>NC_092777.1:9946936-10246936 GCF_047496795.1 Chiloscyllium punctatum
GGGGGGGGTGGGGGGGGGGGTGGTGGGGGGGGCGATCTTTTAGGTAGACGGGGTGGGGAGTGGTGTCTGCTGGTTTAAATCTCCTGCTCACCCCCTCCTCCTCCTGTCACTTACTCACTCAGCCCTGGGATTGGAACGCACTGCTCTCACCCGAGTGCAACACCGTACACACACACACACAGAGACAGGGACAGAGAGGGAGAGAGAGACTCTGCTGGGTAAGTGTGGTGGGAGACGGGGGTGTGGTAGGGAAAGGGAGAGAGAGACAGACTGAGTCAGACAATGTTGGGTAAATGTCATGGGAGAGATACACAGAGATACAGAGAGAGATTGACTCGGAGAGAGAGAGAGAGAGAGACACGCACTCACACAGCGAGAACGAGAGAGAGAGATACAGAGAGAGAAATGTAGAGAGAGACAGAGACAGAGCGAGAGAGAGAGAGAGAGAGAGACAGCCAGAGAGGTACAGAGATACAGACAGAGAGTCAGAGATACAGAGAGAGAGAGAGAGAGAGACAGAGGGTGTCAGAGAGAGAGAGCGAGATACAGAGAGAGAGATATACAGAGAGAGAAATGCAGAGAGAGACAGAGACAGAGCGAGAGAGAGAGAGAGACAGCCAGAGAGGTTCAGAGATACAGAGAGAGAGAGAGAGAGAGAGAGACAGAGGGTGTCAGAGAGAGAGAGAGAGAATGCTGGGGTAACACATGGGAGGGTGGGAGAGAGAGACAGACAGAGAGAGAGAGAAACACAGAGCGAGAGAGAGAAATACAGTGATACAGGTAGAGACAGAGAGAGAGAGAGAGAGAGAGAGACAATGCTGGGTAACACATGGGAGCGAGGGAGAGAGACACACACATGGAGACAGAGAGAGAGAGAGAGAGGCACACACAGAGCGAGAGAGAGAGACAAAGAGAAAGAAAGAGAGAGAGAGAGAGAGAGAGAGAGGGAGGGAGAGAGACAGGAATGGGCTAAGAGAGACAGATGGAGAGGGAGAGAGAGCGAGATACGGAGAGAGGGAAAAGACACAGGGAGAGACAAATGGAGAAACAGGTAAAGGGACAGTGCTAGAGAGAGATAGAGAGAGAGAGAGACAGAGAGAGAAAGGGAGAGGGAGACAGACAGAGAGGGAGACAGACAGAGAGGGAGAGACGGGGAGAGGGAGAGGGGGGAAAGAGAGAGAGACCGGGGAGAGAGAGAGGGGAGAGAGAGAGAGAGAGAGAGAGAGAGAAAGGGAGATAGAGAGATAGAGAGAGAGAGACAGAGAGACAGGGAGAGGGAGACAGACAGAGAGAGAGACGGGGAGAGAGAGAGAGAGAGAGAGAGAGACAGACTGGGGGACAGAGAGTCAGGAAGAGGTTGTGAGAGAATCTAAAGAATTCATTCAGGGGATTTATAGAGATCGACAGAAATCTGGGAGGGAGTTGCAGATGAGCACTATATTCTGTATCTAACCCTGTACTGTCCCCCCCCCCCCCCTCCCCCCCCCCCCCCCCTGGCCCCCCCCCCCCCTGTACGCGGGGGACAGTGTAGAGGGAGCTTTACTCTGTATCTAACCCCGTGCTGTCCCTGTCCCTGGGAGTGTTTGATGGGGGGGACAGTGTAGAAGGAGCTTTACTCTGTATCTAACCCCGTGCTGTCCCTGTCCCTGGGAGTGTTTGATGGGGGGACAGTATAGAGGAGCTTTACTCTGTATCTAACCCCGTGCTGTCCCTGTCCCTGGGAGTGTTTGATGGTGGGGACAGTATAGAGAGAGCTTTACTCTGTATCTAACCCCGTGCTGTCCCTGTCCCTGGGAGTGTTTGATGGGGGGGACAGTGTAGAGGGATCTTTATTCTGTACCTAACCTCGTGCTGTCCCCGTCCTGGGAATGTTTGATGGGGGTACAGTGTAGAGGGAGCTTTAGTCTGTATCTAACCCCGTGCTGTCCCTGTCCCTGGGAGTGTTTGATGGGGGACAGTGTAGAGGGAGCTTTACTCTGCCTCTAACCCCGTGCTGTCCCTGTCCCCTGTCCCTGGTATAACCCTGGATTCTCCAGTCTCTCCCTGTCACTAATCTGCTCCATTCCAGGCTCCATCCTGAAAAATCCCCTCTATCCCCCAAATCCCACTCCCTGCCCCTGTTCCTGGACATGGGATTGAGAGCTGGATGAAGAGGGGTCTGTGTAGAATAGACTGGCATGGCTTCAAGTATCTTGGATTGGCTGAATGAACAACATATTTAAAGAGAGAGAGAGAGTGAGAGAGAGAGACTGGTTGGAGGGGGGAGAGAGAGAGAGAGAGAGACTGGGGTGAGAGAACGAGAGAGAGTGAGTTAGAGAGATGAGGGAGGCGAGAGAGAGGCTGTTAGCAAAAGAGAGAGAGAGAGATTGGGTGGGGGATGAAGGGTGGTGGGGAGGGGGTAGAGTTTGTGTGTGTGTGTGTGTGTGTGTGTGTGTGTGTGTGTGAGAGAGAGAGAGAGAGACTGGGGGGGGGGGGGGGGGGGGGGGGGGGGAGAGAACGAGAGAGACCAGGGAGGGGGGAGAGAGACTGGGCAGAAAGAGAGAGAGAGGAGGGAGAGAGAGAGAGAGGAGAAAGAGAGACTGGGGTGAGGGAATGAGTGGATAGACTAGGGAGGAGAGAGAGGCTGGGAGTAAAGACAGAGAGAGAGAGACTGGGTGGGGGATCGGGGAGAGAGAGAGAGAGAGGACGGAGGAGAGAGGGAGACTGAGATGAGAGAATGAAAGAGAGACTTGGGAGAAGAGAGACTGGGAGGAAACAGTACTTGAGACTGGAGGGAGGGAGGGAGGGAGGGAGTGAGATAGAGAACAGAGGGAGGAGAGAGAGACTGGGGTGGGAGAATGTGAGAGAGATTAGGGAGGATGAGAGAGAGACTGGGAGGAAACAGAGAGAGAGAAAGATACTGGGTGGTGGGGGGAGAGAGATAGAGACAGAGAGAGAGGAGGGGTGAGGTAGAGAGAGAGAGAGAGAGAGAAGAGAGTTTGTGAGGGAGACATAGAGAGAGATAGAGTAGGGTGGAAGGAGAGCGAGAAACCGCGGGGGGGGAGGAGAGAGAGAGAGAGAGACAGACAGACAGACACAGAGAGTGGGAGAGAGTTTCTGTTTGTAAAGGGACCCTGACCAAGAGTCTCTGAAGTAAATATTTTCCCACTCTCTCCCTGTTAACTGCTCCAACTCCTGATGTTAGATGGGATTTTGATTCCCTCTGTCCCCTCCCGGAGTTCCACCCTGGGACACACCCCTCCCATGTGCTGTTGTTTCCTCAAACCCAACACCCAATCCCCATCCAGCCCTGCCCTCTCATTGACCCCCTTACCCATCCAGTGCCAACCCATGCCAACTTGGTGCAAAGCACCAGTGCCCTCCAAGTAGACAGCTGAACCTTCAAAAAGCCCCTTTCCCATAACGTTAAGCCAATCAGATTGTCTTCATCCAAGACCTCCCCTTTTCTTAATGCTCATAAAACTGCCGATCCAAGGGGGAGGCAGAGAGGGAATCAAATCGGGAAGGGAATGTTCAACCTGCTTAGCATTTTGACACGTTGTCAAAATAGGCCAACTTCCAGTGGGAAAAGTCCCCCTAGTACCCCTCCATGGGCTCATACAATCTGTCAGTCCAGCAAACCGATCCCTCCCCTTCACAGCTGTGCAAACAACCCGCTCCAGAGCTAAGCCCGTTTCCGTGCTCTGGAGGTGACTTTCCGATGGGAACTGGGGTGGGATGTGGGTGACGGTGGAGGGGGAGGGGCTGCATTTAAGAAAGTAAGTGATAGTGAGATTCTTTCTCTCTCTCTTTCTCCACCCCCGGACACCTCAACCCAGGTCCCTGATTGACCGCATGTTGGGTGCCACGATGCCTGGGAGACTGCCGAGACCAGCTGCCCCCCCCCCTCGTCTGCCTCCTGCTGCTCAGCCTGGCCGCCCGGGGTGCCCGCGGGGTGTGCGAGACGGGCAGTGCCCACGAGTGCCAGGCGGCCGAGTTTGTGCCCGGCGCCCAGCTGGCGGGGGAGGGCTACGACGTGGTGACCCTGCGGACCACTGGGGCCTTCGTGGTGGACGTGGACGCCTGGCGCAACGCCAACGGCAGCTGCATGCTGTGCCGCAATGGGCTGCTGGGCGGCGCGCGGCAGCGGCTGCCCCTGGCGCTGGTAGACTGGCGCGCCCAGAGCTCCTGCCGTCGTGCCCTCTCCAGCCAGCTCTACCGCTCGGCCGCCGAGCTGGTGGAGACCGCCGACTCCGCCCTCACCAACGACTGGCGGGCGGACCTCCGCCTCCCGGTCCGGCCGAACGCCGGCGTCCAACTGGTGCTGGCTGGCTCCCATTCCAAGGTGGTGACGTTCGGCACTGACCGCGCCAGGAGCGACCGCTACAGTTTCACCAGCCAAGGGTTCCAGTGCCTCTACTACCGCTACCGGGTGAGGGAGCAGCCGCCGCTGGCGCCCGACTTTGACCGCGCCCTCACCCACCTGCCCGGCGAGCTGACCAATGCCAGCCGCCCCCTCTACCGCCAGCTGGTGGCCACGTACGGCACACACTACCTCCGTTCGGTGCAGCTGGGCGGCAGCCTGAGGGATGTCACGGCCTTCCGCACCTGCAAGTTGGCATCGGGGGGCTTCACGGCCGAGGAGGCGAAGGACTGCCTGAAGCTAGAAGCCACGGCCACGGTGGAAGGGGTGGTCAACGCCGGGGCCGGCTTCAACCGCTGCCGGGAGATGGCGCGGTCCCTGGGTGGCGCGGCCAAGGTCCACCAGGTCTTGGGCGACCGGGAGACGGTGGTGAGGGGCGGGCGGGCCCAGCAGGGCCGGGACCTCTTCTTTGGCGCCGGGGGCGCGGCGGTCTTTGCCCGCTGGGCTGACAGCCTGCCCGCCCAGCCGGGTGCCGTGAGCTACGCCCTGGCGCCCCTGCACCACCTGCTGCCCGCGAGCCACCCGGCGCGGGAGAGCCTGCGGCGCTACCTGGGCGAGTACGTGGGTGCCAACGCCCTCCTCCAGCAGTGCGGGCGGGGCGTCCCCTGCCCGGCCGGCTCCTACCGCGACCCGCGCCGCCCGTGCTCCTGCCTGTGCCGGGAGGGCGGGGGGTTGGACCGGAGCTGCTGCCCGCGGGAGAAGGGGCTGGGCCGCCTGGTGGTCACGGTCAAGGAGGGCCGGGACCTCTGGGGGGACGTTTTCTCGGGCACCGACGGCTACGCGGTGGTCAGGTACGGCCAGGCGCAGGCCAGGACGCCCGTGGTGTGGAACAACAACAACCCCAACGTGGGACGCGGAACTCGACCTGGGGACGGTGCAGCTGACCAGTGGGCACCGCCTCACCGTGGAGGTGTGGGACAGCGAGAGGCGGGGGCGCGACGATCTCCTGGGATCCTGCCAGCGGCCCCAACTCACCGCCGGTGTCCAATCCGCAAGTCTGCTACCTCAAGTATGGCAAGGTGTCCTACGCGGTCTCGCTGACCTGCCTCCCCCACCTAGGGGGCTCCACCTGCCAGGATTACGCGCCCCGGCCTGACGGCACAGCCTTCGGCCCGCTCCTGCCTGCCGCCCGCCCCAGCAGGACCCCCCCCCTTGCCGTGGTCTACCCTTGACCCCGTGTCCTGCACCCCTGCCGCATCACCACCAAAGCGCAGCGTCCCACCCTCACCTCCCCAAAGCAGCTTTGGCGCAGCCGTGCGGCATGGCAAGCCTTGCCCCACCCCCGCCCCACTCTCAGGGAACCTCGGCGGTGTTTCACAACCCCCTCCCCCCACACTTAAGCTCCACTTTGGTATTGTCCAATTGACCCTCTGTGTGAACTTCTCTTGTCCAATAAATGTGTTTGCATGACCATTTAGCCTGCAGCATCTTTGGCACACCAGCGTGGCATGGCAGACCTTGCCCTTCCCCCACACTTTTGGGGAACCTCAGAGCCCTTTTGCGACCCCTCCGCCCTACTCACCCCCCCCCCCCTTAAGTTGGTTAAGCATGGTATCGTCCAGTTGACCCTCTGTGTGAACTTATCTTTTCCAATAAATGTGATTGAGCAACAATTTAGCCTGCGGTGTGCATTCAGTCTGCGCTGGTGGGGTGTTGGGTTTGGGGAGGTGAGAAGCCAGAGATGATTTCAGATCTATTTATGGAGTGGAACATGACGAGGAAATAGCTTCGACTCTGACCAAACCATGCGGTGATAACAACGCATCAGTCTGACTGCTTCGCGATCAGCGATCACAGTTAAAGCCAGT
Organism: Chiloscyllium punctatum; assembly: GCF_047496795.1. Taxonomy (NCBI): domain Eukaryota; kingdom Metazoa; phylum Chordata; class Chondrichthyes; order Orectolobiformes; family Hemiscylliidae; genus Chiloscyllium; species Chiloscyllium punctatum. The sequence goes on from NC_092777.1 coordinate 9,953,147, forward strand.
TTACAACGAGGGAAGTTTGCAGGTAGCTCAAAACCCTGAATTCGCAATTAAGAACCGAGAGGATCTGAGTTGGGGGGGGGGGGGGGGGGGGGGGCAGGCTTTTTCGTCTTGCAGTCATCTGGACCCATCTGCAAGAATGCCACGAGAGGGGGTGGGGTTTGGGTGGGGAGCAATTTACGTGTGAGTGTTCCGAGTGAGCTCCCGCACTCTCAGTCCCCAACAGGAGACTCTCAAGAGACAGACATGTTCCCTTTCATCCCAAGACCTGTGCCCAATTCCTGCTGGAAAACGTTCCCGATGTGTCAGCCCTCTCACCATTCCCCCCCCCCACCACACACACACATAAACAACTGTATTTGGGAACAGGATTCCCTGCTCCCTGGGTGAAGATACCTCTGCTCATCCCTGTCCCACCTCCTTAGACTGCGTCCTTCTCACTTTGGCTCACTCCATCGGGAAAATCCTCCCTGTGTTTCTGCCACCCCTGCTAGGATTCTGTATGTTTCCACAACGTGCACCCCCCTCACTCACCTGAACCTCCAGCAAACACACTCCTGACCGATTTCAGACTTTCAGCAGTCTCGGGATGTCACGTCGCGATGGTACAGGACATTGATTTGGGAAGATCGCATTCGGTTACGGTCTCCCTCCTGTCAAAAGGATGGTGCTAAACTGAGAAATGGTTCAGAAAAAATGATTTACGAGGATTTTGGAGGGTTTGAAGTACAGGGAGAGGCTGAACAGGCTGGGGCTGGTTTCCCTGGAGCGTCAGAGGCTGAGGGGGTGACCTTATAGAGGTTTACAAAATCATGGGGGGGACATGGAGAGGGTAAATAGACAAGGTCTTTTCCCCCTGGGGTGGGGGGAGACTGAGGGGGTGACCTTATAGAGGTTTATAACATCATGGGGGGGGACATGGAGAGGGTAAATAGACAAGGTCTTTTCCCCCTGGGGTGGGGGGGGACTGAGGGGGTGACCTTATAGAGGTTTATAACATCATGGGGGGGGACATGGAGAGGGTAAATAGACAAGGTCTTTTCCCCCTGGGGTGGGGGGAGACTGAGGGGGTGACCTTATAGAGGTTTATAACATCATGGGGGGGGACATGGAGAGGGTAAATAGACAAGGTCTTTTCCCCCTGGGGTGGGGGGGTACTGAGGGGGTGACCTTATAGAGGTTTATAACATCATGGGGGGGGGACATGGAGAGGGTAAATAGACAAGGTCTTTTCCCCCTGGGGTGGGGGGGGAGACTGAGGGGGTGACCTTATCGAGGTTTATAACATCATGGGGGGGGGGGGGGGGACATGGAGAGGGTAAATAGACAAGGTCTTTTCCCCCTGGGGGTGGGGGGGGAGACTGAGGGGGTGACCTTATAGAGGTTTATAACATCATGGCGGGGGGGGAGACATGGAGAGGGTAAATAGACAAGGTCTTTTCCCCTGGGGTGGGGGAGTCCAGAACTAGAGGGCATAGGTTGAGGGTGAGAGGGGAAGAAATAAAAGGCACCTAAGGGGCAATTGTTTTCCCCCAGAGGGTGGTACGTGTGTGGAATGAGCTGCCAGAGGATGGGGTGGGGGCTGGACAATTACAGCATTTAAAAGGCATCTGGATGGGTGTATGAATAGGAAGGGTTTGGGGGGATAGGGGCCGGGTGCTGGTAAACTGGACTAGATGAGATGAGGCATGGACGAGTTGGACCGAGGGGTCTGTTTCCTTGCTGTATATCTCTGTGACTCTCTCTCTCTCTCTCTCTCTCTCTGTGTGACTCTCTCTCTCTCTCTCTGTCTGTGACTCTCTCTCTCTCTCTCTCTCTCTCTGTGACTCTCTCTCTCTCTCTGTCTCTCTCTCTCTCTCTCTGTGACTCTCTCTCTCTCTCTCTCTCTCTCTCTCTCTCGCTCTTCTCTCTTTCTCAGGGAGTCCTTTTAAAGAGAGGGGCTCTCTCTCCCCTCGCAGTCTCTCTCTCTCTCTCTCTCTCTCTGTGACTCTCTCTCTCTCTGTGACTCTCTCTCTCTCTCTCTCTCTCTCTGTGACTCTCTCTCTCTCTCTGTCTCTCTCTCTCTGTCTCTCTCTCTCTCTCTCTGTGACTCTCTCTCTCTCTCTCTCTCTCTCTCTTGCTCTTCTCTCTTTCTCAGGGAGTCCTTTTAAAGAGAGGGGCTCTCTCTCCCCTCGCAGTCTCTCTCTCTCTCTCTTTCTCTCTCTCTCCCCCCTCTCTCTTTTTCTCTTCCCCATTCTCTGTCTCCTGCCTCTCTCTCTCTCTCCGTCCACCTCTCGCACTCTCTGTCTCTCTCTCTCTGTCTCTCCCGCACTCTCTCTTTCCCTCCTTGCTCTCTTTCTCGCTCTCTACAAATAAGTTGCTCATTCAGCCCATCGATGTCACTGTAGGCCATGCCTGGCCATTCGACACGGACCCCTTCACCCCATACTGTACCCCCCCCCCCCCCCCAATATCCAGGAAAAAGTGCAGGGTGTGGGGTTTGGCATATAAAGGAGACTCCCCAGGATGGAGCCTGGGATGGAAAAGGTTAGTGCCAGGGAGAGGCTGGAAAATCTGAGGTTATCCCAGGGACAGGGATAGCATGGGGTTAGATACAGAGTAAAGCTCCCTCTACACTGTCCCCCCATCAAACACTCCCAGGGACAGGGACAGCACGGGGTTAGAAACAGAGTAAAGCTCTCTCTACACTGTCCCTCCATCAAACGCTCCCAGGGACAGGGACAGCATGGGGTTAGAAACAGAGTAAAGCTCCCCCTACACTGTCCTCCATCAAACGTTCCCAGGGACAGGGACAGCACAGGGTTCAATACAGAGTAAAGCTCCCCCTACACTGTCCCTCCATCAAACGCTCCCAGGGACAGGGACAGCACGGGGTTAGATACAGAGTAAAGCTCCCTCTACACTGCCACCACCATTCCAGGGACAGGGACAGCACGAGGTTAGATACAGAGCAAAGCTTACTCTACACTGTCCGGCATTTAACACCCCCAGGGACAGGGACAGTGCAGAGTTAGATGCCGAATACAAATTTTTGTCTGCACCTCCCAATCTACACAATCCCAATAGACCGTAACTCCTTCCTGTTCACTCCCAGTCTGCACAAGCCCAATGGATACGATCCCTGCCTGTTTCACATGACACAATCCCCAATGCCCATAAGTCCTTAACCACCCATTCTTACTTCCCAGTATTCCAATTCTACCTCGCCAGTTCGACACTGCACCACTGGAACTATATACCTTCCTAAATACTCTCACTCAACAAATCCAGCTGGATCCAAACCCCTTCCCTTTCACTCAAAGTCTTCATAATCCTTAATGGATTATCTCATGATCTCTTTCAGTCCCATTATGCAGAAACATTCCCTTACCAAAACATTCCCTTTCACAACATACTCTATACTATCCCAATGGACCAAAGCCTCTTCCTGTTTACTGGCATTCTGCCCACTACCATTCCCACTCACTCCCACTCTACACATTCCCCATGGATTCAAACCCCTTCCCACTCAATCCCTTTCTACGCAATCCATAGAGATTCAAATTCCTTCCCGTTCGTTTCCCCCATTACATAACCCCAATGGACTCAAACTCCTTCCCATTCTCTCCCGCTCCACACAATCCCAATGGACACGACCCCCCCCCCCCTTCCTGGTCACTCCTGCTTGATACAATCACGATGGACCCAAACCCTTCCTGTTCACTCCCAGTCCACTCCATCACAAAGGGCCCAAACCCCTTTCAATTCACTCCCACACCACACAATCCCAGCTGGAACCAAAACTCTCCACATACGCTGCAATTCTACATCACACCAATGGAACCAGATGCCTTCTTAAATAGTTCCACTCAACAATATCCCACTGGATCCAAACCGCTTCTCTTTCCCTCGAAGTCTTCAAAATCCTAATGGATGGAAGCACCTTCCCTTTCAGATGAATTCTACAGAAATTGAAGTGTCCTGATCTTTCCCTTTCACAATCCCAACTGGAAATCCTAATCAATTCAGCGTCATTCTACACAATGATGGGCTCAACTCTCTTCCTGAACATTCCCACATGACAATTTCCTGTTGGACTTCAAAACCCTTCCTGTTCTCTCCCAAACCCTAGAATCCTAATGGAGTCCAAACCCTACATAATCCCAATGGCTTCACAAACACATCTACTCAACGCTATCCAAGCAACTCTCGCATCTGTCCCATTTGCTCCCACCCTACACACTTCCAATGGACCCATAAGCCAGCCATTCACTCCCACTCTACGGAATCCCAATGGACACAAACCCCTTCTCGTTCACTCCCTCTCTACACAATCCTGATGGATGCAGATCCCTTACTGTTAATTCCCTCTTCACACAATCCTTATGGACGCAGATCCCTCACTTGCACAATCCCAATAGGATCATACACCTTCTCATGCCTCCAATTGTACTGAATTTCAATGCGCACAAACTCCTTCTCATTCACATCTGCTCTACACTCTGCCAAAGGTACCATTCTCTTTCTATTCACTTTCACTTCACTCAATGCTTCTAGAAAGACAGCGCTTTCCACTTACTGTTTCTGTACAGAATCACAATAGACATGAATCACTTTCCTTTCACTCAAACCACACACAATCCCAATTCATTCCTGTTCCGCACAATCGTAATAGACTCCATCAACCTCACATTCACTCCAATTCTGCAGAAACTGAATGGACTCAAACCTCTTCCCATTCATTCCCACTCTGCACAATCCCAATGGACTCAAACCCCTTTGATTTCACTCCCAGTCTAAACATTCCCATTGGACTCAAACAACTTCCGAATCTCTCCCACTCTACACAATCCCAAAGTACTCAAACCCCTTCCATTTCACTCCCACTCTACACATTCCCAATGGACTCAACACCCTTCCCACTCACTCCCATTCTACAAATTCCCAATAGACTCAAACCCCTTCCCACACACTCCCACTCTACACATTCTCAATGAACTCAAACCCTTTCCCACTCACTCCCACTCTACACATTCCCAATGGACTCAAACCCCTTCCATTTCACTCCCACTCTACACATTCCCAATGGACTCAAGCCACTCCCCATTCTCTCCCACTCTACACAAACCCAAAGAGTACAAACATATTCCTGTTCACTCCCACTCGACACAATCCCAATGGACCCGAACCCCCTCCTGTTCACCCCCAATCTGCACAATCCCGAAGAAACACCTTGCCCCTTTCACTTTACACAATCCCGAATTAAATCCGTAATCATTCAATCTCACCCCACACTGTCCCTTGCTTCTCCTCATTCAGTTCCACACTACACGATCTCAAAGGTTTTAAACGCTTCCTGTTCACTCCCTCACCAGACTGTCCCAATCGATCTGAACCACTTCCCATTCACCTGCTATCCATAAATCCATGTGCTCCAACACCTTGTCCTGCTCGCTTCCATTTTGCAAAAATCCATACCTTAGCTGTTCATTCCCAGTCCACACCATCCCAATGGACCCAAACCTCTTCCCATTCACTCCCAGTCCACACAGTCCCAATGGACCCAAACCCCTTCCCATTCACTCCCGTTCGACAAACCCAGTTGGAACCAAAACACTTCACGGTCGCTGTGATTCCATACCCCACCAAGATGCCTTCCGAAATTCTCTCACTCAACAATACCCTACTGGATCCAAACCGTTTCCCTTTTACTCGAAGTCTTTGTAATCCTAATGGATGGAAGCACAATCCCTTTTAGTCCAATTGAAACGTCCCAAAACTCTCCCTTCCTATAACAATCCCAACTGGACAGGAATTCTAATCAATTCATGTCAATCTATCCAGTTTTGGACCCAATCCTCTTGCTGGACACACCCACTCGACAATCCCTATTGGACCATAAACCCCTTCCTGTCCTCACCCATACTGTATTACCCCAATGGACTCCCAACCCTTTGCATACATTTCAACTCTACATAATCCAATGGACCCAATGGCTTCCCATCCACACCTACTCTACGCAAGCATCTATCCCATTGACTCGCACTCTACGTGATCCCAATGGAACAATACCCTTTCCTGTTCGCTCTCATTCTACACAATCCAACTGAGCCCAAACCCCTTCACATTCACACCCACTGCACACCATCCCAATGGATCCTAATCGCCGCCCATTCACTCCCACTCTACACCATCACTATGGACTCAAACCCCATTCCCTTTCACTCCAACTCTACAGAATCCGAATGAACACAACTTCTTGCTCATTCACTCCCTCTCTATGCAATTCTACTGAATACAAATGCCTACCTGTTCACTCCCACACTGCACAATCCCAATGAACTCAAACCCCTTCCAATTCAGGATGACTGGTGCTGGAAGAGCACAACAGTTCAGGCAGCATCCGAGGAGCAGTGAAATCGACGTTTCGGGCAAAGGTCAATCATAAGGAAGGCTTTTGACTGAAACGTCGATTTTACTGCTTGTCGGATGCTGCCTGAACTGCTGTGCTCTTCCAGCACCACTGAACCAGAATCTGGTTTTCAGCATCTGCAGTCATTGCTTTTACCCCTTCCCATTCATCCCCAATCTACACAATCCCAATGGACTTAATCCCCTTCCCATTCACTCCCATTCCACACAACCCCAACGGGCTCAAACCCCTTCCCATTCACTCCCACTCTACTCAATCCTAATGGACTCAATCCCCTTCCCATTCACTCCCACTGCACACAATCCCAATGGACCCAAACCTCTTCCCATTCACTCCCACTCTTCACAATCCCAATGGACTCAAACCCCTTCCCATTTGCTCCCACTCGACACAATCCCAACGGACTCAATCACCTTCCCATTCACTCCACTCTACACAATTCCAATAGACTCAATCCCCTTCCCAGTCACTCCCTCTTTACACAATCCAATTGGACACAATCCCCTTCCATTCTCTCCCACTCCACACAATCCCATTGGACGCAAACCCCTTCCCATTCACTCTCATTCTACACAATCCCAATGGACTAAAACTCCTTCCTATTCTCTCCCACTCTACAAAATCCCAACGGACTCAAACCCCTTCCCATTCTCTCCCACTCCACACAATCCCAATGGACTCAAACCCTTTCCCATTCACTCCCACTCTACACAACCCCAATGGACACAAACCCTTTCCCATTCACTCCCACTCTACACAATCAATTGGACACAATCCCCTTCCATTCTCTCCCACTCCACACAATCCCATTGGATGCAAACCCCTTCCCATTCACTCTCATTCTACACAATCCCAATGGACTAAAACTCCTTCCTATTCTCTCCCACTCTCCAAAATCCCTACGGACTCAAACCCTTTCCCATTCACTCCCACTCTACACAATCCCAATGGACACAAACCCCTTCCCATTCACTCCCTCTGTACAGAATCCCAATGGATACAATCCGCTTTCCCATTCACTCCCACTCTTCACAATCCCAATGGACGCAATCCCCTTCACATTCAATCCCATTTTACACAATCGCAATGGAATCAATCCCCTTCCCATTCACTACCACTCTACACAATCCCAATGGACACAAACCCTTTCCCATTCACTCCCTCTGTACAGAATCCCAATGGATACAATCCGCTTTCCCATTCACTCCCACTCTTCACAATCCCAATGGACGCAATCCCCTTCACATTCAATCCCATTTTACACAATCGCAATGGAATCAATCCCCTTCCCATTCACTACCACTCTACACAATTCTAATGGACACAATCCCCTTCCCATTCTCTCCCACTCTACACAGTCCCAATGGATGCAAACCCCTTCCCATTCACTCCCTCTGTACAGAATCCCAATGGATACAATCCGCTTTCCCATTCACTCCCACTCTTCACAATCCCAATGGACGCAATCCCCTTCACATTCAATCCCATTTTACACAATCGCAATGGAATCAATCCCCTTCCCATTCACTACCACTCTACACAATCCCAATGGACACAAACCCTTTCCCATTCACTCCCTCTGTACAGAATCCCAATGGATACAATCCGCTTTCCCATTCACTCCCACTCTTCACAATCCCAATGGACGCAATCCCCTTCACATTCAATCCCATTTTACACAATCGCAATGGAATCAATCCCCTTCCCATTCACTACCACTCTACACAATTCTAATGGACACAATCCCCTTCCCATTCTCTCCCACTCTACACAGTCCCAATGGATGCAAACCCCTTCCCATTCACTCCCATTCCACACAATCCCAATGGATGCAAACCCCTTCCTATTCACTCCCATTCTACACAATCCCAATGGACTAAGACTCCTTCCTATTCTCTACCACTCTACACAATCCCAACGGATTCAAACCTATTCCCATTCACTCCCATTCTGCACAATCCCAATGGATTCAAACCCCTTCCCATTCACTCCCATTCTGCACAATCCCAACGGACTCAAACCCCTTGCCATTCACTCCCATTCTGCACAATCCCAACGGACTCAAACCCCTTGCCATTCATTCCCACTTTACATAATCCAATTGCACTCAAACCCCTTCCCATTCACTCCCATTCTGGACAATCCCAATGGATTCAAACCCCTTGCCATTCACTCCCATTCTGCACAATCCCAACGGACTCAAACCCCTTCCCATTCACTCCCACTTTACATAATCCAATTGCACTCAAACCCCTTCCCATTCACTCCCACTCTACACAATCCCAATGGACGCAAACCCCTTCCCATTCACTCCCATTCTGCACAATCCCAACGGACTCAAACCCCTTGCCATTCATTCCCACTTTACATAATCCAATTGCACTCAAACCATTTCCCATTTGCTCCCACTCTACACAATCTAAACAGACTCAATCCCCTTCCCATTCTCTCTCACTCCACACAATACCAATGGACGCAAAACCCTTCCCACTCACTCCCATTCTACACAATCCCAACGGACACAAACCCCTTCCCATTCACTCCCACTCTACGTAATCCCAATGGACTCAAACACATTCCCATTCAATCCCACTCTACACAATCCCAATGGACTCAAACCCCTTCCCATTCACTCCCACTCTACACAGTCCCAATGGAATCAAACCCCTTCCCATTCACTCCCACTCTACCCAGTCCCAATGGAATCAAACCCCTTCCCATTCACTCCCACTCTACACAGTCCCAATGGACTCAAACCCCTTCCCATTCACTCCCATTCTACACAACCCGAATGGACTCAAACCTCTTCACATGCACTCCCACTCTACACAGTCCCAATGGACTCAATCACCTTCCCATTCACTCCCACACTACACAACCCCAATGGACTCAAACCCCTTCTGATTCTCTCCCACTCTACAAAGTCCCAACGGACTCAAACCTATTGCCATTCAATCCCACTCCACACAATCCCAATGGACTCAAACCCCTTCCCATTCACTCCCTCTGTACACAATCCCAATGGACACAATCCACTTTCCCATTCACTCCCAGTCTTCACAATCCAATTGGCCGCAATCCCCTTCCCATTCAATCCCATTTTAGAAAATCGCAATGGAATCAACCCCCTTCCCATTCACTCCCATTCTACATAATCCCAATGGACGCAAACCCCTTCCCATTCACTCCCATTCTACACAATCCCAATGGACTAAGACTCCTTCCTATTCTCTACCACTCTACACAATCGTAACGGATTCAAACCTATTCCCATTCACTCCCATTCTGCACAACCCCAACGGACGCAACCCCCTTTCCAATCACTCCCATTCTGCACAACCCCAACGGACTCAAACCCCTTGCCATTCATTCCCACTTTACATAATCCAATTGCACTCAAACCCTTTCCCATTTGCTCCCACTCTACACAATCTAAACGGACTCAATCCCCTTCCCATTCTCTCTCACTCTACACAATCCCAATGGATGCAAAACCCTTCCCACTCACTCCCATTCTACACTAACCCAACGGACACAAACCCTTCCCATTCACTCTCATTCTACACAATCCCAATGGACTAAATCTCCTTCCGATTCAAGACCACTCTACACAATTCCAACGGACTCAAACCTATTTCCATTCACTCCCACCCTTCACAATCCCAACGGACTCAAACCGCTTCTCATTCATTACCCACTCTACACAATCCCAATAGACACAACCCCCTTTCCCATTCACTCCCACTCTTACACAATCCCAATGGACACAATCCACTTTCCCATTCACTCCCATTCTATACAATTCCAATGGACTCAAACACACATCCCATTCACTCCCATCCTACACAATCCCAACGGACTCAAACCCTTTCCCATTCACTCCCACTCTACACAAACCCAACGGCCTCAAACCCGTTCCCATTCATCTTCACTCTACACAATCCCAATGGACTCAATCCCCTTCCCATTGTCTCCCACTCTACACAACTCCAACGGACTCAATCCCCTTCTCATTCACTCCCACCCTTCACAATCCCAACAGACGCAAACCCCTTCCTATTCAAATCCATTTCACACAATCCAAATGGACTCAATCCCCTTCCCATTCGCTCCCACTCTACACAATCCCAATGGATGCAATCCCCTTCATTTCTCTACCACTTTGCACAACCCCAACGGACTCAAACCCCTTCCCATTCACTCCCATTCTACACAATCCCAATGGACTAAGGCTCCTTCCTATTCTCGACCTCTCTACACAATCCCAACGGATTCAAATCTATTCCCATTCACTCCCACTCTACACAACCCCAACGGATTCAAACCCCTTCCCATTCACTCCCACTTTACATAATCCAATTGTACTCAAACCCCTTCCCATTCGCTCCCACTCTACACAAACCAAATGGACTCAATCCCCTTCCGATTCGCTCCCACTATACACAATCCCAACGGACTCAAACACTTTCCCATTCACTCCCACTCTACACAATCCCAATGGTCTCAAATCCGTTCCCATTCACTCCACTCTACACAATCCCAATGGGCTCAAACACCTTCCCATTCACACCCACTCTACACAACCCAAACGGACTCAAACCTCTCCCCATGCACTCCCACTCTCTGTAATCCTAATGGACTCAAATCCCTTCCCATTCAATCCCACTCTACAAAATCCCAATGGACTCAAACCCTTTCCCATTCACTCCCACTCTACACAATCCCAATGGCCTCAAATCACCTTCCAATTCACTCCCACTCTACACAATCCCAATGGACTCAAACCCCTTCCCATTCACTCCCACTTAACTCAATCCCAATGGACTCAAACCCAATCCCATTCACTCCCATTCTACACAATCCCAATGGACGCAAACCCCTTCCCATTCACTCCCATTCTACACAATCCCAATGGACTAAGACTCCTTCCTATTCTCTACCACTCTACACAATCGCAACGGATTCAAACCTATTCCCATTCACTCCCATTCTGCACAACCCCAACGGACTCAAACCCCTTCCCATTCACTCCCACTCTACACAATCCCAATGGATGCAACCCCCTTCCCAATCACTCCCATTCTGCACAACCCCAACGGACTCAAACCCCTTCCCATTCACTCCCACTCTACACAATCCCAATGGATGCAAACCCCTTCCCATTCACTCCCATTCCACACAATCCCAATGGATGCAAACACCTTCGCATTCACTCCCATTCTACACAATCCCAATGGACTAAGACTCCTTCCTATTCTCTACCACTCTACACAATCCCAACGGATTCAAACCTATTCCCATTCACTCCCATTCTGCACAATCCCAATGGATTCAAACCCCTCCCCATTCACTCCCACTTTACATAATCCAATTGCACTCAAACCCCTTCCCATTCACTCCCACTCTACACAATCCCAATGGACGCAAACCCCTTCCCATTCACTCCCATTCTGCACAATCCCAACGGACTCAAACCCCTTGCCATTCATTCCCACTTTACATAATCCAATTGCACTCAAACCGTTTCCCATTTGCTCCCACTCTACACAATCTAAACGGACTCAATCCCGTTCCCATTCACTCTCATTCTACACAATCCCAATGGACGCAAAACCCTTCCCACTCACTCCCATTCTACACAATCCCAATGGACACAAACCCTACCCATTCACTCTCATTCTACACAATCCCAATGGACTAAATCTCCTTCCTATTCAAGACCACTCTACACAATTCCAACGGTCTCAAACCTATTTCCATTCACTCCCACCCTTCACAATCCCAACGGACTCAAACCGCTTCTCATTCATTACCCACTCTACACAATCCCAATGGACACAATCCACTTTCCCATTCACTCCCACTCTACGTACTCCCAATGGACTCAAACATTCCCATTCAATCCCACTCTACACATCCCAATGGACTCAAACCCCTTCCCATTCACTCCCACTCTACACAGTCCCAATGGAATCAAACCCCTTCCCATTCACTCCCACTCTACATAATCCCAATGGACTCAAACCCCTTCCCATTCACTCCCATTCTATACAACCCCAATGGACTCAAACTTCTTCACATGCACTCCCACTCTCTGTAATTCGAATGGACTCAAATCCCTTCCCATTCACTCCCACTCTACACAACCCCAACGGGCTCTAACCCCTTCCCATTCACTCCCACTCTACGTAATCCCAATGGACTCAAATCCTTTCCCATTCACTCCCACTCTACACAGTCCCAATGGAATCAAACCCCTTCCCATTCACTCCCACTCTACATAATCCCAATGGACTCAAACCCCTTCCCATTCACTCCCATTCTACACAACCCCAATGGACTCAAACTTCTTCACATGCACTCCCACTCTCTGTAATTCGAATGGACTCAAATCCCTTCCCATTCACTCCCACTCTACACAACCCCAACGGGCTCTAACCCCTTCCCATTCACTCCCACTCTACGTAATCCCAATGGACTCAAATCCTTTCCCATTCACTCCCACTCTACGTAATCCCAATGGACTCAAATCCTTTCCCATTCACTCTCACTCTACACAATCCCTATGGATTCAAAACCCTTCCCATTCACTCCCACTCTACACAATCCCAATGAACTCAATCACCTTCCCATTCACCTCCATGTTACCCAGTCCCAATAGACTCAATAACCTTCTCATTCACTCCCACTTTACACAATCCCAATGGACACAATCCCGTTCCCATTAACTCCCTCTCTACACAATCCCAATGGACTCAATCCCCTTCCAATTCTCTCCCACTCTACACACCACAATGGACTCAACCCCCTTCCCATTCACTCCCACTGTACAGACTCCCAATGGACTCAATCCCCTTCTGATTCTCTCCCACTTGACACAATCCCAATGGACTCAAACCCTTTCCCATTCATTCCCACTCTACACAATCCCAACGGTCTCAATCACCTTCCCATTCACTCCCACACTACACAATCCCAATGGACTCAATCACCTTCCCATTCACTCCCACACTACACAATCCCAACGGTCTCAATCACCTTCCCATTCACTCCCACACTACGCAACCCCAATGGACTCAAACCCCTTCCCATTCATTCCCACTTAACTCAATCCCAATGGTCTCAATCCACCCCCCATTCACTCCCTCTCTACACAATCCCAATGGACTCAATCCCCTTCTGATTCTCTCCCACTCTACAAAGTCCCAACGGACTCAAACCTATTGCCATTGAATCCCACTCCACACAATCCCAATTGACTCAAACCCCTTCCCATTCACTCCCTCTGTACAGAATCCCAATGGACACAATCCGCTTTCCCATTCACTCTCAGTCTTCACAATCCCAATGGACGCAATCCCCTTCACATTCAATCACATTTTAGACAATCGCAATGGAATCAACCCCCTTTCCCATTCACTCCCATTCTACACAATCCCAATGGACTAAGACTCCTTCCTATTCTCTACCACTCTACACAATCGCAACGGATTCAAACCTATTCCCATTCACTCCCATTCTGCACAACCCCAACGGACTCAAACCCCTTCCCATTCACTCCCACTCTACACAATCCCAATGGACGCAACCCCCTTCCCAATCACTCCCATTCTGCACAACCCCAACGGATTCAAACCTATTCCCATTCACTCCCACTCTACACAATCCCAATGGATGCAAACCCCTTCCCATTCACTCCCATTCCACACAATCCCAATGGATGCAATCCCCTTCCCATTCACTCCCATTCTACACAATCCCAATGGACTAAGACTCCTTCCTATTCTCTACCACTCTACACAATCGCAACGGATTCAAACCTACTCCCATTCTGCACAATCCCAATGGATTCAAACCCCTTCCCATTCACTCCCACTCTACACAATCCCAATGGACGCAAACCCCTTCCCACTCACTCCCATTCTACACAATCCCAACGGACACAAACCCTTCCCATTCACTCTCATTCTACACAATCCCAATGGACTAAATCTCCTTCCTATTCAAGACCACTCTACACAATTCCAACGGACTCAAACCTATTTCCATTCACTCCCACCCTTCACAATCCCAACGGACTCAAACCGCTTCTCATTCATTACCCACTCTACAAAATTCCAATAGACACAACCCCCTTTCCCATTCACTCCCACTCTTACACAATCCCAATTGACACAATCCACTTTCCCATTCACTCCCATTCTACACAATTCCAATAGACTCAAACACATTCCCATTCAATCCCACTCTACACAATCCCAATGGACACAATCCACTTTCCCATTCACTCCCACTCTACGTAATCCCAATGGACTCAAACACATTCCCATTCAATCCCACTCTACACAATCCCAATGGAATCAAACCCCTTCCCATTCACTCCCACTCTTCATAATCCCAATGGACTCAAACCCCTTCCCATTCACTCCCATTCTACACAACCCCAATGGACTCAAACCTCTTCACATGCACTCCCACTCTCCGTAATTCGAATGGACTCAAATCCCTTCCCATTCACTCCCACTGTACACAACCCCAACGGGCTCAAACCCCTTCCCATTCACTCCCACTCTACGTAATCCCAATGGACTCAAATCCTTTCCCATTCACTCCCACTCGAGACAATCCCAATGGACTCAAGCACCTTCCCATTCACTCTCACTCTACACAATCCCTACGGATTCAAAACCCTTCCCATTCACTCCCACTCTACACAATCCCAATGAACTCAATCACCTTCCCATTCACCTCCATGTTACCCAGTCCCAATAGACTCAATAACCTTCTCATTCACTCCCACTTTACACAATCCCAATGGACACAATCCCGTTCCCATTAACTCCCTCTCTACACAATCCCAATGGACTCAATCCCCTTCCAATTCTCTCCCACTCTACACACCACAATGGACTCAACCCCCTTCCCATTCACTCCCACTGTACAGACTCCCAATGGACTCAATCCCCTTCTGATTCTCTCCCACTTGACACAATCCCAATGGACTCAAACCCCTTCCCATTCACTCCCACTCTACACAATCCCAATGGACGCAAACCCCTTCCCATTCACTCCCTCTGTACAGAATCCCAATGGACACAATCCGCTTTCCCATTCACTCCCAGTCTTCACAATCCCAATGGACGCAATCCCCTTCACATTCAATCACATTTTAGACAATCGCAATGGAATCAACCCCCTTTCCCATTCACTCCCATTCTACACAATCCCAATGGACGCAAACCCCTTCTCATTCACTCCCTCTGTACACAATTCCATTGGACGCAAACCCCTTCCCATTCACTCCCATTCTACACAATCCCAACGGACGCAAACCCCTTCCTATTCACTCCCATTCTACACAATCCCAATGGACGCAAACCCCTTCCCATTCACTCCCATTCTACACAATCCCAATGGACTAAGACTCCTTCCTATTCTCTACCACTCTACACAATCGCAACGGATTCAAACCTATTCCCATTCACTCCCATTCTGCACAACCCCAACGGACTCAAACCCCTTCCCATTCACTCCCACTCTACACAATCCCAATGGACGCAACCCCCTTCCCAATCACTCCCATTCTGCACAACCCCAACGGATTCAAACCTATTCCCATTCACTCCCACTCTACACAATCCCAGTGGATGCAAACCCCTTCCCATTCACTGCCATTCCACACAATCCCAATGGATGCAAACCCCTTCCCATTCACTCCCATTCTACACAATCCCAATGGACTAAGACTCCTTCCTATTCTCTACCACTCTACACAATCGCAACGGATTCAAACCTATTCCCATTCACTCCCATTCTGCACAATCCCAATGGATTCAAACCCCTTCCCGTTCATTCCCACTTTACATAATCCAATTGCACTCAAACCCCTTCCGATTCACTCCCACTCTACACAATCCCAATGGACGCAAACCCCTTCCCATTCATTCCCATTCTGCACAATCCCAACGGACTCAAACCCCTTGCCATTCATTCCCACTTTACATAATCCAATTGCACTCAAACCGTTTCCCATTTGCTCCCACTCTACACAATCTAAACGGACTCAATCCCGTTCCCATTCACTCTCATTCTACACAATCTCAATGAACTAAATCTCCTTCCTATTCAAGACCACTCTACACAATTCCAACGGACTCAAACCTATTTCCATTCACTCCCACTCTTCACGATCCCAACGGACTCAAACCGCTTCTCATTCATTACCCACTCTACACAATCCCAATAGACACAACGCCCTTCCCCATTCACTCCCACTCTACACAATCCCAATGGACACAATCCACTTTCCCATTCACTCCCATTCTACACAATTCCAATGGACTCAAACACACATCCCATTCACTCCCATCCTACACAATCCCAACGGATGCAAACCCCGTCCCATTCACTCCCACTCTACACAATCCTAATGGACACAAACCCCTTTCCATTCACTCCCACTCTACACAATCCCAACGGACTCAAACCCCTTTCCCATTCGCTCCCACTCTACACAATCCTAATGGACACAAACCCCTTTCCATTCTCTCCCATTCTACACAATCCCAATGGACTCAAACCCCTTTCCATTCACTCCCATTCGACACAATCCCAATGGACTAAGGCTCCTTCCTATTTTCTACCACTCTACACAATCCCAACGGATGCAAACCCCGTCCCATTCACTCCCACTCTACACAATCCTAATGGACACAAACCCCTTTCCATTCTCTCCCACTCTACACAATCCCAATGGACTCAATCCCCTTCCCATTCGCTCCCACTCTACACAATCCCAATGGATGCAATCCCCTTCATTTCTCTACCACTTTGCACAACCCACCGGACTCAAACCCCTTCCCATTCACTCCCATTCTACACAATCCCAATGGACTAAGGCTCCTTCCTATTTTCTACCACTCTACACAATCCCAACGGATTCAAACCTATTCCCATTCACTCCCACTCTACACAACCCCAACGGATTCAAACCCCTTCCCATTCACTCCCACTTTACATAATCCAATTGCACTCAAACCCCTTCCCATTCGCTCCCACTCTACACAATCCAAATGGACTCAATCCCCTTCCGATTCACTCCCACTATACACAATCCCAACGGACTCAAACACCTTCCCATTCACTCCCACTCTACACAATCCCAATGGTCTCAAATCCGTTCCCATTCACTCCACTCTACACAATCCCAACGGACTCAAACACCTTCCCATTCACACCCACTCTACACAACCCCAACAGACTCAAACCTCTCCCCATGCACTCCCACTTTCCGTAATCCCAATGGACTCAAATCCCTTCCCATTCAATCCCACTACAAAATCCCAATGGACTCAAACCCCTTCCCATTCACTCCCATTCTACACAATCCCAATGGACTAAGGCTCCTTCCTATTTTCTACCACTCTACACAATCCCAACGGATTCAAACCTATTCCCATTCACTCCCACTCTACACAACCCCAACGGATTCAAACCCCTTCCCATTCACTCCCACTTTACATAATCCAATTGCACTCAAACCCCTTCCCATTCGCTCCCACTCTACACAATCCAAATGGACTCAATCCCCTTCCGATTCACTCCCACTATACACAATCCCAACGGACTCAAACACCTTCCCATTCACTCCCACTCTACACAATCCCAATGGTCTCAAATCCGTTCCCATTCACTCCACTCTACACAATCCCAACGGACTCAAACACCTTCCCATTCACACCCACTCTACACAACCCCAACAGACTCAAACCTCTCCCCATGCACTCCCACTCTCCGTAATCCCAGTGGACTCAAATCCCTTCCCATTCAATCCCACTACAAAATCCCAATGGACTCAAACCCTTTCCCATTCACTCCCACTCTACACAATCCCAATGGCCTCAAATCACCTTCCAATTCACTCCCACTCTACACAATCCCAATGGTCTCAAATCCGTTCCCATTCTCTCCCACTCTACACAATCCCAACGGATTCAAACCCCTTCCCATTCACACCCACTCTACACAACCCAAACGGACCCAAACCTCTCCCCATGCACTCCCACTCTCCGTAATCCCAATGGACTCAAATCCCTTCCCATTCAATCCCACTCTACAAAATCCCAATGGACTCAAACCCTTTCCCATTCACTCCCACTCTACACAATCCCAATGGACTCAATTACCTTCCCATTCGCTCCCACACTACACAACCCCAATGGACTCAAACCCCTTCCCATTCACTCCCACTTAACTCAATCCGAGTGGTCTCAATTCCCTTCCCATTAACTCCCTCTCTACACAATCCCAATGGACTCAATCCCCTTCTGATTCTCTCCCACTCTACACAATCCCAACGGACTCAAACCTATTGCCATTCAATCCCACTCCACACAATTGCAACGGATTCAAACCTATTCCCATTCACTCCCACTCTGCACAACCCCAATGGACTCAAACCCCTTCCCATTCACTCCCACTCTACACAATCCCAATGGACTCAAATCCCTTCCCATTCACTTCCACTCGAGACAATCACAACAGACGCAATCCCCTTCCCATTCACTCCCACTCTACATAATCCTAATGGACTCAAATCCCTTCCCATTCACCTCCATGTTACACAGTCCCAATGGACACAATCACCTTCCCATTCAATCCCACTCTACACAGTCCCAATGGACTCAAACCCCTTCTCATTCATTCCCACTCTACACAATCACAATGGACACAAACCTGTTCCCAATTGCTCCCACTCCACCCAATCCCAACGGACTCAAACCTATTCCCATTAAATCCCACTCTACACAGTCCCAATGGACTCAAACCCCTTCTCATTCATTCCCACTCTACACAATCACAATGGACACAAACCTGTTCCCAATTGCTCCCACTCCACCCAATCCCAACGGACTCAAACCTATTCCCATTAAATCCCACTCTACACAATCCCAATGGACTCAAACCCTTTCCCAATCACTCCCACTCTACACAATCCCAATCGACTCAAACCCCTTCCCATTCACTCCCACTCTACACAATCCCAATGGTCTCAATCACCTTCACATTCACTCCCATTCTACACAACCCCAATGGACTCAAACCCTTTCCCATTCACTCCCACTTAACTCAATCCCAATGGACTCATTCACTTACCCATTAACTCCCACTCTACACAATCCCAGTGGACTCAATCCCCTTCCGATTCTCTTCCACTCTACACAATCCCAACGGACTCAAACCTATTGACATTCAATCCCACTCCACACAATCCCAATGGACTCAAACCCCTTCCCATTCACTCCCACTCTACACAATCCCAATGGACTCAAACCCCTTCTTATTCACCCCCATTCTGTACATTCGCAATAGACTCAATTACCTTCCCATTCACTCCCATTCTACACAACCCCAATGGACTCAAACCCCTTTCCATTCACTCCCATTCTACACAACCCCAATGGACTCAAACCACTTCCCATTCACTCCCACCATACACAATCACAATGGACACAAACCTGTTTCCATTTGCTCCCATTCTACACAATCCCAACGGACTCAAACCTATTCCCATTAAATCCCACTCTACACAATCCCAATGGAATCAAACCCCTTTCCAATCACTTCCACTCTACACAATTCCAATGGACTCAAACCCTTTCCCATTCACTCCCACTTAACTCAATCCCAATGGACTCAATCCACTTCCCATTAACTCCCACTCTACACAATCCCAATGGACTCAATCCCCTTCCGATTCTCTTCCACTCTACACAATCCCAACTGACTCAAACCTATTGCCATTCAATCCCACTCCACACAATCCCAATGGACTCAAACCCCTTCCCATTCCTTCCCACTCTACACACCACAATGGACTCAAACCCTTTCCCATTCACTCCCACTTTACACAATCCCAATGGACACAATCCCCTTCCCATTCAATCCCACTCTACACAATCCCAACGGAATCAAACCACTTCCCATTCACTCGCACTCTATACAATCCAAACGGATTCAAACCCCTTCCCATTCACACCCACTCTACACAATCCCAATGGACTCAAACACCCTTCCCATTCCCTCCCACTCTACATAACTCCAACGGACGCAAACCCATTCACATTCACTGTCAATGTACACAATCCCAATGGACGCAATCCCCTTCCCATTCACTGTCAATGTACACAATCCCAATGGACCCAAACCCCTTCACAATCACTCCCACTCTACACAATTCGAATGGACTCAATCCCCTTCCCATTCACTCCCACTCTACACAACCCCAATGGACCCAAACCCCTTCCCATTCGCTCCTGCTGTACCCAATCCCAATGGACTCAAACTCCTTCCCATTCATTCCCACTCTACACATCCCCAACAGATTCAAATCTCTTCCCATACGCTCCGACTCTATACAATCCCAATGGACTCAAACCTCTTCCCATTTGCTCCCACTCTGATCAATCCCAATGGACTCAAACAACTCCCATTCACTCCCACGCTACATATCCCAATGGACTCAAACCCCTTTCCATTCACTCCCACTCTACACAATCCCCAACGGATTCAAACCCCTTCCCATTCACTCCCACTCTACACAACCCCAATGGACCCAAACCCCTTCCCATTCACTCCCACTCTACACAATCCCCAACGGATTCAAACCCCTTCCCATTCACTCCCACTCTACACAACCCCAATGGACCCAAACCCCTTCCCATTTGCTCCTGCTGAATCCAATCCCAATGGACTCAAGCGGCTTCCCATTCAGTCTTGCTCTACACAATCCCAACGGACTCAAACTCCTTCCCATTCACTCCCACTCTACACATCCCCAACAGACTCAAATCTCTTCCCATACGCTCCGACTCTACACTATCCCAACGGACTCAAACCTCTTCCCATTTGCTCCCACTCTGATCAATCCCAATGGACTCAAACAACTCCCATTCACTCCCATGCTACATAATCCCAATGGACTCAAACCCCTTCCCATTCACTCCCACACTACACAATCCCCAACGGATTCAAACCCCTTCCCATTCACTCCCACTCTACACAACCCCTTCCCATTTTCTCCTGCTGTACCCAATCCCAATGGACTCAAGCGGCTTCCCATTCAGTCCTGCTCTACACAATCCCAATGGACTCAAACTCCTTCCCATTCACTCCCACTCTACACAATCCCAATGGACTCAAACCCCTTCTCATTCACTTCCACTTAACTCAATCCCAATGGACTCAATCCACTTTCCATTCACTCCCACTCTACATAATCCCAATGGACTCAAATCCCTTCCCATTCACCTCCATGTTACACAGCCCCAATGAACTCAATCACCTTCCCATTCAATCCCACTCTACACAATCCCAATGGACTCAAACCCTTTCCCATTCACTCCCACTCTGCACAATCCCAATGGACTGAAACCCCTTCCCATTCACCTCCATTCTGTACAATCCCAACGGACTCAAACACCTTACCATTCACTCCCACGTTACACAATCCCAATGGACTCAAACACCTTCCCATTCACTCCCACTCTACACAATCCCAATGGACTCAAACCATGTCCCATTCGCTCCCACTCTGCACAATCCCAACGGACTCAAACCACGTTCCATTCGCTCCCACTCTGAACAATCCCAACGGATACAAACCCCTTCCCATTCACTTCCACTCTACACAATCCCAATGGACTCAAACACCCTTCCCATTTCCTCACACTCTACACAACTCCAACGGACGCAAACCCCTTCCCATTCGCTCCCACTCTACACAATTCCAATGGACTCAAACACCCTTCCCATTCACTCCCACTCTGCACAACTTGAACGGACTCAATCCCCTTCCCATTCACTCCCACTCTACACAAACCCAATGGACCCAAACCCCTTCCCATTTTCTCCTGCTGTACCCAATCCCAATGGACTCAAACCCCTTCCCATTCGGCCCTGCTCTACACAATCCCAATGGACCCAAACCCCTTCCCATTCACTCCCACTCTACACATCCCCAACGGACTCAAATCCCTTCCCATTTGCTCCCACTCTGAACAATCCCAACGGACTCAAACAAGCTCCCATTCACTCCCACTTTACACAATCCCAATGGACTCAACCCCCTTCCCTTTCAGTCCCACTCTACACAATCCCAATGGGCTTAACCCCCTTCCCATTCACCTTCACATTACACAATCCCAGCGGTATCAATCACCTTCCCCTTCACTCCGACTCTAGACAACCCAAATGGACTCAAACCTCTTCCCATTCACTCCTACATTATACAATCCCAATGGACACAATCCCCTTTCCCATTCACTCCCACTCTAGACAATCCCAACGGACTCAAAACCCTTCCCATTCACTCCCATTCTTTACAATCCCAACAGACGCAACCCCCTTCCCATTCATTTCCATTTTACACAATCCCAATGGACTCAAATCCCTTCCCATTCACTCCCACTTGACTCAATTCCAATGGACTCAACCCACTTCCCATTCACTCCCACTCTAGACAATCCCAATGGACCCAATCCCCTTCCGATTCTCTCCCACTCTACACAATCCCAACAGACTCAAACCCCTTCCAATTCACCCCCATTCTGTACAATCCCAACGGACTCAAACCCTTCCCATTCAATCCCACTCTACACAATCCCAGCGGACTCAAACCACTTCCCATTCGCTCCCACTCTACGCAATCCTAATGGACTCAAACACCCTTCCCATTCCCTCCCACTCTACACAACTCCAACGGACACAATCCCCTTCACATTCAATCCCATTTTAAACATTCCCAATGGACTCAATCCCCTTCCCATTCACTGTCACTGTACACAATCCCAATGGACTCAAACCCCTTCCCTATCACTCCCACTCTACACAATTCAAACGGACTCAATCCCCTTCCCATTCACTCCCACTCTACACAACTCCAATGGACCCACCCATTCATTACCCACTCTACACAATCACAATGGACGCAATCCCCTTCCCAGTCACTCCCAATCTACACAATCCCAATGGACTCAAACCCCTTCCCTTGCACCCCCATTCTATACAATCCCAATGGACCCAAACGCCTTCCCACTCACCCCCATTCTATACAATCCCAATGGACTCAAGCCCTTTCCCATTCACCTCCACGTTGCACAATCGCAAATGGACTCAATCACCTTCCCATTCACTCCCACTCTACACAATCCCAACGGACTCAATCCCCTTCCCATTCACTCATACTCTACACAATCCCAACGGATTCAATCCCCTTCCCATTCACTCCCACTCGACACAATCCCAACAGACTCAATCCCCTTCCCATTCACTCCCACTCGACACAATCCCAATGGACGCAACCCCCTTCCCATTCACTCATACTCTACACAATCCCACGGACTCAATCCCCTTCCCATTCACTCCCACTCGACACAATCCCAACGGACTCAATCCCCTTCCCATCACTCCCACTCGACACAATCCCAATGGACTCAATCCCCTTCCCATAATCCGAATGGACCGAAGCACCATCCCTTTCACTCCCAAACGGCAGAAGTTGAATCATCCCAAAACTTTCCCTTTCACACCCCCTATACAATCTCAAATGGAAAGAAATCTTAATTAATTCAGTGAGATTCTAAACAGTTATGGAACCAAACTCCTCCCTGGACACTCCCATTCAACAAGGTCCTATTGGACCTTAAACCCCTTCCTGTTCCCTCCCACTTTCTATAATCCCATTGGACCGCAAACCCTTTGCATGCACTCTCACTCTACATAATCCCAATGGACATAAAGGCTTCCCATCCACTTCTACTCTACATTATCCCAATGACCCTAGAATCCATGCTATTCACTCCCATGCTACACAATCCCAATGGACCAAAACCCCCTCGAGTTTGAGCAAATATTACACAGTCCTTATGGACCCAAACCCCTTCCCATTCACTCCTCTGCTACACCAACCCCAATGGAACCAAACTTGTTCCCCATCTCTCCCACTCTACATAATCCCAATGGATTCAACCCCCTTCCCTTTCGCTCCAACTCTATACAATCCCAATGGACCCACACTCCTTCCTGTTCACTCCTATGCTCTACCAATACCATGGAACCAAACTCCTCCCTGTTCACTCCCACTCTACACAATCCCAATGGACTCATACCCCTTCCCATTCACTCCCGCTCTACACAATCCCAATGGACTCAGACCCCTTCCCATTCGCTCTCAATCTGCACAATCCCAATAGACCCAAACCCCTTCCAGTTCACTCCCACTCTACACAATCCCAATGGACTTAAACCCCTTCCCATTCACTCACACTCGACACAGTCCCAATGGACCCAAACCTCTTCTTGTTCACTGCTACACTCCACCAATGCAATCCCAATGGGCGCAAGCCCTTCCCGTTGCCTCCTACGCCACACCAATCCCCAAATGGCCTCAAACCCCTTCCTGTTCTCTCCCACCCCACACAAACCCCATGATCTGAGACTACTTTGCTGCCAAACTCAGTCTACGTGTCCCAAATGGAGCGAACTCCCTTCACTGACTGCCCAACCCCAAGATAATCCCTTCCCAGCTCACTTTGCTATTGCAACGTACCCAAACCCCTTCCTGTTTATTCCCAAAGGATTCCAACCCCTTCCTGTTTGCCCTCATTCTACCCAATCCCAATGGGCCCAAGTCACTCCCTACCATTCACGCCCACTGCACACTATCCCAATGCATTTCCTCTTCCCTCCCATCCTATATAATCCCTTCCCTTTCAACTCCAGTGTAGATTATCCGGATGGATTCAACCCCTTCCCGTTCGCTCCAACCTACACGGACCTTTTTGCATTCTGACCCAATCTGCACAGTCCCAATGGACACAAAGCGCTTCCCACCGACTCCTATTCCAGGTGATCCCAATGGACTCAAGCTCCTTCCCATTTTCTATCAGCGTGGATGTCATTGTTCTGTCCCTGGGGAATCTCAGCTGAGCCCCGAGTCCCCCGGGATCCGCGACCCTTTTCGGGTGCCTCCCTGCTGAATGTGGTCCGGTGCCGATTCCTTTCTGGCAGTGGTTCAGAGGGGTCGAGCAGGTGGTGGTTGGCGGTGAAGGGGTGAAGGGCACGCTGGCAGGGAAGGGGGGGGGGGGGGCACAAGCATCACGCAGGCAGGATTGCCCCAGGTGGGGTCCTGCGGGTGAAGGTCCAGTCGGAGGTCCCCCTGAAATGTCGCCGTGGGCGCCAGGGGTGACTCTGGCCTCACAAAGCCCCAGGGGAGTCATCCCTTTTGATGACGTCCCTGTCCCAGACCTCCTTGGACAGCTTGTGCCCAACATTGATCTCGTAGGACGCAGAGCATTGCAACGCAATACAGGCCCTTCGGCCCTCGATGTTGCGCCAACCTGTGGGACCAATCTGAAGCCCATCTAACCCCCACCATTCCATTCTCATCCATGTGTCTATCCAATGACCATTTAATTCTACTTAAAATTGGCGAGTCTACCATTGTTGTAGGCAAAGCACTCCATACCTTTACTACTCTCTGAGTAAAGAAACTACCTCTGACCTCTGTCCTATATCAATCACTCCTCAGTTTAAAGCTATGTCCCCTCGTGCTAGTCATTACCATCTGAGGATAAAGGCTCTCACTGACCACCCTATCTAACGCTCTGATTATCTTGTATGCCTCAATTAAGTTATCTCTCAACCACCTTCTCTCTAATGAAAACAGCCTCAAGTCCCTCAGCCTTTCCTCAGAAGACCTTCCCTCCATACCAGGCAACATGCGAGTAAATCTCCTCTGAACCCTTTCCAAAGCTTCCACATCCTTCTTATAATGTGGTGACCAGAACTGTACACAATACTCCAAGTGAGGTGGCACCAGAGCTTTGTAAAGATGACCCCGTGGCTCTGAAACTCAGTCCCTCTACCAATAAAAGCTAACACACCGTATGCCTCCTTAACAACCCCTTCAACCTGGGTGGTAACTTTCAGGGATCTCGCACAGGCCCAGCTTGGTGTTTCACGTGGGGTTGTCGCTACCTGAGATCACAGAGGTCCTGGGCCTACCCCTGGCTGCACTTGACCACCACGTGGGTCATCAGTGCCCGAGAACGTGCCCGAGAAGGTGCCCCCCCCCTCTCACCGAATGTCCTGGATGGTGACCACCAGGCGACCCAGCCCCTTCCCATTGTAGCAGCAGTCCTGGTCCACATGACTGTCCGCGCGGCAGAGGCAGGAGCAGGGTTGGGCGCGGGTCACGGTGGGACCCGTAAGTGCCTGTCCTGCCTTGCTGGGAGAGGGCGGTGCCCATGATGTAGTTGCTGACGGGGCACTTGCAGCTTCTTTCTCTTGGGGTCACTGGTGGGCAGCAGGTGGTGGAGAGGAGCCAGGGCATAATGCACTGGGCCAGGGTGGAGGCTGTCCTATCCCAGGAGAAGAGGAGGTCTGCCCACTGCTGCCTCTGTCAGCCCAGTCTCCAGGTCACTGAAGGCCTGGTAGACGGAGCTGTGATTCACGGCATCTTTTGGCACTTGTGATATCTGTTATAAAGTTGAAGGCATGTACCTTTAGCAGAGAATGAATGCCTTTGTAAACAGAGAGTTTGCAAGTGCCTGTGTCTATGGCTAGATAGCAATCTCTGAAAAATTGAAAATGTGCAACATTTGGTTGTGAAATGGATGCCTGAGTTGGTTGCAGTTTTGACGACAGTTCGAATTTAACCAATCAGGTCAAATTATGCCCCAGGATGTGAAAACCCAATCGTCTTTTGCCAGCCTCGATCCGGTGAGATGACCTCATGTTGTGGCTGCAAAAAGGCAGCCATTTTGAAAATTGGAGACAGAGCAACAATCGTTGAGAGAGATTAGATTCCCTATGGTGTGGAAACAGGCCCTTCAGCCCAACCAGTCCACACCGAGTAACCCACCCAGACCCATTTCCCTCTGACTAACGCACCTAGCACCCTGGGCAGCTTAGCGCGGCCAATTCACACTAACCTGCGCATCTTTGGACTGTGGGAGGAAACTGGAGCACCCGGAGGAAACCTCGATGAGAATGTGCAAACTCCACACAAACAGTTGCCCACAGCTGGAATCGAACCCGGGACCCCGGTGCGGTGAGGGAGCAGTGCCAACCACCGAGCTACCTTGCGCCATCCCCGACGTTAGGAAACACTCTCGATCCAAGGTACCTCGTCATACAAAACAGATGCACAGTAAGAAGGAAGATGGTGACCCCCCCCCCCACCCCACTGGGAGATCTTCTGTCAGAAGAAGAAAGACAGAAAAAGACAGAGACTGTGGGCTTTTGAAATTATGTTGGTGCCATTTTCCAAAGTGTGTTGTGACAATGGCGGTAAACCCCTCTGCTAGTTAAAACAGATCTGTTAAAATATGAGGCTCATAGAACTCTTCCTATTTGAAGAAAAAGTATCAGTTTATTCTAAAACTCTGAAAGTGGACATTAAACAAAACCTTCTTGCAACTCCCAGCCTCTATTGTTGTTACCTGCCCCCAACTCTATAACACTATACCGTCCCAATAAAAGCCCATTTTAAAACGGAATCAACTCAATTTCGAAACCAAACAGGGACGGTTGTCCTTATCTTCTTTCAACTGAAGATCTCCCCGGATCATCTTCGGTGTGGACAGGTTGGGCCGAAGGGCCTGTTTCCACACCGTAGGGAATCTAATCTCTCTCAACGATAGTTGCTCTGCCTCCGATTTTCAAAATGCCTGCGTTTTCATATCCTCAACGTCGGTCAATCTTTTGTTGCAAAGTTGTTTCAGATGAAAAGAAAAGGTACCTTTAACAGAGTGTGCTTTGAACGGCAGTTTCTCTCGATGGCCATTTACTCTCTGTCTAACTTTTACAATGCCTGTTTCTCTTTAATCCAAACAGTGGATTGTCTCTTTGGTTCGATATTGGCAAAATAGTAAATTCAGAAGCAATTGGGTTTTAGTATCCTGGGGCATAATTAAAACTGACTGGTTAAGTCCGAATTCTGGTCAACAAAGCAACCAAAGCTCAGGTATTTGTGTCACAGGCAAATGTCGCATCTTTTCAATTTATTCAACGCACTCTGAGATTGCGAGTCAGTCACATGACAGGTCCCTGCCAGTTCTTAATGCAATGCAGCCTTCCCTCTGTCTTAAAGGTACAGCACATGCTTTCAACTTCACAACAAGTGTCTGGTTGGAACTAGATTGGATTCGATTCCCTACAGTGTGGAAACAGGCCCTTCGGCCCAACCAGTCCATGTTGACCCTCCAAATAAGCAACCCACCCGGAACCATTCATTCCCCTGTCCGATGCACCTCACACTTTGGGCAATTTAGCCTGGCCAATTCACCATACCTGCACATCTTCGGACTGTGGGAGGAAACGGGAGCAGCCGGAGGAAGCCCATGAAGACACAGCGGGAAAGAATGTGCAAACTCCACACAGACAGTTGCCTCAGGCGGGAATTGAACCCAGGCCCCTAGCAGAGTGAGGCAGCCGTGCTAACCACTGAGCCACAGTGCCACCCCATTGTTAGAGAGTTGGGGAAGGAGACTTAACAGTTCAGACAGAGGGGGGGGGGGGGATGGGCTTGGAGTTGTGAATAGCTGTTGATTAATGTTCACTTTTCGAGTTAAAAAATAAATAGATGTTATTTTCTTTAAATAGTAGAAGTTGAGTGTTCACTGTCCTTCATATTTTGACAGGGTGAGGTGAGCTTTTCTGGGTGTTTGGTTTAAGTTAACAAAGGAGGGGGAGGGGGGTCACTGCCGAGTCATTAGAGTAACTCAGAGGCTTGTCCTCAGCTCCACCAGGACATTGGCATCTCGAGCAGACCTTCACTTACTTGGCACTGCCTCCCATGTCCGATCGGCCATCAAGTCCTTGCCCATCTCCACCGGCTGGAGGTAGTAGGTACCCGTAGGTGGCGGGAATGGGAGCGGGCGAACTCTGGCGCCAGGAAGGGCCTTGCCCTTCACCCGGAACTGGTAATCGCGGAACTGGTGAAACCGTAGCGGCCCCTCTTGGTGGTGCTCGGCCAGCACCCGGTCGGCTCGGGTGGATGGGTGGGAATGGTCCACTGGCCATCGTCGGTGATAGGGGAGGGGGCAGACTGGGACAGCTTGGCTGCCGAGCAGGGGAGAGCGCGAGCACCGGCAGGAGCCCAGGGTGCGCCCGTCCACCAGCGCGGTGGGCAGCCGCTGGTGCGTGTCACCGAGATGCTCGCTGTGACAGAGGGCGCAGCTCCCATTGGCTGACTAAGGTGTTCACGTCGATCATGAAGGCCCCCCCTTTGGGGCCGCAGGGTCACTGCCTCGTAGCCCAAACCTGCTGACCGTGTCCCCCTGGCACCAAGTTAGCGCCACGGCACAGGCTGGCACGAGCTGCGGTGTTCGAGATCAGGGCGTTCTGGATAAGGAAACAGAGAAAGGGTTGGCAGCCCAGTTTCAAATGCCCAGCTACTATCTTGGTGGCGAGCCCGACAAAAGTTCTGCAAGAGAAAGAAAGCCAGTATCTTAATTTGACAGATTTATGAGCTATTAAAAGCAGTATGCTTCTTTAAGTGAATTTTGATGATCCTTTTGCTCACTTTAACATCTTTATGAGCTATTAAGAGAAGTATGCTCCTTTGAATGGGTGCTGAAGGTCTACTTGATTTATTTGACAGATTTATGAGCTATTAAGATCAGTATGGTATTTTAACTGAGAGTTGAAAGTACGATAACTGAATGTGATGCTTATATAAAGAAGTGTTTTGTCATAACCAAAGTGAGTGCTGATGACACGAGTTCTAACCCTGCCAGATGTATGAGCTACTAACTGTCGGAGGCTTCGTGAGGGTTGAAATTTTGTTTGACATATGAATTCCCTCACCTCAGTCATTAGCATTGAGGCAAGCAGAAATATTTCGCATCCAAAGAGCCTGCCGATTAGATTCCAGTCTGTAACTCCCTCCCGGGTATCTGTTATTCTGTATATAAACCACCCCGAACCCCTCGATTAGATTCCAGTCTGTAACTCCCTCCTGGGTATCTGTTATTCTGTATATAAACCACCCCGAACCCCTCGATTAGATTCCAGTCTGTAACTCCCTTCCGGGTATCTGTTATTCTGTATGTAAACCACCCC
This sequence comes from Chiloscyllium punctatum, assembly GCF_047496795.1. Lineage (NCBI taxonomy): Eukaryota > Metazoa > Chordata > Chondrichthyes > Orectolobiformes > Hemiscylliidae > Chiloscyllium > Chiloscyllium punctatum. The sequence continues at coordinate 9,983,682 of NC_092777.1, forward strand.
GAACCCCTCGATAAGATTCCAGTCTGTAACTCCCTCCCGGGTATCTGTTATTCTGTATGTAAACCACCCTGAACCCCTCGATTAGATTCCAGTCTGTAACTCCCTCCCGGGTAACTGTTATTCTGTATGTAAACCACCCTGAACCCCTCGATTAGATTCCAGTCTGTAACACCCTCCCAGGTATCTGTTATTCTGTATATAAACCACCCCGAACCCCTCGATTAGACTCCAGTCTGTAACTCCCTCCTGGGGTATCTGTTATTTTGTATATAAACCACCCTGAACCCCTTGATTAGATTCCAGTCTGTAACTCCCTCCCGGGTATCTGTTATTCTGTACATAAACCACCCCGAATCCCTCGATTAGATTCCAGTCTGTAACTCCCTCCCGGGGTATCTGTTATTCTGTATATAAACCACCCTGAAGCCCTTGATTAGATTCCAGTCTGTAACTCCCTCCCGGGTATCTGTTATTCTGTACATAAACCACCCTGAATCCCTCGATTAGATTCCAGTCTGTAACTCCCTCCCGGGTATCTGTTATTCTGCATATATACCACCCTGAACCCCTCGATTAGATTCCAGTCTGTAACTCCCTCCCGGGTATCTGTTATTCTGTATATAAACCACCCTGAACACATCGATTAGATTCCAGTCTGTAACTCCCTCCCGGGTATCTGTTATTCTGTATATAAACCACCCTGAACCCCTCGATTAGATTCCAGTCTGTAACTCCCTCCCGGGTATCTGTTATTCTGTATACAAACCACCCGAACCCCTCGATTAGATTCCTGTCTGTAACTCCCTCCCAGGTATCTGTTATTCTGTATATAAACCACCCCGAACCCCTCGATTAGATTCCTGTCTGTAACTCCCTCCCGTGTATCTGTTATTCTGTATATAAACCACCCCGAACCCCTCGATTAGATTCCAGTCTGTAACTCCCTCCCGGGTATCTGTTATTCTGTATGTAAACCACCCCGAACCCCTCGATTAGATTCCAGTCTGTAACTCCCTCCCGGGTATCTGTTATTCTGTATGTAAACCACCCCGAACCCCTCGATTAGATTCCAGTCTGTAACTCCCTCCCGGGTATCTGTTATTCTGTATATAAACCACCCTGAACCCCTCGATTAGATTCCAGTCTGTAACTCCCTCCCAGGTATCTGTTATTCTGTATATAAACCACCCCGAACCCCTCGATTAGACTCCAGTCTGTAACTCCCTCCTGGGGTATCTGTTATTTTGTATATAAACCACCCTGAACCCCTCGATTAGATTCCAGTCTGTAACTCCCTCCCGGGTATCTGTTATTCTGTACATAAACCACCCCGAATCCCTCGATTAGATTCCAGTCTGTAACTCCTTCCCGGGGTATCTGTTATTCTGTATATAAACCACCCTGAAGCCCTTGATTAGATTCCAGTCTGTAACTCCCTCCCGGGTATCTGTTATTCTGTACATAAACCACCCTGAATCCCTCGATTAGATTCCAGTCTGTAACTCCCTCCCGGGTATCTGTTATTCTGCATATATACCACCCTGAACCCCTCGATTAGATTCCAGTCTGTAACTCCCTCCCGGGTATCTGTTATTCTGCATATATACCACCCTGAACCCCTCGATTAGATTCCAGTCTGTAACTCCCTCCCGGGTATCTGTTATTCTGTATATAAACCACTCTGAACCCATCGATTAGATTCCAGTCTGTGACTCCCTCCTGGATATCTGTTATTCTGCATATATACCACCCTGAACCCCTCGATTAGATTCCAGTCTGTAACTCCCTCCTGGGTATCTGTTATTCTGTATATAAACCACCCTGAACCCCTCGATTAGATTCCAGTCTGTAACTCCCTCCCGGGTATCTGTTATTCTGTATATAAACCACCACGAACCCCTCGATTAGATTCCAGTCTGTAACTCCCTCCCCGGGTATCTGTTATTCTGTATATAAACCACCCCGAACCCCTCGATTAGATTCCTGTCTGTAACTCCCTCCTGGGTATCTGTTATTTTGTATATAAACCACCCTGAACCCCTCGATTAGATTCCAGTCTGTAACTCCCTCCCAGGTATCTGTTATTCTGTATATAAACCACCCCGAACCCCTCGATTAGATTCCAGTCTGTAACTCCCTCCCGGGTATCTGTTATTCTGTATATAAACCACTCTGAACCCATCGATTAGATTCCAGTCTGTGACTCCCTCCTGGATATCTGTTATTCTGTATATAAACCACCCTGAACCCCTCGATTAGATTCCAGTCTGTAACTCCCTCCCGGGTATCTGTTATTCTGCATATATACCACCCTGAACCCCTCGATTAGATTCCAGTCTGTAACTCCCTCCTGGGTATCTGTTATTCTGTATATAAACCACCCTGAACCCCTCGATTAGATTCCAGTCTGTAACTCCCTCCCGGGTATCTGTTATTCTGTATATAAACCACCACGAACCCCTCGATTAGATTCCAGTCTGTAACTCCCTCCCCGGGTATCTGTTATTCTGTATATAAACCACCCCGAACCCCTCGATTAGATTCCTGTCTGTAACTCCCTCCTGGGTATCTGTTATTTTGTATATAAACCACCCTGAACCCCTCGATTAGATTCCAGTCTGTAACTCCCTCCCAGGTATCTGTTATTCTGTATATAAACCACCCCGAACCCCTCGATTAGATTCCTGTCTGTAACTCCCTCCCGGGTATCTGTTATTTTGTATACAAACCACCCTGAATCCCTCGATTAGATTCCTGTCTGTAACTCCCTCCCGGGTATCTGTTATTCTGTATATAAACCACCCTTAACCCCTCGATTAGATTCCAGTCTGTAACTCCCTCCTGGGGTATCTGTTATTCTGTATATAAACCACCCTGAACCCCTCAATCACATTTCAGTTTATAACTCACTCTTGGATGCCTTTGCTTCAGTGTATAAACCATTATGAACCCTTCTATAACTGATTCTCAGGCAACTGTTATTCTGTCTGTCTGTTTATCTATCTATCTATCTCTCTGTCTGTCTATTTGTCTGTTTATCTATCTATCTATCTATCTATCTATGTGTCTGTCTGTCTGTCTATCTCTCCATCTGTCTGTCTGTTTGTCTATCTATCTATCTATCTCTCTGTCTGTCTGTCTATCTATCTATCTATCCATCTATTTGTCTGTCTGTCTATCTGTCTGTCTATCTATCTATCTATCTATCTATCTATCTATCTATTTGTCTGTCTGTCTATCTGTCTATCTATCTATCTATCTATCTATCTATCTATCTATCTATCTATCTATCTATTTGTCTCTCTGTCTGTCGATCTATCTATCTATCTATCTATTTATCTATCTATCTATCTCTCTGTCTGTCTATCTGCTAATCTGCCTGCCCAACAGTCTGACCAAGCAGCAAGGGAGGCTGTGTACAGTTACCAAGTAACACTATGAAGGCACAAAGCACACAGAGCAGACGCAATGCAAACACAGCAGCCAGGTGGTGATGGCGTTAGCATTATGTAAAAGGCAGCACTTAGACTGGGCAGACACATCCCAAACAAGACAACGGGGGTGGGGGGGGGGGGTCCAGACAGAACGGCACAGGGTCCTGCTGCACCGAGGAACTAACAGGCGAAATCCATCCAAATGAGTGACCATCTTTCATTTTCTTTTTTTTTTCTCTTATTTAACCCCCACCCTGCCGCCTAACCGGTAGTGCTTATTTTTTCCCGAGCACCCATGGTGTGTGTGTGTGTGTGTGTGTGTGTGTGCAGGTGTGAGACACAGTGAGAGACACAAAGTGCACGAATCTTTATTTTTTTTTTCCTTGTTTATTTTTTTTTCTTTTTTTTCCCTCAGTTCATTTTTTTTTCTTTTTTTTATTACCCCCACACTACCGCCTAACTGCGGTAGTGCTTATTTTTTCCCCAGCACCCATGGTGTGTGTGTGTGCAGGTGAGAGACACAGTGAGAGACACAAAGTGCACGAATCTTTATTCAATTTCCACCACCAGGAAGATGGGAAAAACACCCAAGTGTCCAGTGACAAGCACTGCCCCTCACATCAAAGGGTAATGCTGTGTGAGCAAAAACAGTGAAGGGGAGGGTAGGGACTAAATCAAAATAGAGTTGGAGGGAGAAATAATGCACTCCACTCCCTGTGGCGCCCACCTCTCCCTGAACGACTCCAGGGTGTCGGTGGACACCGCGTGCTCCTTCTCCAAGGACACCCGGGCTCTAACGTAACCCCGGAAGAGGGGCAGGCAGTCGGCCCTAACCACCCCCTCCACGGCCCGCTGCCTGGACCTGTTGATGGCCAGTTTGGCCAGGCCCAGGAGCAGACCCACGAGGGGGGGGGGTCTTCGGCCCTGCCCTCCCTCCTCCCGGAACTTGGTGCCCGAAGATCAGGAGCGTGGGACTGAAGTGCAACCAAAAAGCAGAGGGAGGAGGTTTTTGAGAAAATCGAAAAGTGCAAACGCCCCACACCCAATATATACATGGTCCACGGACTCCACGGCGCCACAGAATAAGCAGTTGGGCTGGGAGTCCGTGAACCACCGCAATCTGCGGTTACGGGGGACTGCTGTGTGCAGCACCCTCCACCCCAGATCCCCGAGAGAAAGGGGGAGGACTCCCGCGTAGAGAGCCCTCCACTGGGGATCCCCACCGCCCGGTGGCAAATGGGCACGCCAAGGCGTGTCCGGACGGTGGATGAGGGAGAAGAGGTGGACGGTGTGCAGCAGCAGTCGATACAGGGCCTTCCTTTGTATATCCCTCAAGGGGACGAAATTAAAATTCCGGAGGCGGCTCAGGTTGTGGGGCACAGGCTCCCGCGGGAAGTACGGGACCTCGGGGGCCAATGCGGAATTCCGTCCGGGCCGGGGTGAGCGCGGACGGGATCCCACCGCACACCTGAGCGTCCTCCAACCGGTGCACTACGTCGGGTCCGAGCACCGCCATTTTAAGGGGTCGGATGGCGGTGGCCACGTACCGGACCTCTACCGCTGCCCTGCTCGCTATGTCCTGCGGCAGCGTCCAGCCCCAGGCCCCCCGGCACCCAGCACGTCCCCGACCCTGGTCGCGCTCGCCGCCACGGCCCTCCCCCCTCCGACAGCCACTCGAACCCCGCGAGGACGGAGGTGCGGATTCCTGAGCAACGGCTCCCTGACGACAGCCGCTACTCCAGCCGGAGGGTAGGCGCGGCGCGGTTCGGCCATGTTCCAGACGGCGATCAGGTCCTGGTAAAAGACAGGCAGCACCTTGAGGGCGACCTCCAAACCCGTCGCGGTCGACGAACAGGAGCTGCGTGTCGTAGTTGAGGTTACGCCCCTGGCGGAAAAAATACGTGGCCAGGACGCACCACCTAGGAGGAGGCTCGACGTAAAGGTATCGCCGCAAGGTCTGAAGGCGGAACGTCGCGACCTGGGTGCGGACGCACACCAGCGACTGACCGCCCTCCTCAATAGGGAGACTCAGAACCTGCGCGGCGACCCAGTGCATCTTTTTGTCCCAGAAGAAGTCGACCAACGTTCTCTGGATGTCAGCGACAAAGCCAGGAGGAGGGACCAAAGTGACCAGCCGGTACCACAGCATGGCGGCCACCAGCTGGTTTATGACCAGCACTCGGCTCCTGTAAGATAGCACTCGGAGCGGTCCCGTCCAGCGGCCTAGGCGAGCCGAGACTTTGGCCTCCAGCTCCTGCCAGTTGGCCGGCCAGGATTCCTCAGCCGGGCTGAGGTAGACCCCCAGGTAGAGGAGATGGGTGGTACTCCAGCTGAACCCCCGTAACTCCTCCGGCAGAGAGTCCACCCGCCACAGACCGACCAGTAGTCCGGAACACTTGGCCCAGTTGATCCTGGCGGAAGACGCCGCAGAGTACACGGCCTGGCACTCGCGCATCCTCCCCAGGTCAGCCGGGTCGGTGAAAGTGAGGAGCACGTCGTCGGCGTAGGCCGAGAGGACCACCCCCGTGCCCGCGCCGCGCAGAACCAGCCCCGACAACCTCCTCCGCAAGAGGCGCAGGAAAGGCTCCACGCACAGGGAATACAGCTGGCCGGACAGGGGGCAGCCTTGACGCACTCCTCTCCCGAAGCGAAGGGGCGCCGTCAGGGACCCGTTAACTTTAACCAGACACTCTGTGGCGGCGTACAAAAGTCGGATCCGGGCGACGAACCGCGTCCCGAACCCGAACGCCCGCAGAGTCCCGAGCAGGTACTCGTGATCGACCCTGTCGAACGCCTTCTCCTGGTCGAGAGACAGGAAGGCGCTCGGCAGACCAGCCCGTCGACAGAAATGGATCAGGTCCCGGACCAGGTGGACGTTGTCGTGTATCCTCCGGCCCGGGACCGTGTAGGACTGGTCCGGGTGAATCATGTGGGCCAGCACGGAAGCCAGGCGAGAAGACAACACCCTGGCGAAGATTTTGTAGTCCGTGCTGAGGAGGGAGACCGGACGCCAGTTCTTCAGAGAACGAAGGTCCCCCTTCTTCGGCAGCAGGACGATGACCGCCCTGCGCCAAGAAAGGGGCAGCTGTCCGGCATTTAGACACTCCCCCAGGACCTGTGCGTAGTCGTTCCCCAGGACGTCCCAGAACACCCTGAAGAACTCCACAGTCAGCCCGTCCAGCCCCGGGGTTTTGCCCCTCGAGAGCCGGTCGAGGGCGCCGGTCAGCTCCTCTAAAGTGACGGGAGCGTCGAGCCTTCCGGCGTCCTCCGGGCCGAGCTGCGGCAGGTCCTCCCACGGAACTCCGCGAGCGTCCTCGCTGGACGGATCCGGAGAGAACAGAGCCGTGTAATAGTTTCGGACGTGGGCCCTGACGCCCTCCGGATCCGAGACGAGGGACCCGTCGTCGGCCAGCAGCACAAGGAGCTGCTGACGGGAGCCGCGCCTTTTTTCCAGCGAGTAGAAGAAGGGGGGGAGCCGCGGTCCAGGTCCTGGAGGAGCTGGATCCGCGACCTCACCTACGCGCCCTGAGCCCCGACGAGCTGCAGGTCCCGGAGCGCGGCCTTCTTCTCTTCGTACACCCCGCGCAGGGCCGGGTCCGCGTCGGGCTGACCGAGGCGTGACTCCAGGTCGAGCATCTCCCTCTCCAACTCCACGATCCTGGATTTCCGCCTCTTGGTCGACCCCCCTCGCGTACTCCTGACAGAAGACGCGGACGTGAGCCTTGCCCACGTCCCACCATAGCCTCAGGGAGGGGAAGCTTCCCCGCTTCCTTCTCCAGCCGGCCCAGAAACGACGAAACGAGTCCCGGAACCGCTCGTCCTCCAGCAGCAGGTTGTTAAAGTGCCAGTCCGCGGAGCCGAGCCTGGCACCGAACGGAAGGAGTTCCGCCCACACCAGGTGATGGTCCGTGCACGACACCTGCCGCGTGGAGGCCTTCGGGAAAACAGGAGGCGTACGCCCGCGAAACGTACAGGCGGGTCGATTCTGGACGCTCCGACCCCCAGGCCTCACGAAGGCGAAGGTGATGGAGTCGGGATGGAGATTCCGCCAGACGTCCACCAGGTCGAAGGACTTGACCAAGTCCCCCCCCCCAACCTCTTCCCCGACGCCCAGTCAGTGCGGGCACCACCGTGGTTCCCCTGCCCTCGAGGACGCAGTTAAAATCTCCCCCCCGAGGACGACGCACTGGTTCTCGTCGATGGAAGCGAGATGAGCGGACAGTTCTTGGAAGAAGCTCGCTTGCCTCGGCCCGGCCAGGGGAGCGTATACGTTCACCAAGTGAAGCACCGCGCCCCCCAGCCGAACCGTCAGGTGAAGCAAACGGCCTGGCACCGGCTCCCTGACACCCAAGATCTCGGGCTGAAAATGCGGGGCCAACAGGATAGCCACCCCGCCAGATCTGCGGGTGAGGTGACTCATGTAGACCCCCCCTCGCCACTCCAGGAGCCAGGTGGCTTCGTCTCCCGGGGTAGTGTGGGTTTCTTGCAGGAAGCACACCGCATACCTCCCGTCCCGAAGGACCGAGAGGGTCTGGAATCTGCGCTGTGACTCCCTGCTGCCGATGGTGTTGAGGCTGGCTATAGTCGTCTCTCTGTCGGAAGCGTTGTGCAACCAGTACGGTTAAAAACCGATATACACATTTACAGGGAGGACGAGGGAGGGGACCATCTTTCAAACTGTGCAATGTCTCTCCCTGATTGGCCAGACCTATAGAATTTAATTGCATTCAAGAAGCTCCGAAAAAACCATCCGAATGGTATAGAAACAGGCTTCACTGGCAGACCGATCTCTTGAATCTTCTGGAGGCTGTCGGTGAAAACCAGCATGGGAAGAGGCAGAGACCAGTTCACCGTCCGGGGCATGGTGATGGTAGTGGAGGACCACACTGCAGCCGTCTGTATCCATTGGGATGGTGTACTGTAGGTGTTCACAGGAACTGGCTTGGCTCCAGTGGGATTGTGCAGGTTGGGAGTGAATGGGCATGGTTTTGGGTCCACTTGGAGAATGCAGAGTGGGAGTGAATGGGAAGGGGTTTGGGTCTATTGAGATTATGTAGAGTGGGAGTGAATGGGAAGGGATTTGGGTCTATTGGGATTGTGTAGAGTGGGAGTGAATGGGAAGGGGTTTGGGTCTATTGGGATTGTATAGAGTGGGAATGAATGGGAAGGCGTTTGGGTCCATTGAGATTATGTAGAGTGGGAGTGAATGGGAAGGGATTTGGGTCTATTGGGATTGTGTAGAGTGGGAGTGAATGGGAAGGGGTTTGGGTCTATTGGGATTGTGTAGAGTGGGAGTGAATGGGAAGGGGTTTGGGACCATTGGGATTTTGTAGAGTGGGAGTGAATGGGAAGGGGTTTGGGACCATTGAGATTGTGTAGAGTGGGAGTGAATGGGAAGGGGTTTGGGACCATTGAGATTATGTAGAGTGGGAGTGAATGGGAAGGGGTTTGGGTCTATTGGGATTGTGTAGAGTGGGAGTGAATGGGAAGGGGTTTGGGTCTATTGGGATTGTGTAGAGTGGGAGTGAATGGGAAGGAGTTTGGGTCCATTGGGATTGTGTAGAGTGGGAATGAATGGGAAGGAGTTTGGGTCCATTGAGATTATGTAGAGTGGGAGTGAATGGGAAGGGATTTGGGTCCATTGGGATTGTGTAGAGTGGGAGTGAATGGGAAGGGGTTTGGGTCTATTGGGATTGTGTAGAGTGGGAGTGAATGGGAAGGGGTTTGGGACCATTGAGATTGTGTACAGTGGGTGTGAATGGGAAGGGGTTTGGGTCCATGGAGATTGTGTAGAGTGGGATTGAATGGGAAGGGGTTTGGGTCCATTGAGATTATGTAGAGTGGGAGTGAATGGGAAGGGATTTGGGTCCATTGGGATTGTGTAGAGTGGGAGTGAATGGGAAGGGGTTTGGGTCTATTGGGATTGTGTAGAGTGGGAGTAAATGGGAAGGGGTTTGGGTCTATTGGGATTGTGTAGAGTGGGAGTGAATGGGAAGGAGTTTGGGACCATTGAGATTGTGTAGAGTGGGAGTGAATGGGAAGGGGTTTGGGACCATTGAGATTGTGTACAGTGGGTGTGAATGGGAAGGGGTTTGGGTCCATGGAGATTGTGTAGAGTGGGATTGAATGGGAAGGGGTTTGGGTCCATTGAGATTATGTAGAGTGGGAGTGAATGGGAAGGGATTTGGGTCCATTGGGATTGTGTAGAGTGTGAGTGAATGGGAAGGGGTTTGGGTCTATTGGGATTGTGTAGAGTGGGAGTGAATGGGAAGGAGTTTGGGACCATTGAGATTGTGTAGAGTGGGAGTGAATGGGAAGGGATTTGGGTCCATTGGGATTGTGTAGAGTGGGAGTGAATGGGAAGGGGTTTGGGTCTATTGGGATTGTGTAGAGTGGGAGTGAATGGGAAGGGATTTGGGTCCATTGGGATTGTGTAGAGTGGGAGTGAATGGGAAGGGGCTTGGGTCTATTGGGATTGTGTAGAGTGGGAGTGAATGGGAAGGGGTTTGGGTCTATTGGGATTGTGTAGAGTGGGAGTGAATGGGAAGGAGTTTGGGACCATTGAGATTGTGTAGAGTGGGAGTGAATGGGAAGGGGTTTGGGACCATTGAGATTGTGTACAGTGGGTGTGAATGGGAAGGGGTTTGGGTCCATTGAGATTATGTAGAGTGGGAGTGAATGGGAAGGGATTTGGGTCCATTGGGATTGTGTAGAGTGTGAGTGAATGGGAAGGGGTTTGGGTCTATTGGGATTGTGTAGAGTGGGAGTGAATGGGAAGGGGTTTGGGTCTATTGGGATTGTGTAGAGTGGGAGTGAATGGGAAGGAGTTTGGGACCATTGAGATTGTGTAGAGTGGGAGTGAATGGGAAGGGATTTGGGTCCATTGGGATTGTGTAGAGTGGGAGTGAATGGGAAGGGGTTTGGGTCTATTGGGATTGTGTAGAGTGGGAGTGAATGGGAAGGGATTTGGGTCCATTGGGATTGTGTAGAGTGGGAGTGAATGGGAAGGGGTTTGGGTCTATTGGGATTGTGTAGAGTGGGAGTGAATGGGAAGGGGTTTGGGTCTGTTGGGATTGTGTAGAGTGGGAGTGAATGGGAAGGAGTTTGGGACCATTGAGATTGTGTAGAGTGGGAGTGAATGGGAAGGGGTTTGGGACCATTGAGATTGTGTACAGTGGGTGTGAATGGGAAGGGGTTTGGGTCCATGGAGATTGTGTAGAGTGGGTGCGAATGGGAAAGGGGTTTGGGCCCATTGGGGTTGTGTAGAGTGGCAATGAATGGGAAGGGGTTTGGGTCCATTGGGGTTTGTGTAGAGCGGGAGTGGATGGGAAGTGGTATGTTTCGATTGGGATTGTGTATATTGGGATTGAATGGCATTGGGAAGAGTGGGAGTGAACCGGAAGAGGTTTGTGATTGATTGGGGTTGTGTCGTCTGCAGTGAATATGAAATTGTTTGGTGTCCGTTGGGAATGTGTAGATTGGTAGTGAATGAGAAGCAGTTTGGGTAAATTTGGAGTGTGTAGAGCGGGGGTTAATGCAAAGTGAGATGGGTCCATTGAAATTGTGCAGAGTCTGATGGAACAGGAATGGCTTTTGGCCCGATGGTATTGTGTTGAGTGGGAGTCAACCTGGAGGGATTTAGCTACATTTGGATTGTATAGCTTGGGTGTGGATGAGAACTCGATTATCTGCAATGGGAGTGTGTGGAGCGGGAGTGAATGTGAAGTGGTTCCATCCAGTGCGATTGTGAGAAGTAGTAGTGAATGGGATGTGGTTTGTTTTCATTGGGGTTTTGTGGGAAGTGGGAATGAACAAGAAGGGGTTTGGGTTCATTGGGATGGTGCAAGTAGATAATGAATGGGAAGGGTTTTGAGGTCCATTGGGATTGTGTAGAGTGAGAGTGAATGGGAAGCGGTTTGGGTCCATTGGGATTGTGTAGAGTGAGAGTGAATGGGAAGTGGTTTGGGTCCATTGGGATTATGTAGAGTGAGAGTGAATGGGAAGTGATTTCGGTCCATTGGGATTGTGTAGAGTGAGAGTGAATGGGAAGCGGTTTGGGTCCATTGGGATTATGTAGAGTGAGAGTGAATGGGAATCGGTTTGGGTCCATTGGGATTATGTAGAGTGAGAGTGAATGGGAAGCGGTTTGGGTCCATTGGGATTATGTAGAGTGAGAGTGAATGGGAATCGGTTTGGGTCCATTGGGATTATGTAGAGTGAGAGTGAATGGGAATCGGTTTGGGTCCATTGGGATTATGTAGAGTGAGAGTGAATGGGAAGCGGTTTGGGTCTATTAGGATTATGTAGAGTGAGAGTGAATGGGAATCGGTTTGTGTCCATTGGGATTATGTAGAGTGAGAGTGAATGGGAAGCGGTTTGAGTCCATTGGGATTGTGTAGAGTGAGAGTGAATGGGAAGCGGTTTGGGTCCATTGGGATTATGCAGAGTGAGAGTGAATGGGAATCAGTTTGGGTCCATTGGGATTGTGTAGAGTGAGAGTGAATGGGAAGCGGTTTGGGTCCATTGGGATTATGCAGAGTGAGAGTGAATGGGAATCGGTTTGGGTTCATTGGGATTGTGTAGAGTGAGAGTGAATGGGAAGCGGTTTGGGTCCATTGGGGTTGTGTAGAATGAGAGCGAATGGGAAGTGATTTCGGTTTATTGGGATTATGTAGAGTGAGAGTGAATTGGAAGTGGTTTGGGTCCATTGGGATTGTGTAGAGTGAGAGTGAATGGGAAGTGGTTTGGGTCCATTGGGATTGTGGAGAGTGAGAGTGATTGGGAAATGGTTTGGGTTCATTGGGATTGTGTAGAGTGAGAGTGAATGGGAAGTGATTTCGGTTTATTGGGATTGTGGAGAGTGAGAGTGAATGGGAAGTGGTTTGTGTCCATTGGGATTATGTAGAGTGAGAGTGAATGGGAAGCGGTTTGGGTCCATTGGGATTGTGTAGAGTGAGAGTGAATGGGAAGCGGTTTGGGTCCATTGGGATTATGTAGAGTGAGAGTGAATGGGAAGCGGTTTGGGTCCATTGGGATTGTGTAGAGTGAGAGTGAATGGGAAGCGGTTTGGGCCCATTGGGATTATGGAGAGTGAGAGTGAATGAGAAGCGGTTTGGGTCCATTGGGATTGTGTAGAGTGAGAGTGAATGGGAAGCGGTTTGGGTCCATTGGGATTATGTAGAGTGAGAGTGAATGGGAATCGGTTTGGGTCCATTGGGATTATGTAGAGTGAGAGTGAATGGGAAGCGGTTTGGGTCCATTGGGATTATGTAGAGTGAGAGTGAATGGGAAGCGGTTTGGGTCCATTGGGATTATGTAGAGTGAGAGTGAATGGGAATCGGTTTGGGTCCATTGGGATTAGGTAGAGTGAGAGTGAATGGGAATCGGTTTGGGTCCATTGGGATTATGTAGAGTGAGAGTGAATGGGAAGCGGTTTGGGTCCATTGGGATTATGTAGAGTGAGAGTGAATGGGAAGCGGTTTGGGTCCATTGGGATTGTGTAGAGCGAGAGTAAATGGGAAGCGGTTTGGTTCCATTGGGATTATGTAGAGTGAGAGTGAATGGGAAGCGGTTTGGGTCCATTGGGATTGAGTAGAGTGAGAGTGAATGGGAATTTGTTTTTTGTCCATTGGGATTATGTAGAGTGAGAGTGAATGGGTAGCGGTTTGAGTCCATTGGGATTGTGTAGAGTGAGAGTGAATGGGAAGTGGTTTGGGTCCATTTGGATTGTGGAGAGTGAGAGTGATTGGGAAGGGCTTTGAGGTCCATTGGGATTGTGTAGAGTGAGAGTGAATGGGAAGCGGTTTGGGTCCATTGGGATTGTGTAGAGTGGGAGTAACTGGGAAGGGGTTTGAGTCCATTGGGATTATGCAGATGGCGACTGAGTGGGAAGTGGGTTTGGGTCAGTTCAGAGTCTTTAGAGTGGGAGTGAATGGGAAGTGAGATTGGTCCATTGAAATTGTTCATAGTTTAGGAGTGAAGGGGGAGTTGCTTAGCTGCATTGGGGGTGTGAGGTGCAGGAGTGAATGGGAAGTGGTTCCATCCAGTGTGATTGCACGGAGCAGGATTCAATGTGAAGTGATTTGTTTCCACTGGGATTGTGCGCAGTGGGGGTGAACTGGAAGTGATTGTGTAGAATGGCAGTGAATAGGATTTGGTTTGTGTCCATTGAGAATGTGCAGAGCGGGAGTGAGTGGGAATGGCTTTGTAGAATGGCTGTGTATATATGAAGACTGAGTGTCCATCAGCACTGTGGAGATGGGTGTGTAGAGGCAGGGTTTGGGATCCATTGGGATTGTGTAGAGTGGTCGTGAATCAGTAGGGGATCAGATCTGATGACGTTGTGTGGAGTGGTAGTGAATGGGAAGTGGATTTGGTCCAATGGGCTTATGTAGATTGAAGGAGAATCGGAACAGGTTTGGATCTATTGGGATTCCATGGAGTGATAATGAATGGGAAGCGATTTGGGTCCATTGATTTTGTGTAGAGTGGGAGTGAATGGTCGGGGGTGTGGTTCCGTCGGGATTGTGTGGAATGGTAGGGACTGGGAAGCGGCTTGGATCCAGTGGGATTATGTAGGGTGACGGTGATTCGGAAGGGGTGTGGGGCCCTTTGGAGTTTTGTAGAGCGGAAGTGAATGGTGTCGTGAAGAAAATGTAGAGAATCGCCAGGAGACGTAGAGAAGTAGGTGTTTTATATGCAAGCAAACAACCGTGACACTGCGAAAGCAGATTCTTGAATGCCCCCAAACCTCAGGGTCCATGTCATAGAGTCATAGAGATGTACAGCATGGAAACAGACCCTTCGGTCCAACCCGTCCGTGCCGACCAGATATCCCAACCCAATCTAGTCCCACCTGCCAGCACCCAGCCCATATCCCTCCAAACCCTTCCTATTCATATACCCATCCAAATGCCTCTTAAATGTTGCAATTGTACCAGCCTCCACCACTTCCTCTGGCAGCTCATTCCATACACGTACCACCCTCTGGGTGAAAAAGTTACCCCTTAGGTCTCTTTTATATCTTTCCCCTCTCACCCTAAACCTATGCCCCTCTCGTTCTGGACTCCCCGATCCCAGGGAATAGACTTTGTCTATTTATCCTATCTATGCCCCTCATAATTTTGTATACTTCTATAAGGTCACCCCTCAGCCTCCGACACTCCAGGGAAAACAGCCCCAGCCTGTTCAGCCTCTCCCTGTAGCTCAAACCCTCCAACCCTGGCAACATCCTTGTAAATCTTTTCTGAGCCCTTTCAAGTTTCACAACATCTTTCCGATAGGAAGGAGACCAGAATTGCACACAATATTCCAACAGTGGCCTAACCAATGTCCTGTCCAGCCACAACATGACCCTCCCAACTCCTGTACTCAATACTCTGACCAATAAAGGGAAGCATACCCAACGCCGCCTTCAGTATCCTATCTACCTGTGACTCCACTTTCAAGGAGCTATGAACCTGCAACTCCGAGGTCTCTTTGTTCAGCTAGTTGAGGTATTTTGAGGTTGAGGTCTGTGGTTTTTTTTTCCGTCATGTTTCCATTCGCTTATCAGCATGTCCAACTACATTAACCAAAAGTATCTCACTGTCGCTGCACAATAAACCAGGTAATATTAGTTCCCATTATCTCTTTACTTGAGCCCCTATAGTTTTTCCAAACATTCTACTTAATGCTATTCTAATGTCACGGTTAGATAGTTAGTGTCAGCTTTTGCAACAGTGGTCTTTCATGCCAGACTCGACTTAATATTTTTTGAATGTCATGATTATCACGTCTGCTACAGTGACCTTCTATTCCAGACTAACCTGTCGTGATTAGATATTTAGCTATTCCATCTATTGCAACACTCTCCCGTCTCAAGCTGACTCTATGAACTACTAATGAGATTTTTAATGCCATGTCCCAAATATCTATTGTCCAAATCTTGCCAGAATGATATTTCGCAGGGAGGCTACCTTTACCAACTGTGCTGTCTCACCTCGCCATAGTGACCTTTCAGTCTTAACCTTACTCTGCTGATTGGTGTAAGAGCGTTCCACTATGGTTATCCCATCCTGCATTCCACAGACCACAGATTGCCAGTGGTCCTCATGCTTTCACCCTTCCCATACTCCCATGCTCTTCACTTTCAAATAATGGGAAGCAGCTTGGGTCAATTTGAAGGGTGGATAGCGGGAGTGAATGGGAAGTTTGATGGGACCATTGAAAGTGAGGGGCAATGGGAATGGGTCTTAGCCTGGTGGTAGCATCAGAATGGAAGCAAACTTGGAGGGGATTTGGCTTGTTTGGGAGTGGATGGGGAACTTGGTTCCCTGCAAACAGGATTGGGTCGGGCGAGAGTGAAAGTGGCGGAGTTTTCTCCAGTGGGATTGTGCAACGGGGGAGCGAACAGGAAGGGGTTTGGTTCAATTGGGATTGTCTGGATTGAGAGTTACACAATCCATTGGGATTGTGTAGAATGGGAGTGAACGGTCAGAGGTTTGGCTCCGTTGTGACTTCGTAGAGTGGACAGTGAATGGGAAGGAGTTTGGTTCAATTGGGATCGCGTAGAGTGGAAGTGAACAGAAAAGGGTTTCGGTCCATTGAAATTGTTTATAGTGGAAGTGAAGGGGAAGGACTTTGGTTTCCACTGGTAAGCTTTGGACTGAGCCAGGCCGAGATTTACCAGGATGTTGCCTGGTCTGGAGGGAAGGTCTTATGAGGAAAGGCTGAGAGACTTGAACCTGTTCTCATTGGCAAGAAGAAGGCTGAAGAGGGGATTTGATAGAGACGTACAAGACGATCAGAGGATTAGATAGGGTAGGCAGTGAAAGTCATTTCCCGAGGATGATTATTTCAGCGTGTAGGAGGGGGCATAAGTACAAATGGAGGGGTGATAGATTTAAGACGCATGTCAGAGGCAGGTTCTTTACTCAGAGAGTGGTAAGGGTGTGGAATGCACTACCTGCTAATGTAGTCAACTCAGCCACATTAGGGAGACTTCAACAATCCTTAGATAAGCACATGGATGATTTTGGGGTAGTGTAGTGGGACGAGCTGAGAATAGTTCATATGCCGGCGCAATAGCGAGGGCCGAAGGGTCTGTTCTGCGCTGTATTGTTCTACGTTCTGTGTTTTGTGATTAATTGAGAACAGGGTAAATTCGGAGTGAATATGAATGAGTTTGATATCCATTGGGGTTGGGTAGAGTGAGAGTGAATGGGAAGGCATTTGGTTCCGTTGGGATGGTGTGGATAGGTAGTGAATCGGAAGGGGTTTAGGGCCCTTTGGGACTGTTTAGACTGTGTAGCATTTTGGAGTCGCTTGGGATCTGGTAGACTGGGAGTAAAACGGAAGGTGTTTGCGTCCATTGGGATAATGGAGATTGTGACTGAATTGGAAGGGGTTTGGGTCCAATGGGATTGCGTAGTACAGGAGTAGATGGGGAGGGAATGCAAATATTGAGATTGTGTAGAGTGTGAGTGATTGGGAAGGCATTCGGGTCTACTAAAATTGTGTCGTGTAAGAGTGATTGGAAAGGGGTTTGGCTCCATTGGGATCGCAGAGTGGCAGTGAACAGGAAGGAATTGGGCCACTGGGAGTGTGTAAAGTGGGAGTGAACAGGAAGGGGACTGGGTTAATTGGGATTATGCAGAGTGGAAGCGAATGGGAAGGCAATTGCATCCATTGGGAGTGTGTAGATTGAGAGTGAACGAGAAGGGGGTTTGGGTTCGTTGGGATTGTGTAGAGTGGGAGTGAGTCAGAAGGGGTTTAGGTCCAGGATGATGATGTAGAGTTGGTGATAACAATAAGCGGTTTCTCTGAACTGGGATTGTGTAGAGTAGAAATGAACGGAATGGGGTTTGGGTCCAGTCAGAGTGGACATAAATGGTAAAACATTTTCAATCTTTGAGATTGTGTCGAATGGCTGTGTATAAGAAAGTTGTTGTATCCAATGGCGTTGTGGCAGATTGGAGTGTAGAGGAGGGTGTTATAGTCCATTGGGATCGTGTAGCATTGTAGTAAGTGGATAGTGGTTTTGATGCATTCATATTGCATAATGCGGGGAGAGTTTTGAGTTCACTGGTATTGCATATAAATGGGCTCTGGCCTGGTGAGAGTGTTCAATTGTACAGTGAACTGGTGCATATTTACATCAGTTGGGATAGTGTTGAGTGGGAGTAAATGGGAAGCGGCTTGGGTCAATTGGGATTATGTAGAGTGGGAGTGAATCAGAAGGGGTTCTGTAGAGTGGTAGTCGAAGGGAAATGGTTTGGGTCCGTTGGGAACGTATAGGGTGGTAGCGAATGGGAAGTGGTTTAGATCCAGTGGGATTATGCAGAGTGTTAGTGAATTGGAAGAGGTTTGAGTCCATTGGGATTTCGGAGAATGGGAGTGAATGGGAAGGGATGCGCTTCTGTTGGGATTGTGTAGAGCAGTAGGGAATGGGATTATGTAGCGTGGTAGTGAATGGGAAGCAATTTGAGTCCACTGGGATTATGTAGCTTGGGAGTGGATTGGAAGAGTTTTGAGTCCATTGGGATATTGTAGAGTAGTCATAAATAAGAAGTGGTTTGAGTTAACTTGGAGTGTGTACTGTAGGAGTGAATGGTAGGTGAGATGGATCTGTTGGATTGTGCAGAGTGTGGGGGATTAGGAATGGCGTTTGACCCAATGATACTGCGTAGATTTGAAGTGAACCTGGAGGGGTTCGGCTCCATTTTGATTGTATAATTTGGGAGTGAATGGGGAGTAGTTTAGCTGCAATGGGAGCGTGTGGAGCAGGACTGAATGTGAAGTGGTTTCAGTTGGTGAGATTTTACAAAGCGGGAGTGAATGGAATTGGTTTGTTTTCCATTGGGATTGTGTAGAGTGTGCGCGAATGGGTAGGAGGTTGTTTCCATTTGGAATGTGTAGATCGGTAGTGAATGGGAAGGGGTTTGAGGTCCACTGGGACTGTGTAGAGCGGGAGTGAACGGGAAGGGGTTTGGGTCCATTGGGATGGTGTAGAGTGGGAGTGAACAGGAAGGGGTTTGGGGTCCATTGGGATTGTGTAGAGTGGGAGTGAATGGGTATGAGGTTGTTTTCATTGGGAATGTGTAGATAGGTAGTGAATGGGAAGGGGTTTGTGGTCCATTGGGACTGTGTAGATTGGGAGTGAACGGGAAGGGGTTTGGTCCATTGGGATGGTGTAGTGCGGGAGTGAACGGGAAGGGGTTTGGGTCCACTGGTTTTATGCACAATGGGAGTGAATGGGAAGAGTTTTGAGGTCCATTGGGATCGTATAAAGTTGGAATGATTCGGAAGGGATTTGGAACCATTGGGAATTTGTAGAGGCGAAGTGACTGGGAAGCAGTTTGGGTCAATTTGGAGTGTGTAGAGCAGGAGTGACTGGGAAGTGAGATGGGTTCACTGGAATTGTGCAGTGTGAGGGAATGGGAATGGGGTTTGGTACGATGGTATTATGCAGACTGAGAGTGGCTTGGAAGACTTCGGCTATGTTTGGATCGCATAGTTTGTTAGTGGACAGGGATTGCTTAGTTGCAATGGGATTGGCAGATCGGGAGTGAATGTGGGGCAGTGTCATGCAGTGTGATTGTGCGAAGGTGGTTTCAATGGGAAGTGGTTTGTACCAAAGGGGTTTTGTAGAGTAGGAGCAAACGGGAAAGGGGTTGGGCCCTTTGGGATTGTGTAGGATGGGAGTCAACGGGACCGAGTTTGATTTCCATTGGTATTGGCAAGTGTGGGTGTGATCCGGAAGATGTTTGTAGTTGATTGACATTGTGTAAAGTGAGAGGGAAAGTGAAGGAGTTTGATGTCTATTAGGACTGTGTAGAGGGAGAGTTAATGTGAAGGGTCTTGGGGTCCATTGGAATTTGGTAGACTGGGAATAAATGGGAAGGGGTTCGCACACGTTAGGTTTGTGCAGATGGTGACTGAATCGGAAGGGGTTTGGGTCTATTGGGATTGCATTGAGTGGAAGTGAATGGGAACAGGTTTGCATTAATTGGGAATGTGAAGAGTGGGAGTGAATGGGAAGAGGTTTGGGTTCATTAGGATTGTGTTGAGTGTGAGTGAATAGGTAATGGTTTGGGTACATGGCGATTGTGTAGGATTGGAGTGAACAGGAAGGGTTTGGGGCCACTGCGAATTTGCTAGTGGGAGTGTACGGGAAGGGGTTGGGTTCATTGTGTTTATGTAGATTAGGAGTGATTGGGAAAGCTTTTGTGTCTATTGGGAGTGTGTAGATTGAGAGTAAATGGGAAGGGGTTTGGATCCATTGGGTTAGTGTAGAGTGGGAGACAATTGGAAACAGTTCGGGTCCATTGGGGTTGTGTAGAGTGGGAATAGCATTTGAAGGGCTTTGGGTCCATGGAGATGGTGCTGAATTAGCACTAACGGGAAGGGGTTCCACTTAGTTGGGATTGTGTAAAGGATGGGGTTTGAATCCGTTCTGATTGTGCAGATTGGAAATCAATATCAAAGCCTTTGGAAACCTTGGGATTGTATAGACTGGCTGTGCATGAGAAAGCTTTGGCATTGTGGGAGTGGAGAGGTTTGGGGTCCATTGGCATTGTGGGAGTGGAGAGGTTTGGGGTCCATGGGCATTGTGGGAGTGGAGAGGTTTGGGGTCCATTGGGATTATGGGAGTGGAGAGGTTTGGGGTCCATTGGGATTATGGGAGTGGAGAGGTTTGGGGTCCATTGGGATTATGGGAGTGGAGAGGTTTGGGGTCCATTGAGATTGTGGGAGTGGAGAGGTTTGGGGTCCATTGGCATTGTGGGAGTGGAGAGGTTTGGGGTCCATTGGGATTGTGGGAGTGGAGAGGTTTGGGGTCCATTGGGATTATGGGAGTGGAGAGGTTTGGGGTCCATTGGGATTATGGGAGTGGAGAGGTTTGGGGTCCATTGGGATTATGGGAGTGGAGAGGTTTGGGGTCCATTGGGATTATGGGAGTGGAGAGGTTTGGGGTCCATTGGGATTATGGGAGTGGAGAGGTTTGGGGTCCATTGGGATTATGGGAGTGGAGAGGTTTGGGGTCCATTGGGATTATGGGAGTGGAGAGGTTTGGGGTCCATTGGGATTATGGGAGTGGAGAGGTTTGGGGTCCATTGGGATTATGGGAGTGGAGAGGTTTGGGGTCCATTGGGATTATGGGAGTGGAGAGGTTTGGGGTCCATTGGGATTATGGGAGTGGAGAGGTTTGGGGTCCATTGGGATTATGTAGAGTTTGAGTGAATGGGAAGTGGTTTTCATTCATTCAGATTGCACAGTGTGCATAGAGATTTGAATCCATTGGAATTGTATAGAAATACAATAAATGGGAATGGGTTCCAGCCCAGTTGGATCGTTCAGTGTGTGCGTGAACTGGAACATCCACTGGGATAGTCCTGGAACATGAAGCAGAGTGAGTGTGGACAGGATGCTGGAGCAGCCGCAGTGGGAGCATTGGGAAGCACACAGTGGCGGCGTTACCTTGTGTCCTACACCCTCAGATCTACTGCATTTCTAGTGCAATCCCAATGGACTCAAAGCTCTCCTCACGCTGCACAATCTGAACGGATCAAAACCCCTTCCCGTTCACACTCTCTCTCGAATCCGATGGCCTTTATTGGCACGTGCACTCGAGGAGTACTCGCGAAAGGTTTAACCTGATGCCCGAAACGTCGACTCTCTTGCTCCTTAGATGCTGCCTGACCTGCTGTGCTTTTCCAGCAGCACACCTTTTGACAAGGACTCGTGTTTAACAAAGGGCTGGAACTTCTTGAACTTATGTTCTTCACAGTCACATTATTATTATTATTATCATTCTTGGCTTTCACAACGCTATTATTTCAGAGTTCACTTACCTTTCCAGTAACAGCAATTTAAGTAGCTGGACCTGAGATAGCGCCGAGAGGTGACAGAGCAAACTTATCACTGCACTCATTGAGTTAACGTGATAATAAAGGCTATTCTATTCTAGAGTGGGTGTGAACAGGAAGGGATTTTGATCCATTCTGATCACGCAGCATGGCCATTGGAATTGCATCGAAATGCAATAAATCCGAAGGTGCTTTTGCCCCAGTAGGATTGTTCAGAGTGTGACTGGTTTGTGGAGCATCCTTAGGGACAATCCAGAGTGGGAGTGAACGGGAAGTGGTTTGGTACTGTGTCAGTGAGCGGGGTGGGATTTGGGTCCATTGGGATTGTGTAGGATCAGGACTGAATGGGAATTGGTTTTGATCCATCACAAGTGTGTTGAGCAGAAGTGAGCAGAAAGTGCTGTGGGCTCCATGGGGATTGAGTAGAGTCAGAATGAAAGCGAAAGGGATGCGTGTCCATTGGCAATGTGCAGGGGGGGGAATGAACGGGAATGCTTATGGGGTCCTTTCGGCTTGCGTGGAGGAAGAGCGAACGGGAATAGGTTTAGGTTCGTCGGGATTGTGTAGAGCAGGAGCGAGTAGGAAGGAATTTGTATCCGCTGGAATTGTGCAGAGTGGCGGTGTCAGACAGTCACAGAGATGCACAGGATGGAAACAGACCCTTCAGTCCAACTTGACCATGCCGACCAGATATCCTGACCTAATCTCGTCCCATTTGTCAGCACCTGGCTGTATCCCTCTGCCTTTTAAAAGCTATAATTGTACCAGCCTCCAGCATTTTCTCTGCAAGCTCATTCTACATACATGGACCACTCTCTGCGTGAAAACGTTGCCCCTTAGGACTCTTTTATATCTTTCCCCTCTCTCCCTAAACCTTTGCTGTCTAGTTCTGGATTCCCCCCACCCCAGGGAAAATACCTTCTCTATTTACCCTATACAGCCCCAGTCTATTCAATCTTTCCCTATAACTCAGATTGTCCAACATTGGCAACATCCTTGTAAATATTTTCTGAATCTTTTCAAGTTTCACAGCATCCTTCCAAGACCAGGAATATTCCAAAAGTGGCCTAACCAATGTCCTGTACAGCTGCAATATAGCCTTCCAACTTGTATACTCAATGCTCTGACCAATAAAGGAAAGCATACCCAACGCTGCCCTCACTATCCTATCTACCTGCGACTCTACTTTCAAGGAGCTGTGAACCTGCACTCCAAGGTCTCTTTGTTCAGCAACACTCCCCAGGACCTTACCATTAAGTGTATAAGTCCTGCTAAGATTTGCTTTCCCAAAATGCAGCACCTCACATTTATCTGAATTAAACTCCATCTGCCACTTCTTAGCCCATTAGCACCATCTGATCAAGATCCTGTTGTAAACTGAGGTAACCCTCTTAGCTGATCAGTATAACTCCATTCCTGGTGTCATCTGCAAACTTACTAACTGTACCTCTTATGCTCGCTTCCAAGTCATTTATGTAAATGACAAAAAGTAGAGGACCCGCACCTATCCTTGTGGCACTCCACTGGTCACAGGCCTCCAGTCTGAAAAACAACCCTCCACCACCACCCTCTGTCTTCTATCTTTGAGCCAGTTCTGTATCCAAATGGCTAGTTCTCCCTGTATTCCATGAGATTTAACCTTGCTCACCAGTTTCCCATGGGGAACCTTGTCGAATGCCTTACTGAAGTCCATATAGATCACATCTACTGCTCTGCCCTCATCAATCCTCTTTGTTACTTCTTCACAAGACTCAATCAAGTTTGTGAGACATGATCTCCCACGCACAAATCCATGCTGACTATCCCTAATCAGTCCTTGCCTTTCCAAATACATGTACATCCTGTCCCTCAGGATTCCCCCCAACAACTTGCCCACCACCGACGTCAGGCTCACCGGTCTGTAGTTCCCTGGCTTGTCCTTTCTTAAATAGTGGTACCACCTTAGCCAACCTCCAGTCTCCCAGCATCTCAGCTGTGACTATCGATGATACAATTATCTCAGCAAGGGGCCCAGCAATCACGTCCCTAGCTTCCCACAGAGTTCTTGGACACACTTGATCAGGTCCTGGGGATTTATCCACCTTTATGCATTTCAAGACATCCAACAGCTCCTCCTCTGTAATAGGCACATTTTCAAGATGTCACCGTCTATTTCTCCACACACTACATCTTCCATGTCCTTCTCCACAGGAAACACGAATGCCAAATACTCGTTTAGTATCTCCCCCCATCTCCTGCAGTTCCAAACATAGGACACCTTGTGAACAGGATGGACCTTTGAGTTTGTATACTGTGAGAGTGAATGGGAAGAAATTTGGCATCTATTTGGAGCATGTAGAGTGGGAGTGAGCAGGAAGGGCTGTCAGTCCATAGGGATTGTGTGAGAATGGAAGTTAATGAGAAGCGTCTTAAGTCCATTCAGATTGCGTAGAGTGGGAGCGAATGGGAAGTGGCATGTACCCAATGGGATTCCTCAGAGTTGGAATGGATGGGCAGTGTTTTGGGTTGACCGGGACTTGTATGGAGTGGGAATGAACAGTAAGGTATTTGGGTTCATTCACATTGTGTAAGGTGGGGGAGTGAACGGACAAGGATTTGTGTTCAGTTGCAATTGTATGGAGGAGGAGTGAGTGCGAGTGATTTGGGGTTCCATTGGCACGGATAAAGAGTGGGAGGAAAGTGGAAGTGTTCTGCGGTTGATTGGGATTGTGTAGTTTAGGAATGATTGAGAAGGCGTTTGATATCCACTGGGATTCTACAACATGTTAATGAATAGGAAGGGGTCTGGGGTCCGTTGGAGTGTGCAGAGTGTTAATGATTGGGGAGGGGTTTAGTGTCCATCGGGATTATGTAGAGTGGGAGTGAACAGGAAGGGGGCTGGGACCATTGGGATCATGCAGAGTGGGAGAGAATAGCAAGGTGTTTGTTTCCTTTGCAAGCGTGCAGATCAGAGCTGAATGGGAAGTGGTTTGTATCCATTGGGATTGTGTAGGATGGTAGTGAATGGGATGGGGTTTGGGTCAACTGGGATTGCTTAGAGTTGGCGTGAACGAGAAGGGATTTGGGTCCACGTGGATTGTGTGGATCGGGGCCGAATGGTAAGTGGTTTGAGTGCATGGGGTGGCGTAGAATGGCAGTGAATGGGAAGGAGCGAGGGGTTCTTTGGGAGTGTTGTCGAGTGGCAGTCAAAGGGAAGCGGTTTGAGTGAATTGGGATTGTGTAAGATGAGGATGAATTGGCAACACTTATGCCTTTTAGACAACAGCTTTCTCGACTCTTTCCTGTCCATCCTTCCCATGACAGAATGCTGATTTCTGTCAATTGTTCGGGATACAGCCTCCTCCAATACACTCAAGAACTGAGCAAATGACCCAACGGTCGGGGGAGCATCAACGGGAATGCGATTTAACGGGTGGGATGAGAGAATGGGATCAAAGCTGGGCCCATTGAGATTGTGCAGTGTAAACCTGCATGGGAAGTGGATTGGAGCAACTGGAATTGTGTTTCGTGTGACCGTATCGCGTGGGAGTGATTGGGAAAACGTTAGGTCCACGAGGATTGTGGCGATTGGGAGTACTTGGGATTATGTACAGTGGGAGTGAACAGGGAGGGGTTTGGGTCAATTGGGATTGTGTAGGGTAAGCGTGAACGAGATAGGTCTACTGACCATTGTGTATTTGTAGAATGGTGTACTTTGATGGTGTAGAGTTGGGGTGAGCGGTAAGGGGTTTAGGTCGATTGGAACTGTCTATAGCGGGAGCAAAGGGGAAGGGGCTTGGCTCCATTGGGAGTATGTACAGTGGGAATTACTGGGAATAGATTTGGGTCTATTGGTATTGAGCAGAAAGGGAGTGAAGAGGAAGAGGTTTGGTCCATTGGGGTTGGGCAGAGTGGAAGTGAATGGGAAAGTATTGGGTTGATTTTTATTGTGTAGAATGAGAGTGAAGGAGATGGGGTTTGGTCCATTTGGATTGCATAGCGTGGGAGCATAATTGGAACGGTTTTGGGTTCAATTGGCACTGACAAGAGTGGAAGAGGTTTGCAGTTGATTGGGATTGTGTTGTCTGGAGGAGAATATGAAGTGGTTGGGGTCCACTGGGACTGTCGAGTGTTAGTGCATGTGGATTGGGACCATCGGGACTGTGCAGATTGGTAAACAAATGGGCAGTGGTTTGGATCCATTGGGATTGTGCAGAGTGGGAGTGAATGCGAAGTGTTTTGGGTCCATTGAGATTTTGTAGAGTGGTAAGTGAATGGGCAGGAATGTGGGTCCATCGGGATTAGGTCGATTGGTACTGAATGGGAACGTGTTTGGGGCCATTGGGATTTTGTAAATTGGGAGTGATTGGGAAGGAGTTTGGATCCCTTCGGATGGCGCAGTGGTTGGAGTGAGGAGAATATGTTTGGGTTCGAATGGTGTTGTATTGAGTTGCGTTGAATGGGATGTCTTTGGGGCCTTTCCGATTGTGCAGAATGGGAGAGAATTGGGAAAAGGGGGCAGTGTCAATTGGAATTGTACACACTGAGAGTGAAGGCCATGTGACTTTGTTGCGGTTGTGTAATGGAAACGGGTTGGGCCATTGGGATTATGTAGAGTGGGAGTGAAGGGTACGTGAGTGTGGACCATTGCAATCATAAGGAAGTGGTTTGTGTCCATTGGAATTGTATGAAGGTGTGAGTGGGAGCAGTTTGGATCTTTTGGAATTGCATAGAGACCGTTCTGAAATGGATTTGCTTTGTCACAAGTGGGATTATCCATATTGGGAAGGTGTTTGGCTCCATTGGAATTTTTTGATGGCCCCTTTGTGACGCCACTATCAGGTTAGTTTAGAAAGTTACATAAATGCTAGTTGTTAAATGTACCTAAATAAGTCATCATTAAGTGAGAAGCGAATTAGGCAGAAATTGGAAAGAAATTACTTACTAAGGTTAAGGGAAAGATGTTTGGAGTAATCTTTCAAGTAATAGAGAAACATCTTTGAGGTTATTGAGAATGGGATGAAATGACCTTGGAATGCAGGTTCACTATTCCTTGAACGTGGAATCGCAGGTAGACAGGGTGGTGAAGAAGGCATTTGGTCTGCTTGCCTTTATTTTTCAGTGCGTTGAGTTATTGGAGCTGGGAGGTCAAGTTGGGACATTTGGTTAGGCCACATTTGGAATGCCGCGTTCAATTCTGGTCTCCCTGCTCCTGACAGGAAAAATGTCGTGAAACGGGAAAAGGTTCAGAAAAGATTGAGAAGGAGGTGGCCAGGTCTGAAGGTCTTGAGCTATGAGGAGAGGCCGAATCGGCTGGGGCTTTTTCCCTGGAGCGTCAGAGGTTGAGGGGGGGACCTTATGAAGATTTGTAAAATCGTGAGGGACGTGGGTAGGGGATGAAATAGACAAGATCATTTCCTCAGATGGGGGTGGGTGGGGGGGGGGGGGGGGGTGTGTTCAGAAATAGAGGGGCAGAGGTTTATGGTGAGAGGGGAAAGGGTTAAAACAGAGCTGAGGTATAACTTTTTCATGCAGAGGGTGGTGCGTGTATGGAATACGTTGCCAGAGGAAGTAATGGAGGCTGGTCCAATGACAACATTTCAAAGGCATCTGGGTGGGTCATAAATAGAAAGAGTTTAGAGGGGTATGAGCCAAGATCTGGCAAATGGGACTAGATTAATTTAGGATATCTGCTCAAATTTCAAAACCAGCCAGCTGTCGAATTATCACTGTGTATCTTCCTCTGTCTTCCTTTCTCCTTCTTAGGGACTTCTGTTTCACAAGTCATTGATAGATAAAGGTACCTTTAAGAGAGTTATTCAGTGAGCAGTTTGCATATGTTGGCAGTTCTCCCATAACCGTTCAATTTTCTCCCCCCCGGGTTTTATACCCCCCAAAACATCGGATCATTTCATTGGTTTTGACATTGTTAAATTATCAAATTCAAACTTGATTGGACTTTGATATCATGGGGTATAATTTAACCTGATTGGCTCAGGCCAGAGCCCTGAGACGTCGATTTTCCTGCTCTTTCGATGCTGCTGTGCTTTTCCAGCACTCTCGACTCAGATTTCCAGCATCTGCAAATCTCACTGTCTCCTTTTGATTAGATTACTTACAGCGTGGGAACAGGCCCTTCGGCCCAACAAGTCCACACCGACCCGCCACCCACCCATACATTTACCACTACGGGCAATTTAGCCTGGCCAATTCACCTGGCCTGCACATCTTTGGACTGTGGGAGGAAACTGGAGGAAACCCACGCAGACACGGGGAGAACATGCAAACTCCACACAGTCAGTCGCCTGAGGCGGGAATTGAACCCGGGTCTCTGGTGCTGTGAGGCAGCAGTGCTAACCACTGTGCCACCTTGCCACCTTTCCTTTGATTAAGGAATCTACTCCTCTGACCTGAAGCCTTACTATTAGTCAGAGGGAAATGGGTCTGGGTGGGTTACACTTTGGTGTGGACTGGTTGGGCTGAAGGGCCTGTTTCCACACTGTAGGGAATCGAATCTCAAAACAAAAATCCTTCTGTTCGGGTACATCTCCGATTGGTACGGCTCTGCCCAGGAGTTTAAGAAACTACAGAGAGTTGTGAATGCAGCCCAGGCCATTGCAAAAGCCAACCTTCCATCCACTGAGTCTGCTGCCTCGGGACGGCACCTTAATCATCATCAAAGACCCCTCCCACCCCAGTTATACTGTCTTTCAATCTCTTCCCTCAGGCAGAAAACGTGCCACAGTTTCGAGAACAGCTTGTTCGCAACTGCTATCAGACCTCTGAATGGACCTCTCAAGTTTCAAATCCAATGCTGTTTGAGCAACTTCTCTCTGTTTGATCTTTGCCCGAACTGCTCGCGAAACAAAACTTTTCACTTACCCAGGTACATGTGTCAACCATATAAATCAAATCTTTTGATGCACTGATTGGTAAATGTTTTAACCTGCAATGTTCCACAATCGTAATCCTATAGCACACTCTGGTGGTGACTGAAATTATGTTTATGATCTGTTTCCAGTTTCCAATCCATTCATCATAAAGTCACTTAGAGTCGTCGAGATGTACAGCATGGAACCAGACCCTTCAGTCCAACCCATCCATGCCGACCAGGTATCCCAACCCAATCTAGTCCCACCTGCCAGCACCCAGCCCATATCCCTCCAAACCCTTCCTATTCATATACCCATCCAAATGCCTCTTAAGTGTTGCAATTGTACCAGCCTCCACCACTTCCTCTGGCAGCTCATTCCATACACGTACCACCCCCCCTTGTAAAGTGGATGAACTGTTCCACCTCCAGGGGCGGTTACGAACACCTTCCACCCCGACCTCAAATTTACCTGGATCATCTCAGACTCCTCCCTCCCCTTCCTAGACCTCTCCATTTCTACCTCGGGCGACCGAATCAACACGGACATTTACTATAAACCGACCGACTCCCACAGCTACCTAGACTACACCTCCTCCCACCCTGCCCCCTGTAAAAACGCCATCCCATATTCCCAATTCCTTCGCCTCTGCCGCATCTGCTCCCAGCGGGACCAATTCTAATACCGAACAACCCAGATGGCCTCTTTCTTCAAAGACCGCAATTTCCCCTCAGTTGTGGTTGACGATGCCCTCCACCACATCTCCTCCACTTCCCGCTGCTCCGCCCTTGAACCCCAACCCTCCAACCACCACCAGGACAGAACCCCACTGGTCCTCACCTACCACCCCACCAACCTCCATGTACAGCGTATCATCCACTGTCATTTCCGCCACCTCCAAACAGACCCCACTACCAGGGATATTTTTCCCTCCCCTCCCCTATCAGCGCTCCGGAAAGACCACTCCCTCCGTGACTCCCTCGTCAGGTCCACACCCCCCACCAACCCAACCTCCACTCCTGGCACCTTCCCCTGCAACCATAAGAAATGCAAAACTTGAGCCCACACCTCTCCCCCCTTACTTCCCTCCAAGGCCCCAAGGGATCCTTCCATATCCGTCACAAATTCACCTGCACCTCCACACACATCATTTACTGCATCCGCTGCACCCGATGTGGCCTCCTCTATATTGGGGAGACAGGCCGCCGACTTACGGAACGTTTCAGAGAACACCTCTGGGAGACCCGGACCAACCAACCCAACCACCCCATGGCTCAACACTTCAACTCCCCCTCCCACTCCACCAAGGACATGCAGGTCCTTGGCCTCCTCCATCGCCAGACCATGGCAACACGACGGTTGGAGGAAGAGCACCTCATCTTCCGCCTAGGAACCCTCCAACCACAAGGGGTGAAAGCAGATTTCTCCAGCTTCCTCATTTCCCCTCTCCCCCACCTTATCTCAGTCCCAACCCTCGGACTCAGCACGGGCCTTCTTGACCTTCAATCTTCTTCCTGACCTCTCCACCCCCTCTCCGACCTGTCATCCTCACCTTAACCTCCTTCCACCTATCGCATTCCCAACGCCTCTCCCCCAAGTCCCTCCTCCCTACCTTTTATCTCAGCCTGCTTGGCACACCCTCCTCATTCCTGAAGAAGGGCTCATGCCCGAAACGTCGATTCTCCTGCTCCTCGGATGCTGCCTGACCCATTGAACAATACAGCGCAAAACAGGTCCTCGATGTTGTGCTGACCTGTGGACGTTTCTCAGCTCGTCCCCCTACACTATCCCAAAAGCATCTATGACCTTTTCTAAGGATTGTTTAAATCTCCCTAATGTGGCTGAGTTGACTACCTTAGCAGGTAGGGCATTCCACACCCTTAGCACTCTCTGTGTAAAGAACTTGCCTCTGGCATCTGTCTTAAATCTATCACCCCCTCATTTTGTAGTTAAGTCCTCTCGTACAAGCTGACGTCATCATCTGCAGGAAAATTCTTGCTCTGTCTCCCCTATCTAACCCTCTGATCATCTTGTATGTCTCTATCAAATCCCCCCCTTAACCTCCTTCTTTCCCATGAGACCAGACCCAAGTCTCTCAGCCTTTCCTTATAAGACCTTCCCTCCAGACCAGGCAACATCCTGGTAAATCTCCTCTGCACCTTTCCCAATGCTTCCATATCCTTCCTGTAATGGGGGTGAGCTGAAAATGTGTTGCTGGAAAAGCGTAGCAGGTCAGGCCGCATCCAAGGAGCAGGAGCATCGACGTTTCGGGCATCAGCCCTTCTTCAGGAGACTGGGGGTGACCAGAACTGTACGCAATACCCCAAGTGCGGCCGCACCAGCGTTTTGTTCCAGCAGTTGTAACTGTCAGCTTAAAAATAAATCTCACCCTACGACAGTTCTGACCATTACGGTGACAGCACGGCAGAAGAAACGAGACCCCAGTCAACAGCAACAAGGTGTTTTTTTTTAAAAAAGAAAGGAGATTTCACTGATTGTAAAATATCCAATGGAAGGGTGGGGAAAGTGGAGGAGATAAAGGGAACTCGTTCAATGCCAGAAGGGAACTAAAGAGGGGTAGAGAAGTTTTGATGGAGTTTTGAGGCAGAGACGCACTGTTTTTATTCGTTTAGAAATGGGATTTATTGTTTTTGTTTGAGAAATCTCAACACTTCACTGTCTGAGGGAGCTGGACTCTATACTAATCACAGTAAGTGGTGTCAGAGAGGTTGACTTGTGGTAATCGCGTTGCTGACTATTATAGGAATTACCGAAGAACATAGGAAATGGATGCAATCATTACGGCAATCAGAACACGCACTAAACAGCGCTGGGAGGGTCGCACTGTGCCTTGGAGTAGCCGCGCCAGTGGATTGATTTATCCCCTTCATCATTTTCTACGCATCTATACGAGCCCCCTCATTCACCTGAATCCTAAAGAGTGCAATCCCAGTCTACTCAATCTCTCCTCGTAAGACAACCCGTTCAACGATGGGACTAACGTTACGAACCTTCTCTTCCGCCCCCTCCATTGCAAGTACATCCTTTCTCAAGTAAGGGAGGACAAGACGGTACACAGGACGCCAGGCGTGGCAGTTTCCAGCACACTCGGCGGCTTCAGAACAGCTTCCTTGTTCCAAACCGCGTCTCTTTACGAATAAGGGGCAGCATTCATTTTGCCTCCTGAATGACCTGCCGCACCCGCAAAGCCAGCATTTTAGTGAGGTTCAGAAGAGCTTTCTATAGTTCAAATATGATTCCCTGCGAGTCCACACCCACCCTCCGAAGATTAACCCACTTGCCTACTCGGGCACCGATCACCAATCCACCTAATTTGCACACCTTTGGGCTGTGGGAGGACATCAACACAGACAGCCACGCCAGGCTGGGGTCGAACCTGGGTCCCTGGCGCTCTGAGGCAGACAGTGCTAACCGCTCAACCACCATAGTGGAAGAGCTGGGGGTTGTTAAGACCTGATAAGGTTTATGAGATTCTCATTAGCACTGTATCAAATGTAATTCGGCATCCATTATGGATTTATGCACAGATTTCCACGACCCTGATCAGACTTAACGTTAAAATGGAGATGGATGGACTTTTTTTAAAGATTAGATCACTTACAGTGTGGAAACAGGCCCTTCGGCCCAACAAGTCCACACCGCCCCGCCGAAGCGCAACCCACCCATACCCCGACATCTACCCCTTACCTAACAACTACGGGCAACTTAGCATGGCCAATTCACCTGACCTGCGCATCTTTGGACTGTGGGAGGAAACTGGAGCACCCGGAGGAAACCCACGCAGACACGGGGGAGAATGTGCAAACTCCACACAGTCAGTCGCCTGAGGCGGGAATTGAACCCGGGTGTCTGGCGCTGTGAGGCAGCAGTGCTAACCACCGTGACACCGTGCCGCCCACAATTTGATTTATTTGATTTTCAATGTTTTTAGAAAAAGGGGTGAACTTACATCACATTGTTCCTTCCCATTTCAGATCAGAAATCTGCTAAAATAGCAAACTTATATCAACAGCAGTAATTAACCATGATTGTCCGGCGTATGTACCTTTTTTTAAAAAAAAAGTAAAGATAGCTTTATAGAATTTCAAGGCATTTTACAGTTCTTATTGGATTGGATAGAGTGCAATGAACATGAAGAGTTGGATTAAAGGGGCAAGGGTTTTAGCACCCTTCAGGGTGATGTAGAGTGGCAAATGGGAGGCATTTATGTCCACGAAGATGGTTTCATACCCCATTTGGATTGTGTAGAGTGGGAGTACACAGGAAGTGAATGGCCTTCATTGGGATTGCAAATGTTTGGAATCAATGGGAAGGGATTTGGTTCCATTGGGATTGTGTAGAGTGCGAGTGAACTGGGCGGGATTTGTGTCGATTGGGATCATGGAGTGCGGGTGAGAATGGGAAGGGGGGTTAGGCCCATTGGAACTGTGGAGAGTGGGAGAGAATGGGAAGGGGTTGGGGTCTCTGGGATTGTGTAAGGTGGGAGTGAACGGGAAGGGGTTGGGGTCCATTGTGATTGCATTAACTCCACACAGACAGTCACCCAAGGCTGGAATCGAACCTGGGACCTTGGTGATGCGAGGCAGCAGTGCTAACCACTGAGCCACCATGCCACCAAAGGTCAAACCATAACTGTTTAAACTTTAAATGTCACCTACAAATTGTTCTTTAAACTATGCAGCTCACCATAAATATTGTAATTAAACGAGGTTATCTGCATATCAGAGATGCTTGTTTCATTTTCTGATCTGCCACTAATTCAGAATTGTTTCGAAGTAGTTTGGGAAGAAGGACAGCTATATAGTGTAGATTCCAGAATGGCTTAAGTCCGAAGAATGGGAGTGGTCGGGAGGGGGTTTGGATTTATTGGGACTTGAAAGAGTGAAATAAATAGGAAGGGTTTGGGATTCTTTGAAATCTTGTAGATTGAAAGTGAGGGGGTTGGATTTCGTGCCCACCAATAGTGTGTGAAACAGAATTGGGTAGGGAGGTATTGTGTAATTTGGGATTGTGTAAGATGGGATCGCATGGGAAGAGTTCAACATTTACTGGGATTGTGAAGTGTGGGAGTGAACGGGAAGGGGTTTGGGTCCATTGGGAAAGTATAGAGTGGGTGTGAAAAGGAAGTGACTTGCGTCCATTGGGATTGTCAAGGGTGGGGATGAATAGGACAGAATTTGTTTCCTTTGGGATTCGACTGGATGGTTGAGTTTTTGTGTCCAATGGGATGGTGCAGATTGGGAGTGAACGGGCAAATGTTGGTCGCGATTGGGATTGTGTCAGGTTGAATGAGTCGCGATGACGTCGTGCAGTGAGTGAATGAGAAAGGTTTGGGTCCTTTGAGACTTTCTGGAGCATCTGTGCCTGGGGAAGGTTGTGTGTCCATTGGCACTCTGTAGAGTGGGAGAATATGGGAGGAGAAGTGGTTCGATTGGCATTATGGGAATGAATGGGAAGGTGTTTGAACTCATTCGGTTGTGTCAATGGGACTCAATACGAAGCAGGTTTATTGTCCATTTGGAATGTGCAGATTTAGGATTGACTGGGAATTATGATTTGGTCCTTTGGGATTCTACACAATTGCAATGAAAGGGTTAGTTCCATTGGGGGTAAAGTGAAAGGGTTTTGAGTGAATCAAGTTGAAGTTTAATGTGAGGCGTTTTTTTCCCCCTCGGATGGGGAATTGCACGGAGGGGCAGGAGGTGAGGGGAGAGATTCTAAAAATATATGAGGGACAGCATTTGTTTTGGAACAGACGGGGTTTCGAGTGTGGAATGAACTTCCCGGTGGAACTGGTGGACCTGGACAGAATTTGGATAAGTCCATAAAGAAGAAATTCAAAGTTTGGGAGAAGATTTGTAGCTCGGGTGCTCGTTGTTGTGGTTCTGTTCGCCGAGCTGGGAATTTGTGTTGCAGACATTTCGTCCCCTGTCTAGGGGATATCCTCAGTGCTTGGGAGCCTCCTGTGAAGCGCTTCTGTGCTGTTTCCTCCGGCATTTATAGTGGTTTGTCTCTGCCGCTTCCGGTTGTCAGTCCCAGCTGTCCGCTGCAGTGGCCGGTATATTGGGTCCAGGTCGATGTGTTTGTTGATAGAGTCTGTGGATGAGTGCCATGCCTCTAGGAATTCCCTGGCTGTTCTCTGTTTGGCTTGTCCTATAATAGTAGTGTTGTCCCAGTCGAACTCATGTTGCTTGTCATCTGTGTGTGTGGCTACTAAGGATAGCTAAGGAAGACAGCTAACAATCCTTATCCATGAACACCAACTAGACACGAAACAACATGACCAGCTATCCTAAGTAGCCACACACACAGATGACAAACAACATTGGTCAGAGTATTGAGTACAGGAGTTGGGAGGTCATGTTGCGGCTGTACGGGACATTGGTTAGGCCACTGTTGGAATATTGCGTGCAATTCTGGTCCCCTTCCTAACGGAAAGATATTGTGAAACTTGAAAGGGCTCAGAAAAGATTTACAAGGATGTTGCCAGGGTTGGAGGGTCTGAGCTACAGGGAGAGGCTGAACAGACTAGGGCTGTTTTCCCTGGAGCGTCGGAGGCTGAGGGGTGACCTTATAGAGGTTTACAAAATTATGAGGGGCATGGATAGGATAAATAGGCAAAGTCTTTTCCCTGGGGTCGGGGAGTCCAGAACTAGAGGGCATAGGTTTAGAGTGAGAGGGGAAAGATATAAAAGAGACCTACGGGGAATTGTTTTCACCCAGAGGATGGTATGTGTATGGAATGAGCTGCCAGAGGATGTGGTGGAGGCTGGTACAATTGCAACATTTAAGAGGCATTTGGATGGGTATATGAATAGAAAGGGTTTGGAGGGATAGGGGCTGGGTGCTGGCTGGTGGGACTAGATTGGGTTGGGATATCTGGGTCGGCATGGACGGGTTGGACCGAAGGGTCTGTTTCCATGCTGTACATTTCGATGACTCTACGACCAGTGGGATAGCGTTTTTACGCATATTGTGGAGCATGAATAGAAGTGACTTTTCAAACTGGGGTTGTTGCATGCCAGAGGAAGTGTCAGATTTAACTGGATATGGTTAAAACATTGAAAGGACAATTGGGCGGATGTATGAATAGCAAGGATTTAGAAAAATATCGGCCAAATGCAGGAGGTAGGACTAATTCAGTTTGGGAAACTTGGTTGGCAGGGACGGGTTGCACTGAAGGGTCTGTTACTGTGCAGTACGACCCTCTGCCTGTGAATGGAATAGATTTGTGTACATCGGGATTGTGGAGAGTGGGAGGGAATGGGAAGGGATTTGAGTCCTTCCAGAATGCGCAGCGTCGAAGCCAACGGGAAGGGGTTAGTTTCCAATAGGATTGTGTGCAAATTGCTGTGAATGTTAGGGGGGAGGGGGGGGGGGTTGGAGTCCATTGTGATTGCGTAGAGTGGGAGTGAGTAAGAATGGGTTCGGGTCAATTAGGATTACGTAGAGAGTGGATGAGGGACTGGAAGGGGTTGAGGTGTTTTGGGATTGTTTAGAGGGAGGGTGAATGGGTAGGGGTGTGGTTCTATTGGAATTGTCTCAACTGGGGGATGAATTGTAAGGGGTTGATGTCAGTTGGGATGGCGCAGAAGGAAGTAAACGCATGCAGGTTGGAATCCATTAGGATAGTGCAGCGTGGGAGTGAAGGTGAAGGCTTTTGGGCACATCTCTATTGTGATAACTGGGAGTCAACGTGGCAGGATTTAGCTCCTTTGAGATTCAGATGAGTTGGCCTGAATGGTCAGGACTTTTCTCCATCGTGGCTGTGCAGAGTTGGAGTGTATTGGGAGGGGGTTTGGGCCCATTGTAGAGTGGGAGTGAACGGGAAGGTGTTGCGAGGTTGTGCAGAATACTCATGCTTTGAAAAGCAGTGCGTGGTCCCTTTAAGAGATAAAGTGTTTTTATGAACTTGGAGTTTTTAAAGAAAAGATGAGTGCGTGTGGGCAGCAGTTTGTAGCTGCCCGATTTGAAATATTTTGTATCAAACAGCGAAGCAGCGTTTTTACCAGCCAACAGTATAACTTCAGCCAATTAATTTGAAAAAAAAGGCACTTGGAGATGAAGCCAATTAAAGTTAAATTTGGCTGTTTGGACAACTCAGTCCCAATCGGATTGCGAAGACATTAATGTGTGGATGTAGGTTTGCTCGCTGAGCTGGGAGGTTCATCTCCAGACGTTTCGTCACCCTACTAGGTAACATCTTCAGTGGGCCTCCAGGCAAAGCAACGCTGATGGTTTCAGCTTATATGTTTGCGTTTCTTAGGGTTGGTGATGTCATTTCCTGTGGCGATGTCATTTCCCGTTCTTTTTCTCAGGGGGTGGTAGGTGGTGTCTAACTCCATGTGTTCGTTGATAGAGTTCCGGTTGGAATGCTATGCTTCTAGGAATTCTCGTGCAAGTCTCTATTCGGCTTGTCCCAGGGGGGGTTGTGCTGTCCCAGCCGAAATGGTGTCATTCCTTATCTGTATGGAAGGATACTAGTGAGAGAGGGTTTTGTGGCGATTTGATGTTCATGTATCCTGGGGACTAGTAGCCAACCCAAGAAACCCAAACATATGAATGGAAAGCAGAAACCATCAGCATTGCTTCACCCAGAGGCCCAGTGACGATGTTACCCAGTGGGGTGACGAAACGTCTGGAAATGAACCTTCCAGCTCAGCGAACAAGCCGACATCCAGAACCTCAACCTGTGCGACAAATCTCAAAACTCACTAACATTAAGGCGTGATAGGGGTTAAATAACCAAGGGATTTTTTTTTTCAAGAGCGGAGGAACTCCAATTGCCATCTGAAGAGGAAATAATCATGTTGCTCTCCACAAGAAATCTCTACGATCTCTGAGATGAAAGTACCATCCACCCACCCATCCATTAACGGGACCACAGCACGTTCAGCTAACATTCCAGACATCAGCATTCGGCAGACAGAGGCGTTCAGAACAGGAGACATTCCAGAGAAACATCCCCTGACCGCGGGAGAGACAAAGGGGAAAGGCTGGAGAGGTCAGAAGGACGTTTTGGAAAACACATCTAATGTCACCATTGAGAGATTACGATTTTGATATATTGTGTTGCTTTACAAGTGGGAGTTGTGTTTATTCGGAAAGCATTCTATTAAAATATTCCTTTTTTCTTTTGTTAGCAGAAACCAACATCACCACTGACTGTGACCCAGCCAGCACAGAGTCAGTCCCCTAAACTGAGGAGACTTTAAAATCTTCTGGTTATATCGTTTTTTTTCGCTGTTTCTCCCCTGCACTACTGCCCAACTGCGGTAGTGCTTATTCCCCCCCCCCGCCACACATTCCCCCCCAGCACCCATGATGTGTGCATGCAGGTGTGAGACACAGTGAAAGACAACACATGTTTAAATAGAGTCATCGAGATGTACAGCATGGAAGCAGACCCTTCGGTCCAACCCGTCCATGCCGGCCAGATATCCCAACCCAATCTAGTCCCACCAGCCAGCACCCAGCCCCTATCCCTCCAAACCCTTCCTATTCATATACCCATCCAAATGCCTCTTAAATGTTGCAATTGTACCAGCCTCCACCACTTCCTCTGGCAGCTCATTCCACACAAGCACCGCCCTCTGTAAAAAAGTTGCCCCATAGGTCTTTTTTATATCTTTCTCCTCTCATCCTAAACCTATCCCCTCTAGTTCTGAACTCCCCCACCCCAGGGGGGAAAATACTTTGTCCATTTACCCTATCCATGCCCCCTTATGATTTTATAAACCTCTATAAGGTCACCCCTCAGCCTCTGACGCTCCAGGGAAAACAGCCCCAGCCTGTTCAGCCTCTTCCCTGTAGCTCAACCCCTCCAACATCCTTGTAAATCTTTTCCGAGCCCTTTCAAGTTTCGCAACGTCTTTCCGATAGGAAGGAGACCAGAACTGCACGCAATATTCCAACAGTGGCCGAACCAACGTCCCGTACAGCCAACTCTCCAGCTCAGGCAATATCCTTTTTTATTCACTTCCCACCACCAGGAACAAAGGAAACAACCGAGTGGCCAGTGACAAGCAGTGCCCTTCGCATCAAAGGGCACTGCTGAATGATGATCGAAAGAGGGAAGGGGCGGGCAAAGGGATTACATCAAAATAGAGTCGGAGGGGGGAAATAAAACACTCCACTCCCTGCGGCGCCCACCTCTCCCTGAAACCTCCGAGAGAGTTGGTGGGCACCCGGGCATTGACAGAACCACAGAAGAGGGGCAGGCAATTGGCCATCGAGACCCCTTCTACTGCCCACTGCCTGGGATCTGTTTATGGCTTATTTTATTCGGGAATGGGCAGTTAGAGAGTCATTGCTCGGTTCTTCGAGGTTAGGTTAATGTGTTCCCTGTTGGAGTTAGATAGATATATTTTGACTTGGTATAAATAAAGTGAGTATCAGGGATTCCTTGCATATAACCATACTTACAGCAGATTACAAGGGGTCGGGCGAGATTTTCTGGGGGTTTCGGGTTTAGTTTTTAGAAGGGAACTTCAACTCCCACTTTAACAGGTTGGGGCTGGTGTTTTGGTTCAATTATCAGAGGCACACAGCCTTAACCTGTTCGTAACAATGGGATTTGGGTCCATTGGGATCGTGCAGAGAGGGAGTAAATGGGAAGGGATTTGGGTCCATTGGGATTGTGCAGAGGGGGAGTGATCTGGAAGGGGTTTGGGTCCATTGGGATTGTGCAGAGTGGGAGTGATCTGGAAGGGGTTTGGGTCCATTGGGATTGTGTAGAGTGGGAGTGAAGGGGAAGGGGTTTGGGTCCATTGGGATTGTGCAGAGTGGGAGTGAACAGGAAGGGGTTTGGGTTCATTGGGATTGTGCAGAGTGGGAGTGAACGGGAAGGGGTTTGGGTCCATTGGGATTGTGCAGAGTGGGAGTGAACGGGAAGGGGTTTGGGTCCATTGATATTGTGCAGAGTGGGAGTGATCTGGAAGGGGTTTGGGTCCATTGGGATTGTGTAGAGTGGGAGTGAAGGGGAAGGGGTTTGGGTCCATTGGGATTGTGCAGAGTGGGAGTGATCTGGAAGGGGTTTGGGTCCATTGGGATTGTGCAGAGTGGGAGTGAACGGGAAGGGGTTTGGGACCATTTGGATTGTACAGTGTGAGAGTGATCTGGAAGGGGTTTGGGTCCTTTGGGATTGTGCAGTGGGGGAGTGAATGAGAAGGGATTTGGGTGCATTGGGATGGTGCAGAGTGGGAGTGAAGGGGAAAGGGCTTTGTGTCCATTGACATACCGCAGTTTAGGAGTAAATGGGAAAGGGTTAGGGTCCATTTGAGATTGCATAGAACGAGTGTGTACTTCAAGGGGTTTGGTGTCCACTGGGATTGCCTAGATTAGGAGGGAACGGGAAGGTGTTTGCGACTATTGGGATTTTTTGGAGAGGGAGTGAATGGGATGGAGTTTGGTGTCGATTGGGATTCTGCCAAGTGGAAGTGAACGGGAAGGGGTTTGGGCCGATTGCAATGAGTGAACAAAGAGGGGATTTGGTGTCCAGTGGGATAGTGCAAAGTGGGAGTGAGTAGGAAGGAGTTTGGTTTTCTTTGGGATAGTGTAGAATGGGAGTGATCAGGAAGGGGTTTGGGAAGACTGGGATTGTCGAGTGGGAGTGAACAGGATGAGTTTGGTTGTCCAATGGGATTGTGCAGCGTTAGAGTGAATAGGAACTAGTCTGGGACAATTGGGCTTGCGTTGAGTGGTGAGTGAACAGTATGGGCTGGGTGCCCTTTGGGAATGTGCCAAGTTGGAGTGAACGGGAAGGGGTTTGGGTTCCATTGGGATTACGTAGAGTGGGAGTGAACAGGAAGGAGTGTTGAAGATGTCGCATTCATGAAGTGTTGGAGTGAATTACAAATCGTTGTTTGCGATTCTGTAGAGTGACAGTGAATGGGAAGAATTGTGTGTCTATTAGAGCCATATAGAGTGGGGATAAAATGGGAGGAGGTTTAGGTCAATCAGCATTGAGTAGTGTGAGAATGAATGGGAAGGGGTTTGGGTCCACTGGGTTGTGTGCAGCAGGATTGCATATGAAACAGGTTTAAGATCCATTTGGAGTGTGTAGATTGGGATTGAATGAGCCTTGGGTTTGGGTCCTTTGGGATTCTGGACATTTGCAATGAATGGGAAGGAAGTTGGGTACATTGGGAGTAAAGTGGAAGGGTTTTGAGGGAATCAAGATTAAGAAGGGGTAATGGTCGATGTCTTTTCCCTCAGGTGTGGGACTTCAAGGTGTTTAAGGTGAGGGGAGAGAGATTTTGAAAAGGCATGAGGGGCGATTTGCATTACAAAGAGGGGTGGCTTGTGCATGGAATGCACTTCCAGAGGAATTGATAGATACAGGTACTCCTCTTGCAAGGAGTAACGGGAATGCAGAATAATGGTAAGACTCTTGGTAGTGTAGATTAGATTAGATTACTTACAGTGTGGAAACAGGCCCTTTGGCCCAACAAGTCCACACCGCCCCGCCGAAGCGTAACCCACCCATTACCCCTACATCTACATCTACCCCTTACCTAACACTCCGGGCAATTTAGCATGGCCAATTCACCTAACCTGCACATCTTTGTGACTGTGGGAGGAAACCGGAGCACCCGGAGGAAACCCACGCAGACACGGGGAGAACGTGCAAACTCCACACAGTCAGTCGCCTGAGGCAGGAATTGAACCCGGATCTCCGGCGCTAGTGAGGCAGCAGTGCTAACCACTGTGCCACCGTGCCAGATCTCGGTGTCCAGGTACACAGATCCTTGAAAGTTGCCGCCCAGGTTGATAGGGGTGTTAAGAAGACATTTGGTGTGTCGGCTTTTCTTGGTAGAGGGATTGTGTTTCAGAACTGTGAGATCATGCGACGGCTGTACAAAACTCTGGTTCAGCCGCATTTGGAGTCTTGCAAACAGTCACCGCATGATAGGAAGTTCATGGGAGCTTTGGGAACGGTTCAGAGGAGATTTACGAGGATGTTGCCTGTTATGGAGGGAAGGTCTTACGAGGAACAGCTCAGAGACCTGAGGCTGTTTTCGTCAGAGAGAAGAAGGTCGAGAGGCAACTTTATGGAGATATTGGAGATAATCAGAGGGTTAGATAGGGTCCACAGTGCAAAGCCTGTTCTTCACTTGGTGACGGCTAGCCCAAGGGCACGTAGCTTAAAATTGCAGGGAGTGATAGGTACAGGACAGATGTCAGAGGTAGTTTCTTCAGTCAGAGTGAAGTAGGGACGTGGAATGCACTGTCTGAAACAGTACTAGATTCGTCAACTTTAAGGGCATTTAACTGGTCATTGGAGAGGTATATGGACAAGAATTTTAGATGGGGCTTCAGATTGGTTCCACAGGTCAGTGCAGCATCGAGGGTCAAAGGGCTGCGCTCTATGATCTATGTTGTATCTTCAATAGTTACGTTTAAAAGACATTTGGATAAGTACATGAATAAAAATGGTTTAGGCGTATGTAGGCCAGGAGCGTGTCTGACCAGGATAACTGCTGCCTTTTACATGATGCCAATCTCACTCGCACTTGGCCGCTGCGTTGGCCCTGTATCTGGTGGGCGGGTTTTGTGACGTCAGGGTGTTACTTGGCCACTGTACCCAGCACCTCTTGCTGTTTGGTCAAGTTAAAAATCTACCTGTGTTTTAACAGCCAGGATAGATGTAGGATTGAGTGAAATGGGGTGGTTTATACATACAATAACATATCCGGGTGTACATTGTAGACTGGAATCTAATCGAGGGGTTCAGGGTGGTTTATATACAGAATAACAGATACCCTGGAGGGAGTTACAGACTGGAATCTAATCGAGGGGTTCGGGGTGGTTTATATACAGAATAACAGATACCCTGGAGGGAGTTACAGACTGGAATCTAATCGAGGGGTTCGGGGTGGTTTATATACAGAATAACAGATACCCCGGGAGGGAGTTACAGACTGGAATCTAATCGAGGGGTTCAGAGTGGTTTATATACAGAATAACAGATACCCGGGAGGGAGTTACAGACTGGAATATAATCGAGGGGTTCAGAGTGGTTTATATACAGAATAACAGATACCCAGGAGTGAGTTACAGACTGAAATCTAATCGAGGGGTTCGGGGTGGATTATATGCAGAATAACAGATACCCGGGAGGGAGTTACAGATTGGAATCTAAACGAGGGGTTCGGGGTGGTTTATATACAGAATAACAGATACCCGGGAGTGAGCTACAGACTGGAATCTAATCGAGGGGTTCAGGGGGTTTATGACAATAGACAGACAATAGACAATAGGTGCAGGAGTAGGCCATTCAGCCCATCGAGCCTGTACCACCATTCAATATGATCATGGCTGATCATTCCTAATCAGTATCCCCTCCCTGCCTTATCTCCATAACCCTTGATTCCACTATCTTTGAGAGCTCTATCCAACTCTTTCTTAAATGAATCCAGAGACTGGGCCTCCACTGCCCTCTGGGGCAGAGCATTCCACACAGCCACCACTCTCTGGGTGAAGTAGTTTCTCCTCATCTCTGTCCTAAATGGTCTACCCCGTATTTTTAAGCTGTGTCCTCTGGTTCGGCACTCACCCATCAGCGGAAACATGTTTCCTGCCTCCAGAGTGTCCAATCCTTTCATAATCTTATACGTCTCAATCCGATCCCCTCTCAATCTTCTAAACTCAAGGGTATACAAGCCCAGACGCTCCAGTCTTTCAGTGTAAGGTAATCCCGCCATTCCAGGAATTGACCTCGTGAACCTACGCTGCACTCCCTCAATAGCCAGAATGTCTTTCCTCAAATTTGGAGACCAGAACTGCACACAGTACTCCAGGTGTGGTCTCACCAGGGCCCTGTACAGCTGCAGAAGCGCCTCTTTGCTTCTATACTCAATCCCTCTTGTTATGAAGGCCAGCATGCTATTAGCCTTCTTCACTACCTGCTGTACCTGCATGCTTGCCTTCATTGACTGGTGTACAAGAACACCCAGATCTCTCTGTACTGCCCCTTTACCTAAATTGATTCCATTGAGGTAGTAATCTGCCTTCCTGTTCTTGCCACCAAAGTGGATAACCATACATTTATCCACATTAAACTGCATCTGCCATGCATCTGCCCACTCACCTAACTTGTCCAGGTCACCCTGTAATCTCCTAACAACATCCTCCTCACATTTCACCCTACCACCCAACTTTGTATCATCAGCAAATTTGCTAATGTTATTGCTGATACCATCTTCTATATCATTAACATATATTGTAAAAAGCTGCGGTCCCAGCACAGATCCCTGCGGTACCCCACTGGTCACTGCCTGCCATTCTGAAATGGAGCCGTTTATCACTACCCTTTGTCTCCTATCAGCCAACCAATTTTCAATCCAAGTCAGTATTTTGCCCCCCAATACCATGCACCCTAATTTTACTCACTAACCTCCTGTGGGACTTTATCAAAAGCTTTCTGAAAGTCCAGGTACACTACATCTACTGGATCTCCCTCGTCCATCTTCAGAGTTACATCCTCAAAAAATTCAAGAAGATTAGTCAAGCACGATTTCCCCTTCAG
This sequence comes from Chiloscyllium punctatum, assembly GCF_047496795.1. Taxonomy (NCBI): domain Eukaryota; kingdom Metazoa; phylum Chordata; class Chondrichthyes; order Orectolobiformes; family Hemiscylliidae; genus Chiloscyllium; species Chiloscyllium punctatum. The sequence continues at coordinate 10,027,363 of NC_092777.1, forward strand.
AAATCCATGCTGACTCTGTCCTATCCTGTTACTATTATCCAGATGTGCCGTAATTTCATCCTTTATAATAGACTCCAGCATCTTTCCCACCACTGAGGTCAGACTAACTGGTCTATAATTTCCTGCTTTCTCTCTCCCACCTTTCTTAAAAAGTGGTATAACATTAGCCACCCTCCAATCCTCAGGAACCGACCCCGAATCTATCGAACTCTGGAAAATAATCACCAACGCATCCACGATTTCCCGAGCCACCTCCTTCAGTACCCTGGGATGTAGACCATCAGGCCCCAGAGACTTATCAACCTTCAGACCTAACAGTCTCTCCAACACCAAATCCTGGCAAATATAAATTCCCTGAAGTTCAGGTCCTTCAGCCACTGTTACCTCAGGGAGATTGCTTGTGTCTTCCCCAGTGAACACAGATCTGAAGCGCCCATTTAATTCCTCTGCCATTTCTTTGTTCCCCGTAATATATTCCCCTGTTTCTGTCTTCAAGGGCCCAATTTTAGTCCTAGCCATTTTTTTGCCTTGCACATACCTAAAAAAGCTTTTACTATCTTCCTTTATATTATTGGCCGGTTTACCTTTGTACCTCATTTTTCCTCTGCATATTTCCTTCTTACTAATCCTCTGCTGTTTTTTAAAAGCTTCCCAGTCCTCCGTTTTCCCACTTATCTTTGCTATGTTATAATTTTTCTCTTTTAACTTTATATGTTTCTTAACTTCCCTCGTCAGCCACGGCCACCCATGGAATGAACTGATCCTGCAACTTCCGCATTATACACAGAAATATCCGCCATTGTTCCTCCACGGTCATCCCTGCTAAGGTATTGCACCATTGAACTTTGGCCAGCTCCTCCCTCATAGCTCCATAGTTCCCTTTATTCAACAGAAGTACTGTCACTTCCGACTGTACCCTCTCCCTCTCAAATTGCAGATTGAAGCTTAATGTATTATGGTCACTACTTCCCAATGGCTCCTTCACTTCGAGGTCACTGACCAATTCTGGTTCGTTACGCCATACCAGATTCAGAATTGCCTCCTCCCTGGTCGGCTCCAGCACCGGCTGTTCTAAGAATCCATCTTGGAGGCACTCCCCAAAGTCTCTTTCTTGAGGTCCAACACCATCCTGATTCTCCCAGTCTTACCTGCATGTTAAAATCCCCCATAACAACTGCAGTAACATCTTTACGACAAGCCAATTTCAGCTCCTGATTTAACTTACATCCAACATCCAGACTACTGTTTGGGGGCCTGTAGATAACTCCCAAGAGGGTCTTTTTACCCTTCGTATTTCGCAGCTCTATCCACACTGACTCTACATCCCCTGACTCTAGGTCCCCCTGCGCAAGGGACTGAATATCCTCCCTTACTAACAAGACCACCCCACCCCCTCTGCCTGTCAGTCTGTCCTTACGATAGCACATGTGGCCTTGAATATTCATTTCCCAGGCCCTGTCCACTTGAAGCCACGTCTCAGTTATCCCCACAATATCGGATCTGCCAATTTCCAAAAGAGCCTCAAGCTCATCCAGCTTTTGTCTAATGCTTCGTGCATTCATATATAGTATTTTTAATTTGCTCTCACCCTTCCCATCAACCCCTATTTCACTCAACCTTACAGCACGATCCCTTTCCGAGTTTTCTGCCTCATCGATAGTTGTCTTTCTTGACTTCCCTTGTTCTAACTTTCCCTTCAATTTCCTTTTTAAACATCCAGCTTGTCCCCTCCCCCTCCCCCCCGCTACTTGGTTTAAATGTAGTGGTGTTGCAGTAAAAGACCTGCCTGCCAGAATGCTGGTCTCTAACCTATTAAGGTGCAAACCGTCTCTCTTGTAGAACGTATGTTTACCACAAAACATACCCCAGTGATCCAAGAACTTAAATCCTTGCTTCCTGCACCAGTTCCCCAGCCACACGTTCAAGTCCATTATCTCCCTGTTCCTGGCCGTGCCAGCCCGAGGAACTGGAAGCAAACCAGAGGTAACCACTCTGGACGTCCTGTTTTCATCCTTCTTCCTTGTTCTCCGAAGTCCCGCTGTAGTCCGTGCCTCCTCTTCTTCCCGCCATCACATTGTGCCGACATGTCCCACCACCTCTGGCTCTGCGCCCTCGTCCTTGAGGATTTCCTGCGCTCGGTCCGCGATGTCTTTCACCCTGGCACCAGGAAGGCAACACACCATCCTTGAGTCCCGTCTGCTCCCACAAAAACCCCGGTCACGATGGAGTCCCCTATTACCCACGGCTGTGAGCGATGTCCGCCTCTTTCGCTCTGCCTCTGCGCCAACTTTGGGATGACAGACCTGGCCGCCTCGCGGACTGGCAGTGTCATCAGTCTCTCCTGTTTCCAAAAGCTTCGACTTGTTATTACGTATAGCATAGCAGGTCCCCGGGAGTGAGTTGTGGACTGGAATCTAATCGAGGGGCTTAGAGTGGATTAGAAATAGAATAACAGGTACCCGGGAGGCTGACCAAAAAGAGTGTGCAAGTCTTTCCCTGCTGCAATGTTCGCCTTGAGGGCACCTCCTGCCAAGACTTTTTCCGATGGCTATTGGACCATAGTGCTGTCAGTCTCCGGAGACACTTCTGGTGCTCAGCCAATGGAAAGCCTGAACTGTGGTCCCATTATTGGGCGGCAGCCAACGGAATTTCCCTCAACACCTACTCCCAAATGTCAAGACAGCCACATACCAATGTCCATATAAGGATTAGTTTTGGCCCAGTCTGACCAATAGACCGCCATGACACATTCCTGACTTGGACAACTCGAGTATCGCAGCTTATGGGAAAGGGCCAGGCATGTCCTGACTCCAGTTTTAACCGAGGTAAGAGTTTTAACTACCTTGACCAAAACTCCCAGCATGCTCAATTGCAGCTCAGAACGCTCTCTGCTGCTGGGCACACAGTGACCACAGTTACAAACAAGCATCTGATCGAACGGTTAAGCATTGTTTATATGTAGAATAACAGACACCCGGGAGGGAGTTACAGACTGGAATCTAATCGAGGGGTTCAGGGTGGTTTATATACAGAATAACAGATACCCGGGTGGGAGTTACAGACTGGAATCTAATCAAGGAGTTCGGGGTGGTTTATATACAGAATAACAGATATCTGGGAGGGAGTTACAGACTGGAATCTAATCGAGGGGTTCGGGGTGGTTTATATACAGAATAACAGATACCCAGGAGGGAGTTACAGACTGGATTCTAATCGAGGGGTTCAGGGTGGTTTACATACAGAATAACAGATACCCGGGAGGGGGTTACAGACTGGAATCTAATCGAGCAGTTCGGGGTGGTTTATATACAGAATGACAGATAGCCGGGAGGGAGTTACAGACTGGAATCTAATCGAGGGGTTCAGGGTGGTTTATATACAGAATAACATATACCCCGGGAGGGAGTTACAGCCTGGAATCTAATCGAGGGGTTCGGGGTGGTTTATATACAGAATAACAGATACCCGGGAGGGAGTTACAGACTGGAATCTAATCGAGGGGTTCGGGGTGGTTTATATACAGAATAATAGATACCTGGGAGTGAGTTACAGACTGGAATCTAATTGAGGGGTTCGGGGTGGTTTATATACAGAATGACAGCTCCCCGGGAAGGAGTTACAGACTGGAATCTAATCAAGGGGTTCAGGGTGGTTTATATACAGAATAACAGATACCCGGGAGGGAGTTACAGACTGGAATCTAATCGAGGGATTCGGAGTGGTTTATATTCAGAATAACAGACACCTGGGAGGGATTTACAGACTGGAATCTAATCGAGGGGTTCAGGGTGGTGTATATACAGAATAACAGCTCCCCGGGAGGGAGTTACAGACTGGAATCTAATCGAGGGGTTCAGGGTGGATTATATACAGAATAACAGATACCCGGGAGTGAGTTACAGACTGGAATCTAATCGAGGGGTTCAGGGTGGTTTATATATATAGAGTAATAGATACCTGGGAGTGAGTTACAGACTGGAATCTAATCGAGGGGTTCAGGGTGGTTTATATACAGAATAATAGATACCTGGGTGTGAGTTACAGACTGGAATCTAATCGAGGGGTTCGGGGTGGTTTATATACAGAATGACAGCTCCCCGGGAGGGAGTTACAGACTGGAATCTAATCGAGGGGCTCGGGGTGGCTTATATACAGAATAACAGATTCCCGGGAGGGAGTTACAGACTGGAATCTAATCGAGGGGTTCAGGATGATTTATATACAGAATAACAGACACCTGGGAGGGAGTTACAGACTGGAATCTAATCGAGGAGTTCAGAGTGGTTTATATTCAGAATAACATACACTTGGGAGGGAGTTACAGACTGGAATCTAATCGAGGGGTTTGGGGTGGGTTATATACAGAATGACAGCTCCTCGGAAGGGAGTTACAGACTGGAATCTAATCGAGGGGTTCAGGGTGGATTATATACAGAATAACAGATACCCCGGGAGGGAGTTACAGACTGGAATCTAATCGAGGGGTTCAGGGTGGATTATATTCAGAATAACAGATACCCCGGGAGGGTGTTACAGACTGGAATCTAATCGAGGGGTTCAGGGTGGTTTATATCCAGAATAACAGATACCCAGGAGGGAGTTACAGACTGGAATCTAATCGAGGGGTTCGGGGTGGTTTATATACAGAATAACAGATACCCCGGGAGGGAGTTACAGACTGGAATCTAATCGAGGGGTTCAGGGTGGATTATATACAGAATAACAGATACCCCGGGAGGGTGTTACAGACTGGAATCTAATCGAGGGGTTCAGGGTGGATTATATACAGAATAACAGATACCCGGGAGAGAGTTACACACTGGAATCTAATCGAGGGGCTCGGGGTGGCTTATATACAGAATAACAGATTCCCGGGAGGGAGTTACAGACTGGAATCTAATCGAGGGGTTCAGGATGATTTATATACAGAATAACAGACACCTGGGAGGGAGTTACAGACTGGAATCTAATCGAGGAGTTCAGAGTGGTTTATATTCAGAATAACATACACTTGGGAGGGAGTTACAGACTGGAATCTAATCGAGGGGTTCAGGGTGGTTTATATACAGAATAACAGCTCCCCGGAAGGGAGTTACGGACTGGAATCTGATCGAGGGGTTCAGGGTGGATTATATACAGAATAACAGATACCCCGGGAGCGAGTTACAGACTGGAATCTAATCGAGGGGTTCAGGGTGGTTTATATACAGAATAACAGATACCAGGGAGGGAGTTACAGACTGGAATCTAATCGAGGGGTTTGGGGTGGGTTATATACAGAATTACAGCTCCCCGGAAGGGAGGTACAGACTGGAATCTAATCGAGGGGTTCGGGGTGGTTTATATACAGAATAACAGATACCCCGGGAGCGAGTTACAGACTGGAATCTAATCGAGGGGTTCAGGGTGGTTTATATACAGAATAACAGATACCCTGGGAGGGAGTTACAGACTGGAATCTAATCGAGGGGTTTGGGGTGGGTTATATACAGAATTACAGCTCCTCGGAAGGGAGTTACAGACTGGAATCTAATCGAGGGGTTTGGGGTGGGTTATATACAGAATTACAGCTCCTCGGAAGGGAGTTACAGACTGGAATCTAATCGAGGGGTTCAGGGTGGATTATATACAGAATAACAGATACCCCGGGAGGGAGTTACAGACTGGAATCTAATCGAGGGGTTCAGGGTGGATTATATACAGAATAACAGATACCCCGGGAGGGTGTTACAGACTGGAATCTAATCGAGGGGTTCAGGGTGGTTTATATCCAGAATAACAGATACCCAGGAGGGAGTTACAGACTGGAATCTAATCGAGGGGTTCGGGGTGGTTTATATACAGAATAACAGATACCCCGGGAGGGAGTTACAGACTGGAATCTAATCGAGGGGTTCAGGGTGGATTATATACAGAATAACAGATACCCCGGGAGGGTGTTACAAGCTGGAATCTAATCGAGGGGTTCAGGGTGGTTTATATACAGAATAACAGATACCCGGGAGGGAGTTACAGACTGGAATCTAATCGAGGGGTTCGGGGTGGTTTATATACAGAATAACAGATTACCCCAGGAGGGAGTTACAGACTGGAATCTAATCGAGGGGTTCAGGGTGGTCTATATACAAAATAACAGATACCCAGGAGGGAGTTACAGAATGGAAGTTAATTCAGTAGTTTCATAGCATTCTGTGAATCGAAAATAACAGATAATCGGGATTGCATTCCAGTCTGGGATCTGATTGAGCCATTCAGGGGTGGTTTATATTTAGAATAAGCGAAAACGGGGAATGCATTATTGACTGGAATCTATCGATGGGGTTGGGGTGGGAACATCGAACATAGAACAGTGCAGCACAATGTCTTGCTGACCTTTTATCTTACTCTGAGATCTAGTTAACCTCTCTCCCCAACATTTCACTATCATTCATGCACCTATCCAAGACTCGTTTAAATGTCTTTAATACATCTGATTCTACTCTCGCTGGCAGTGTATTTCACGCGCCCACCACTCTCTGTGTAAAGAACCTACCTCTAACATTCCTCCCCCCCCCCCCCCCCCCCAACCTTCCTCCAATAACCTTAAAATTGTGATTAGATTAGATTCCCTACAGCGTGGAAACAGGCCCTTCGGCCTCACAAGTCCATACCGACCCTCCGAAGAGTAACCCACCCAGACCCATTTCCCTCTGACTAATGCGCCGAACACTACGGGCAATTTAGCGCGGCCAATCCACCCTAACCTGTACATCTTTGGACTGTGGGAGGAAACCGGAGCACCCGGAGGAAACCCACGCAGACACGGGGGGAGAAAGTGCAAACTCCCACCCAGACAGTCTGCCCGAGGCTGGATTTGAACCTGGGAACCTTATGATGTGAGGCAGCAGTGCTAACCGCTGAACCACCGTGCCCCCTCATGGTAGGCCTGTCTGCTTTGGGCAAAAAAAAAAGCCTCTGGGTAAAAACGATGACTGCAGATGCTGAAAACCAAATACTGGATTCGTGGTGCTGGAAGAGCACAACAGTTCAGGCAGCATCCAACGAGCAGCGAAATCGACATTTCGGGCAAAAGCCCTTCATCAGGAATAAAGGCAGTGAGCCTGAAGCGTGGAGAGATAAGCTAGAGGAGGGTGGGGGTGGGGAGAGAGTAGCATAGAGTACAATGGGTGAGTGGGGGAGGGGATGAAGGTGATAGGTCAAGGAGGAGAGGGTGGAGTGGATAGGTGGAAAAGGAGATAGGCAGGTAGGACAAGTCCGGACAAGTCACGGGGACAGTTACTGAGCTGGAAGTTTAGAACTAGGGTGAGGTGGGGGAAGGGGAAATGAGGAAACTGTTGAAGTCCACATTGATGCCCTGGGGTTGAAGTGTTCCGAGGCGGAAGATGAGGCGTTCTTCCTCCAGGCGTCTGGTGGTGAGGGAGCGGCGGTGAAGGAGGCCCAGGACCTCCATGTCCTCGGCAGAGTGGGGGGGGGAGTTGAAATGTTGGGCCACGGGGTGGTGTGGTTGATTGGTGCAGGTGTCCCGGAGATGTTCCCTAAAGCGCTCTGCTAGGAGGCGCCCAGTCTCCCCAATGTAGAGGAGACCGCATCGGGAGCAACGGATGCAATAAATGATATTAGTGGATGTGCAGGTGAAACTTTGATGGATGTGGAAGGCTCCTTTAGGGCCTTGGATGGAGGTGAGGGAGGAGGTGTGGGCACAGGTTTTACAGTTCCTGCGGTGGCCGGGGAAAGTGCCAGAATGGGAGGGTGGGTCGTAGGGGGTGTGTGGACCTGACCAGGTAGTCACGGAGGGAACGGTCTTTGCAGAAAAGCCTCTGGCTACCCTCTTTATCTGTTATTCTCATCACCTAGTCCACCTCTACCAAGTCACCCCTCATCCCACTGCACTCCAGTGAGATAAGGCCAACCTCCCTCAACCTCTCTTCATAGGACATGCCCTCCAGTCCAGGCAGCATTCCTGGGAAATCTCCTCTGCACGCTCACTGAAGCTTCTACAGCTTTCCTATAATGAGGCAACCAGAACTAAACACAATATTCCAACCTGTGGTTAGCACTGCTGTCTCACAGCGCCAGAGACCTGGGTTCAATTCCCGCCTCAGGCCACTGACTGTGTGGAGTTTGCACATTCTCCCCAATGTGTCTGTGTGGGTTTCCTCCGGGTGCTCCAGTTTCCTCCCACAGTCCAAAAATGTGCAGGTCAGGTGAATTGGCCACGCTAAATTGTCCGTAGTGTTAGATAAGGGGTAAATGTAGGGTTATGGGTGGGTTGCGCTTCGGCGGGTCGGTGGGGACTTGTTGGGCCGAAGGGCCTGTTTCCACACTGTAATGTAATGTAATGTAATCTAATCTAATCAGTGCTCCACAGAGTTGCTGCATAACACCATGGCTCTTAAACTCAATCCCCCTGCTAATGAAAGCCAACACACCATGCGCCTTTTTCACAACCTCATCACCTTGGTGACAACTTTGAGGGATCTATGGGCGTGGGACCCAAGCTCGCTCTGTTCCTCCACACTGCCAAGAATCCCGCCTTTCACCCTGTAACCTGCATTGTAATTCGACCTTCTAAATGAATCACTTCACAGTTTTTTTCCAGGTTGATTTCTGTGCATAAACCACTTCACCTTAAATTTTTGGATCCATCTTGCATTGATCAGCCCAGCTCTGCGCCCCATCAATGTCCCGTTGCAATCGGCAACAGCCCTCCGCTCTATCGACAGCTCCACCCAACGTCATGTCATTGGCAAACTTACGAACCCACCCTTCTATTTCCTCATCGAAGCCATTTATAAAAAAAAATCACGAAAGGCAGAGGTCCCAGAACAGATCCCTGTGGAACACCAACTGGCCACCAAGATGCAGGCTGAATACTTTTGCATCTGCTACCACCCTCTGTCTCTTATGGGCCGGCCAATTCGGTGCCCAGAGAGCCAGGTTTCGCTGTATCCCCACGCCTCCTTACTTTCTCAATGAGCCGACCATGGGGAAAACTTGCCAAACGCCTCGCTAAAGTCCACGTGCGCCCGTATCCACTGCTCGACGTTTGAAACTGTGTTTTGTCGCGTCCTCAAAGAATTCAGTTATGCCTGTGTAGCCCGTCACAAAGCCATGCTGAACCATCTCGAACCAAACCGTGTTTTTTTCCAAGTAAGTCTGTCTTTCTGAAACCTCACCGATAATTTGCCCACCACTGATGTAAGACTAACTGGTCTGTGCCAACCCAGGATTATCCCTATTCCGTTTCGCGAACAGGGGGATGACATTTGCCAACCTCCAGCCAGCTGGTATTTTTCCAGTGGTACGCTCCAGCCTTTATTCCCGATGAAGGGCTTTTGCCCGAAACGTCGATTTCGAAGCTACTTGGGTGCGGCCTGAACTGCTGTGCTCTTCCAGCACCACGAATCCACTCCAGTCTGGCCTAGGGGATTTATCTATCCTCACGTTTTCCCAAATTTCCAGCACATCCTCCTTCTTAATGGCAATCTGTTTCAACATCTCAGCCTATGTCCTCACAAATGACAAGGTAGCTCTCACGAAGGAATGCAGAAGAATAGTATGCATTAAGGAATGCTCCCTACTCCCTACCTCCTCCGACTCCAGGCCCCAGTTCCCTCCACTATCCCCTCACTCTGGCCATCCTCCTGATGTAGGTTTTTTTCCGTGCCCCCCTCTCTAGCTCTCCTAAGTCCATTCGTCAGTTCCTTCCTGGCTACCCTGTCTCTTGAGCCCTGTCTGATCCTTGCTTGCTCAACCTTAGCAAGCTCCCTTCTTCCTCTTGACTAGAAGTTCCACATCTCTTCGCACCCTACCAGCCCTTCCTTGCCTCAGTGCGACAAACCTATCCGGCACTCGCAGCAAGTTCTCTGTAAACAACCCCCGCATTTCCGTTATGCAGTTGCCTGAGAATATCTGTTCACAATGTATACTGCACAGTTCCGGCATAATAGCACTGCAATTCCCCCTCTCTCCCAATTAAATAATTCCTCGTACTGTCTACTCCTATCTCTCTCCATGACGATACTGAAGGTTGGGGAGTTGTGATCACTATCATCAGAATGCTCCCCCACCGAGAGATCCGACACCTGACTTGATTAGTTGCCAAGCGCCAAATCCAATATGGCCTCCCCTCGAGTCGGCCTATCTACATATTGAGTTAGGGCTCCTTTCCAGACACGGCTGACGAAATCTGCTCCATCCAAACTAAGGAGGTTCCAATCAATATCCGTGAGGTTGAAGTCACCCATGACCACAAACCCTGTTACTCCTGCACCTTTCCGAAACCTGCCTCCCAATCTGCTTCTCAATTTGTCTGTTGCTATTGGAGGTCAATAGGAAGCTCCTAATGAAGTGACTGCTTCCTTCCTGTTTCTGACTTCCACCCATACTGACTCAGAAGGCAAAGTGTCCTTGATGGCCTCCATTTCTGCAGTTGTGGCATCATCCCTGATTAACACTGCCACTTCCCCTCACCTCTTTTGCCTCTCTCCCTGTTCCCTTCGAACCTTCCAAACTCCGCGACGTTCCTGCCCCTCTGATATCCAAGTCTCTGTAATGGCCACAGCATCGCAGCGCCAAGTCTTGAGCCATGCTGATGTCACATCCTTGAGGGATAGAAATGGCAAGATGAGGGAACCGTGGATGACAGGTGAAATTGTGAGACGAGGAAAAGGTCGAGGTGACTGAAAAGAGACGGAACAGGGTGAAGGAAAATTCCAAAGCCTTTTATTCATATATAAGCAGCAAGAGGGTATCTAGCGAAAGGGTTGACCCACTCAAGGACAAAGGGGCAAGTTATGCGTGGAGTCAGAGAAAACAGGTAAAGTGTACTTAATGTGTACTTTCCATCGATATTCACTGAGGCGATGGACATGGGGGATGTAGAGGTTAGGGATAAATGTTTGACTACCCCAGGTCAAGTCAGCATAAGGAGGGATGAAGCGTTGGGTATTCTAAAAGGCATTAAGGTGGACAAGTCCCCAGGCCCAGATGGGATCTATCCCAAGTTACGGAGGGAAGCGAGGGAGGAAATAGCCGGGGCCCGAACAGATATCTTTGCAGCATCCTTGAACACGGGTGAGGTCCTGGAGGACTGGAGAATTGCTAACGCTGTCCCCTTGTTTCAGACCGGTCGCAGGGACAATCCAGGGAATTCCAGACCGGTCAGCCTGACGTCAGCGATAGGGAAGCTGCTGGGGAAGATACCGAGGGATAGGATCTATTCCCATTTGGAAGAGAATGGGCTTATCAGTGATTGGGAGCATGGTTTGGTGCAGGGACGGTCACCTCGTACAAACCTAATAGAATTCTTGGAGGAGGTGACAAAGCTGATTGATGAGGGAAGGGCTGTCGATGTTGTATACTTAGACTTCAGTAAGGTATTTGATAAGGTGCCCCATGGTAGGCTGATGGAAAAAAAAGTGAAGCGTCATGGGATCCAGGCTGTACTAGCTAGATAGATAGAGAACTGGCTGGGCAACAGGACTTTGAGAGTAGTTATGGAAAGGTGTTCCTCAGACCTGTGGCCAATGGTGTCCCACAGGGATCTGTGCTGGGACCACTGCTGTTTGTGATATACATAAATGATTTGGCAGAAGGTATAGAAGTTTGCAGATGACACTAAGATCGATGGAGTCGTGGATAGTGAAGGGTACTGTTCGAGAATGCAGAAGAATATAGATAGCTTGGAGAGTTGGGCAGAGAAAAAGCAGATGGAGTTCAATCCCGGCAAGTGGGAGGTGACGCATTTTTGCAAGTCCACTGCAAGAGGGTACGATACAGTAAATGGAAAAGTCCTGGGGAAAGTTGACGTGTATAGGTCCATTTTACCTTGATAAGGTGGTCAAGGGGGCATGCGTCATGCTCTCCCTCACTGGAAGGGGTATTGAGCACAAGAGTTGGCAGGTCGTGTTACAGTTGCATAGGGCTTTGGTTCAGCCACATTTGGAGCACTGCGTACAGTCCTGGTCCCCACATTAACAAAAGGACGTGGACGCTTTGGAGAGGGTGCAGAGGGAGGTTCACTGGGATCTTGCCGGTATTTAGGGCGCTAGCTAGGAAGAGCGATTGAGTCGGTTAGGATTATTGTCACTGGAAAGAAGCAGGTTAGGGGAAGACCTGACTGAGATCTACAAAACCACGAGAGGTGTAGACAGGGCGGATAGCAAGAAGCTTTTTCCCAGAGGGAGGGACTCGGTTTCTGGGGGGGTCACGAGTTCAAGGTGAGAGGGGAAAGGTTTAAGGGAGATATGTGTCGAACGTCCGTTATGGAGAGGGTGGTGGGTGCTTGGAACACGTTGCCAGCAGAGATGGGAGAGGTGGGCATGATAGTGCCACTTAAGATGTACCTTGACATGAATGGGAAGGGAGCAGAGGGATACAGATTCTTAGAAAATAGGTGACAGGGTTAGATGGATCAGCGTTGGCTTGGAGGGGCCGAAGGGCCTGTTTCTGTGCTGTAATTTTTCACCACCCTTATTCCTGACACTTTTTTTGCGTTAAAATGCACGCTTTAAATCGTTGCACTGACTGCGTCTTCGCAGGATCAACTATCTGTCCTACCTCACAGACTCTCTGCACACTGGATCTTCCTGTTCGCCACCTACCCCATCGTCTGATCTGTAGCTCCGGTTTCCGGCTCCCCCCCCCTCCCCCACCACCTTCCAATTTAGTTTCAACCTTCCCAAAGAGCTCCAGTGAACCTTCCAGGATATCGGTACCACTCCAGTCCAGATCTAACCAGCCCTCCTTGAATGGGTCCCACCTTCCCCAGGAGGTGTCATAATGAACCATACATCTGAAGCCCTCCCTCCTTTCCCAGCTCTGCAGCCACGTACAGATTCCTGGGAATGTTAGAGCCTGGAATCTAGTTGAGCGAGCTCGCAGGCGAACATATGGGGGGGGGGGGGGGGGGGCGCCGTGGTTAGCACCGTTGCCTCACAATGACCCAGGGACCTGGGTTCGATCCCAGCCTCGGGCAGACTGTCTGTGTGGGAGTTTGCACGTCCCCCCCCACCCCCGTGTCTGCGTGGGTTTCCTCCGGGTGCTCCGGTTTCCTCCCACAGCCCAAAGGTGGGCAGGTCAGCTGACTTGGCCACGCTAAATTGTCTATAGTACCAGCTGCATTAGTCAGATAGAAATAGGTTACTCTTCTGAGGATCGGTATGGACTTATTGGGCCCAACGGCCTACTTCCACAAGCGCAGTGAATTTAATCTATGTTTAAAATACTTAAACATGGAGTGAGATATACAACTGGTTGGAATTGAGCAGATCGGGGTGATTTAAATCCCGAGTAAGAGATACTCGGGAGTGGGCTACAGCCTGGAATCTGATTGCTTCAGCGTAGAAAAACAGATAACTGGGAGCTGTTACAGACTCAATGCTCATTGAGGGATTTGGGGAGGTTTATGTGTCGAATATCAAATGCCCCAGAACGTGTTAGAGAATCGATTTGGGGGGGGGAGCTTACCGACAGATTAACAGGACCCGGGAGCCAGTTACAGTCTGGAAGCTCATCAGTTAACTCAACCTGTGCAAAATATTTCTCCTGGCCTCAATGCTAATCATTGAGATGAGGGAATTCATGTATCAAACCAACCTTCAAGTGCCACTTATGAAACCTAATGCACTTAATACCTCATATATTTGGCAGGTTTAGAACTTACTTCATCAGCACTCACTTTGGTTATTGTAAATCTCTTCGGCTCTCATAATAATGTCACATTAAATCAGCAGCTATTCAACATTTACATAAAATACTGCTCTGAATAGCTCATAAATTAGAGACAGTCTTGCAACACCCACTCAATGTCGGAAAAGCACAGCCGTGTCAGGCAGCATCCAAGGAGCATTCGCGATGAAGAGCTTCTGTCCGAAATGTTGATTCTCCTGCCCCTTGGATGCTGCCTGACCTGCTGTGCTTTTCCAGCACCGCACTCTCGACTCTGATCTCCAGCATCTGTACTCCTGACTTTCACCCGTTCAAAGTAGCATGGACATCTTAACAACTCAGAAATATATCAAAATAAGCAAAGGGAACTTCACAAGAAAAAAAACACTTAGAGAAGCAAATTGCTGTTAAAAGCTCATAAATCTGCCAAATAAACTGAGCATGTGTTTGCCTTGCAGATCTGCAGACCGCTGGTGCCGAGATGCCAGCTGTGCATTTGAAACCAGGCTGTTTCCTCTTCCTGTACCTCTTCTTCCAGGATGCCCTGAGCATCTGCACCATCGGAAATGCCAGCGAGTGCCGTGATGCTAATGTTGTGCCGGGGGCCAGATTGGCAGGGTTGGGCTATGACATGGTGACCCTGCAGCCCAAGGGGGCCTCAGTGATCGACGTGAACACCTGGCACTCAGCCAACGGGAGCTGCACCCTCTGCCGCAATGAGCATCTCGGTAACGCGCGCCAGCGGCTGCCCGTCTCGCTGGTGGACTGGCGCACCCTGAGCTCCTGCCGCCGCTCCCTCTCCAGCGGGCTCGACCACTCGGCTGCCGAGCTGTCGCGGTCTGCCACCTCGGACATCACCAACGACTGGCGGGCGGACCTGATCCTTCCACCCAAACCCGGCACCGGTGCCAACCTGGTGCTGGCTGGCTCCAAGTCCAAGCTGGTGGAGTTTGGAACCACCCGCTCCAAGAGCGACCGCTACAGTTTCGCCAGTCACCAGCTCCAGTGCCTCTATTACCAGTTCCGGGTGAAGGCCCAGCCCCTCCTGGCGCCCGAGTTCACCCGCTCCCTTGCCCGCCTCCCCACTGTCTGGAATGACGACACCAAGTACCAATACAAGAAGCTGGTGGACACCTACGGTACCCACTACCTCAAGTCGGTGGAGCTGGGTGGACGCTACAAGTCCGTGACGGCTATTCGGACTTGTGAGGCAGCGTCCGAGGGCTACAGTGCCGAGGAGGTGAAGGACTGCCTGTCTTTAGATGCCCATGTCACACTGCGGTTGTCCACAAAATCCTCAGCGGGTTACCAGAAATGCAAGGATATGGCACGCACCATGAAGCACAACAACGTCTATCAGGCCTTCAGTGACCGGGAGACAGAGTTGAGGGGGGGAAGGGCCCGGCAGAGGACAGACCTCTTCTTCTCCGGGGATAGCTCGGCCTTCACCAGCTGGCTGGAGAGCCTGTCCACTCACCCGGGCATGGGGCGCTATGCCCTGGAACCTCTCCACCACTTGCTTCCCAACAGTGACCCCAGGCATGCGATCCTGCGGCGCTACATCAGCGACTACATCGCGGGCGATGCCCTCTCCCTGCAGTGCACCCGGTGCCCCCACGGGTCCTACCACCACCCGCACCAACCCTGCTCCTGCTTGTGCCGCGGGGAGACTCATGTGGACCGGAACTGCTGCTCCAAGGGGAAGGGGCTGGGCCGCCTGGTGGTCACCGTCCGGGAGGGCCGGGACCTCCGGGGGGACGCGTTCTCCAAAACCGACGGCTACGTGGTGGTCAAGTACGGAGAGGCGGAGGCCAGGACCTCCATGATCTCCAACAACCAGCACCCCCAGTGGAACGCCGAGTTGGACCTGGGCGAGGTCAAGGCTGAGAGTGGGCACGAGCTGACCATCGAGGTCTGGGACCAGGATGCCAAGCGCGATGACCTCCTTGGCACCTGTCAGGTTCCACTCACCTCTGGCACCCACGGTGAAACCTGCTTCCTCAAGTACGGCAAGGTGACCTACGGCTACACCTTCACCTGTGGGCCCCACCTGGGTGGCGCCACCTGCCGGGACTACATGCCCAGCCCTGCTGAGTGACCCTTCACCTCTGACAGGGCCTTGCCAAGCGCACCCCTCCTTCCCAACACACTCCTGCCCACCCTGTCTGAGCTGCCATTCCCCACGACCTCCTTTCCATCGCCCTGTCCCTGGCAGCATCTTGCTCGGACCGCGTCATAGAGTCAGAGAGTCGTGGAGTCCTTCGGCACGGAGACAGGCCCTTTGGCCTAATATGCCCAAACTGTTTCTCATTCTTTGCAACCAGCCACAATCTCAGTGAGCTGAACGCCTTCACTCCAATGGTCCAACCAAGCTCACCCCATTTCCCTGCTCTTGGCCCGCCCTCTCCGAACCACCAGCGGACTACTTCTCCCTGACCCTTTCCCTGGGAGCCCCTTTCTCGGACTGTATCAAGGCGACATTGCAGCAGTATTGCAGCTGTCATTTCTGTGTGGGTGCACCGTTAAATCAAAATTGTTTTAACGCTTTTTCCGAACACGCTAGCAGTGCAGCCCATCAAGAAGTGCAACTGAGCTGATTTCCATGTACATTTGTATAATCTCATATATTTGTAATAAATCCAACTCAATGGCTTTTAGCCTGTTTCATGCGACCAGTCTACGTGGGCACACTTAGTGAGTGGGCTTGTGCATTGTTGTGGGGCAGTACGTGCGGTGCGCTGGTGGGGGTGGGGGGGGGGGTTTGAAAGATGAATCATCATTCCATTATGAATGAGACTGGAGGTAAATGTCAGAAAGGCCTTACAGCGAGGGTATTTGAGCCCAGGAAAGATTCAGAAGTGTTGCAATGGTGGACCAGAACAAGGTTCTGAATGCCAGGTACCCAGGGGTCAGCTGAGCTCGCCCCCTGGAGGATGACATTATCCATGAAAATGATACATTAGTCCGATATGGGAAGGGGCTGTGGCCCCTTGTGTAGTGTCTAGAATGGGAGTGAAGGTGGAGCTGTTCGGCTCAACTGAGCTTGCGGATAGTTGGAGATAATGAGAGAAGGTTTGGGGATATTGGGATTATGTAGTGTGGGAGTGAATGCGGAGGGGTTTGGGTCCATTGAGATTGTGTAGAGTGGAGTGAATGGTTTGGGTCCATTGGGACCGAAGAAAGTGGGAGTGAACGGGAAGGGATTTGGGTCCATTGGGTTTGTGGCGAGTGGGAGTGATTGGGAAGGAGTTGGGGTCTGTTGGGATTGCTTAGAGTGGGAGTGAAGAGGAAGGGATTTGGGTCAATTGGGATTGAGTAGAGTGGGCATGGGTGGAAAGGGACATTGGCCCATTTGGATTGTGTCGACTCAAAGAGAAAGGGAAGGGGTTTGAATCCATTGCGATTGTTGGAGTGAATGCAAAGGGATGTCGGCCCTATGGGATTGTGTGGTGTCAAAGTGAAAGGTAAGGGAATTCGATCAATTGGCATTGTGTAGAGTTGGAATGAAGGGAGACGATTTGGGTCTAGTGGGATCGTTTAGAGTAACAGTGAACTGGAAAGGGTTTGGGTCCATTGTGGTTGAGTAGAGTGGGATTATGTCGAGCCGAAATGAATGGGAAGGGGATTGGGTCCATTGGGATTGTTTAGTGTAGGGGTGAACGGAGAGTGAGTTTGGGTCCATTGCGATTGTGTGGAGTAGGAAGGAGGATTGGACTCTTTGATGTCGCATAGAGTGAGATTGAACATGAAGGAAATTAGGTCCATTGAGTTCGTAGAGAATGGACGTGGATTTGATGGGATTTGGGATCATTGGGATAGTGTAGTTTGGGAGTGACTACAAAGGGGTATGGGTCCTTTGGAATTGTGCAGTGTGGGAGTGAATGGCATAGCTTTTGGCATCATTTGGATAGTTTAAAGTGGGAGTGAATGGAAAGCCATTGGACTTCATTGGGATTACGTAGAGTTGGAGGGTTTAGATTTAAACTTAGATTGAGAGAATGGGAAGGGGTTTAGATCCATTGAGACATTGTTGAGTGGGATGCACAGGGAGGGGATTGGGTCCAATGGAACTCTATAGAATTGTGTTGAATGCACATCAATTTAGCTCCAATTGGGATTGTGTAGAGTGAGAGTGAATGGGAAGTGGTTTGGGTCCATTGGGATTGTGTAGAGTGGAGTGAATGGGAAATGGTTTGGGTCCATTGGGATTGTGTAGAGTGAGAGTGAATGGGAAGTGGTTTGAGTCCATTGGGATTGTGCAGAGTGAGAGCGAATGGGAAGGGGTTTGGGTCCCTTGGGATTGTGTATAGTTGGAATGAATGGGAAGGGGTTTGATTCCATTGGGATTGTGTAGGGTTGGAGTGAATGGGAAGGTTTTAGGTCCATTGGGATTGTGTAGAGCGGGAGTGAATGGGAAGGGGTTTGCTTCCATTGGGATTGTGTAGAGTGAGAGTGAATGGGAAGGGGTTTGCTTCCATTGGGATTGTGTAAGGTTGGAGTGAATGGGAAAGGGTTTGAGTCTATTGGAATTGTGTAGAGTTTGAATGAATGGGAAGGGGTTTGCTTCCATTGGGATTGTGTTGAGTTGGAGTGAATGGGAAGGGTTTGAGTCCATTGTGATTGTGTAGGGTTGGAGTGAATGGGAAGGGGTTTGCTTCCATTGGGATTGTGTTGAGTTGGAGTGAATGGGAAGGATTTGAGTCCATTGGGATTGTATAGGGTTGGAGTAAATGGGAAGGGTTTGAGTCCATTGGGATTGTGTAGGGTTGGAGTGAATGGGAAGGGGTTTGGGTCCATTGGGACTGTGTAGGGTTGGAGTGAACAGATAGAAACCTGGTTCTGTAGGAATTCTGCAGATTCAGAGTGTGTAGAAGGTGGTTTGGGTCAATTGGGTGTTGGTAGACTGGGAACGTATGGGACCAGGAAATGGTCCATTAGGGATTGTGTAGAGCTAAAGGGAAGGGGTGTGTGTCCTTTTGGAATATATAGTGTGGAAAATAGGAAATGGTGTCGGTCCATTGGATTGAGTGAGTCGGAGACTGTGGAAAATGGGTTACGTAAATTGGAAAAGCTTTGAGGCCAATTAGGAATGTGTCGAGTTGGAGTGAATGGGAGGAGGTTTGGGTCCATTAGGATTTTGTAGAGTGGGAGTGACCAGGAAGGGGGTTTGGGTCCAAAGGGATTGCGGAGAGTGGGACTGAACAGGAAGGGTTTTGGGTCCATCGTGGTTCTGAAGAGTGGGAGTGAACAGAAAGCGGTTTGGTTCCGTTAGGGTTGCGTCGAGTAGGAGCGAATGGGAAGGGATTTGCGTCCGTTGGGAGTGAATCGAGTGGAAGTGAACGGGAAAGGATTTGGGCTTCATTGGCATCATATCGAGTTGGAGCAAATGTAAAGGTGGTTTGAAATTGTGCAGCGTGGGAGTGAATGGAAAGTGATTTTGGATCCATTGAGTTGGACTGAACTGGAAGAGGTCTGGATCTATTGTAATGGTGCACGGGAGGAACTCTGTGTCCATTGCAACTGAGGCGACTAGCAATGAAGAGGAAGGTGCTTGGGTCGGCTGGGACTGAGAAGAGCGGGTTTGAAAGGGACGTGTATTAATCCATTTTGATTTATGGAATGTGGGGAGGCATTTGGGCGTATACAGTGGGAGTGAGCACAAATGGCCTGTGTCCATTGAGCTTGTCAATAGAAGGAGTGAGGACGAAGGTTTTTGCGTCCATTTCAATAATGTGGTGTGGGAGCGAACAGGAAGTGGTTTGATTCTGGATTAGTGGTGCTGGAAGAGCACAGCAGTTCAGGCAGCGCCCAAGTAGCTTCGAAATCGACGTTTCGGGCAAAAGCCCTTCATCAGGAAGTGATTAGCTGTGCTAAATTGTCCTGTAGTGCCCAGGAGTGTGCATATTAGGGCGAATTAGACATGTTAAATTGTCCCATAGTGCCCAGGGATGTGCAGGTTATGGTAGATTGGCCGCTGGAAATTGTGCCGTAGTGCCCAGGGATGTGCAGGTTAGGATGAATTCGCCATGCTAAATTGTCCCCTAGAGTCCAGTGATGTGCCGTTTCGCATGGATTAGCCATGCTCAATGGGGCCCGTAGTGCCCAGGGGTGATTCCTGATGAAGGGCTTTTGCCCGAAACGTCGATTTCGAAGCTACTTGGATGCTGCCCGAACTGCTGTGCTCTTCCAGCACCACTCACCCAGAATCTGGTTTCCAGCATCTGCAGTCCTTGTTTTTACCAGGAAGTGGTTTGAGTTCATTCGGATCGTGTACACCAGGAGTGCACTGGATCTGGATTGCGTCCATTTGGATCGGATAATGTTGGAAATGAATGGAAGAGGCTCCATTTCCACTAGGACTGTGTACAGCGGGAGTCCATGAGAAGAGGATTGGGGCGCATTGAGCGCTATCGTTGCTGACACTGTTGCCTCAAAGGCAGGGACCCGGATTCGATTTCACCATTGGCTGACTGGCCGTGTGGAGCTTGCACATTCATCTGGAATGCCGACAGTGTGGAAGCAGGCCGTTTGGCCCAAATGTCTGCACTGACCCCCTCCGAAGAGCATCCGACCCGGGCTGGATCCCCTATCCTATGACCCTGTACTTCCCCTGAACGATGCGCCACACCCAGACGTCGCTGAACACGAGGGGCAATTTCGTATGGCCAATTTACCAAGCACGTACATCTTTGGACTGCGGGAGGAATCCGGAGCACCCCGGAGGAAACGCACGCAGACACGGGGGAAAAATGAGCAATCTCCACACCGACAGCCGTCACAGACTGGAACTGAAGCCGGGTTCCTGGCGCAGTGAGGCAGCAGCGCTATCTACCGTGTTGCCCTCGTGTCTGCATGGGGGTTTCCTCTGGGTGCTCTGGTTACCTTCCACAGTCCAAAGATGTGCTTGTTCGGGTGGATTAGCCGTGCTAAACTGTCTCGTAGTGCGCTGGGATGTGGTGGTTAGGGTGATTTGCCATGCTAAATTGTCCCGTAGTGCCCAGGGATGTGCAGGTTATGGTAGATTGGCCGCTGGAAATTGTGCCGTAGTGCCCAGGGATGTACAGGTTAGGGTGGATTGGCCGTTGGAAATTGTGCCGTAGTGCCCAGGGATGTGCAGGTTAGGGTGGATTAGCCATGCTAAATTGTCCCCTAGAGTCCAGCGATGTGCCGTTTCGCATGGATTAGCCATGCTAAGTGGGCCTGTAGTGCCCAGGGGTGTGCAGTTTTAGGGTGAATTAGCCATGTAAAATTGTCCCGTGGTGTCCGGGGATGTGCAGGTTAGGTTGGATTGGCCATGGGGAACTGTCACGCAGTGCCCAGGGATGCGTACATTAGGGTGGATTAGCCGTGGGAAATCGTCTTGTCGTATCCAGGGATGTGTAGGTTAGGTTGGATCGGTCCTGTTGTCCAGTGAAGAAGGCTTTTGGCCCATTGGCCGTTTTCGGTCAGGACATTCAGTGCTGAGTTGGGAAGTTATCTTGCAATTGTATAGGAGGTTGGTGAGACCGCTCTTGGAATATTGTGTTCAGGTTTGTTCACCTTGCTATAGGAGGGGTCTTATTAAACTGGAAAGAGCGCCGAAGAAACTTACAAGGATGTTGCCACGACCTTTATAGAGAGAGGGTGGACCAGCTAGGGCTTTAATTTTTCTTTAGAGCACAAGACACTAAGCGGGAATCTTATCGAAGTATACAGTACATGAGAGGTATGGGTAGGGTGAATGCACTCAGCCATTGTCCCCCAGAGTTGGGGAATCGAGGACGAGTGGGCATCAGTTTGAGGTTAGAGGGGAAAGGGTAAAAGGGAGCCCAAGGGGCTCTTTTGTTTTACACAGGAGCTGCCAGCGGAAGTGGTTGAGGTGGGTTCATTAACATCATTTTAAAGGCATTTGGACAAATACATACCTAGGAAAGGTTGAGAAGGATATGGGCCAAGTACAGCAAAATGGAGCCTTTCACCGTGACGTAGACACAGTGGTTAGCACTGCTGCCACACAGCTCCAAGAACCCGGGTTCAGTGCCAGCCTCGGGCGACGGTCTGTATTGAGTTCGCACATTCTCCCCGTGTCGGTGTGGGGTTTCCTCCAGGAGCTCCAGTTTCCGTCCCACAAGCCAAAGTTGTGCAGGTTAGGGTCAAATGCTCTCCCGTCCTGCACAACCCCCAATGCACCCCAATCCCCTTTCAATTCACGCCCCAGTCGATACAATCGCCAAGGACCCCAAGCACTTCCTACTCACACCCACCTTCTACAATCCCATCTGACCAAAACCCCTTCCCGTTCACTCCTACCCAATGGACACAAACGACTTCCAGTTCTGAGGAAGGATCGCGAGACCCCAAAATCACCCAACTGTGATTTCTTCTGACGGATGTTGCCAGACCTGCTGAGCTATTCCAGCAATTTTGGCTTTTATCCCATTCCCGTTCTCTTACGCTCCGCGCAATCCCAATCGACCCAAACCCATTCCTGTTCATTCCAATTCTACGTAATCCAATTGGACCCAAACCCCTTCCCGCTCACTCCAATTCTACATCATCCCAATTAACCCAAACTCCTTCCTGTGCATTCTTATTCGACACCATCCCAATAGACCCAAACCCCTTCCTCTTTGCTGTTGTTCTACACCATCCCAATGAATCCAAAACCTTTCCCGTTCACGCCTACACTACACTAATCCCAATGGATTCCAACTCATTCCAGTTCACTCCCACACCTTTTTTTATGTGCTTTATCCTGACTTCAATAGATTTTGAGTATAGATGCACGCTAAACATAAGACCATAAGACCATAAGACATAGGAGTGGAAGTCAGGCCATTCGGCCCATCAAGTCCACTCCGCCATTCGATCATGGCTGCTGGGCACTTCAACTCCACTTAAACAGGATGGATGTGTGAGCTGTGAGTAATTGTATGCTTCTTAAATGGAATTTGATGTTCATATTTACTTAATTTAACAGATGTATGAGTTAAAGAATTATGGCATTTTAAGTGTGTCAGTCATTTTTTCTTCGCTAAATCTGAAGCGTGGGTAAATTGATACGACTAGAATGCCATTTTACAAGCGTGTTGATAGACTGGCCACTTCATTTCACACATGTCAGAGCTGTTAAAAGTGGGGGGGGGGGGGGGGGGGTGGTGGAATCATCAATCACTGTTGAAATTCTGTTTGCTTAATTTGACAGATTTTGAGATTTCAAGATCTGCGTGCTATTTTTCGGGGGCAGTAAATTTCTGCTTGTGAAATTCAACAGATTGACAGGATGTTGAAATCAGTCTCCAATCTCAAGTGAGTTTTGAGTTTCCGTTTGCTCAGCTTGACGGATTTACGAACTGTTCAAGAGGTTGGCTCTCATAAGGGGGTGATGGGCATCTGTCTCCTTAATATGATAGATTCACCATCTGTTCACTTAATTTCACAGATTTATGAGCCGAGAGAGGTATTATGCCATTTCCTGTGTGAGTGAAAGACTTCTTTGTTAAATCTGTGCAATTTTAGGTAACCAGTGATGCTCTGTTTGCTTATTATGACATTTTCTGAGCTGTAAAAGTGCATTCTCCGACCCGAAATGGGGATTGAAGATGTGTGTGTGCTAGCCATGATGAATGGTAGTGAGCTGCTGAAATGGGTTTTTAATTTGCTTAATTTGACAGATTTATGAGACTTCACAGCAGAATTTTCTGTTAAATTGTTGGTGAAGACCTGCGCACTCGATCTGAAAGTTTTATGAAGGGGTCACCAGAAAGTGCCATCTAAAATGATTCACTTCACTCCTGGGATATCAGCAGCGTTGGCTGGCCACCGATTACTGACCATCTTGAGAGTGGACGTTCAATGTCACTGTGGCATTTTGAATGGGCGGAGCAGATACCTTTGCTTAATCTGACAAATTAATCGTTTGTTAAGAGCGTGAGGAGAAGGGGAGGACTACAGATGCTGGAGATCAGAGCCGAGGGTGTGGTGCTGGAAAAACACAGCAGGTCAGGCAGCATCCGAGGAGCAGGCGAATCGACTTTTCGGGCGTCAACCCTTCCTCAGGAATGATTCACTCGACTCTTTTAAGAGCATTATCCTAACCTGAGGGAGTGTCAATGATGCTTGTGCGAACCATAATGGATGTGTGAGCTTTGTAGGGGAGGGTAGTCCTTAAATGAGAGGGAGAGGCTGAATAGGTTGGCGTTACTTCTCCTGGGGCATCAGATGGCTGAGAGGTGACCTGAAAGGTTGATAAAGTCAGGAGGGGCATGAATAGGAGAAGTAGAAAAGGTCTTTTCCCTGAGGTGGGGGAGTCCAGAACTGGAGGAGCATAAAGTTTAAGGTGAGAAGGGGAGACTTTCACCTGGGTGCCTGTTATTCTGTATAGAAACCACCCTGAAACCCTCAATTAGATTCCATCTGTAACTAATACCCGGGTACCTGTTATTCTGTATCGACACGACCCCGAACCCCTCGATTAGATTCCAGTCTGTAACTCCCTCCCGGGTATCTGTTATTCTGTATATAAACCACCCCGAACCCCTCGATTAGATTCCAGTCTGTAACTCCCTCCCGGGTATCTGTTATTCTGTATATAAACCACCCTGAAACCCTCAATTAGATTCCAGTCTGTAACTCCCTCCCGGGTATCTGTTATTCTTTATACAAACCACCCTGAACCCCTCGATTGGATTCCAGTCTGTAACTCCCTCCCGGGTATCTGTTATTCTGTATATAAACCACCCCGAACCCCTCGATTAGATTCCAGTCTGTAACTCCCTCCCGGGTATCTGTTATTCTGTATATAAACCACCCCGAACCCCTCAATTAGATTCCAGTCTGTAACTCCCTCCCGGGTATCTGTTATTCTGTATATAAACCACCCCGAACCCCTCAATTAGATTCCAGTCTATAACTCCCTCCCGGGTATCTGTTATTCTGTATATAAACCACCCCGAACCCCTCGATTAGATTCCAGTCTGTAACTCCCTCCCGGGTATCTGTTATTCTGTATATAAACCACCCCGAACCCTTCAATTAGATTCCAGTCTATAACTCCCTCCCGGGTATCTGTTATTCTGTATATAAACCACCCTGAACCCCTCGATTAGATTCCAGCCTGTAACTCCCTCCCGGGTATCTGTTATTCTGTATATAAACCACCCCGAACCCCTCGAGTAGATTCCAGTCTGTAACACTCTAAAGGTATCTGTTATTCTAAATACAAACCATCTTGAACACCTCGATGACATTCCAGTCTGCAACCCCTTCCCAGGAATCTCTCAGTCTGCGTACAAACCCTTCGGTGAGATTCCAATCTATAACTTATTCTCGGGTGTCTGTTATTCTGTATGTAAACCACCCCAATACCCTCGATTAAATTCCATTCTATACTTCCCTCCTGGGTATCTGTTTGTCTGGATAAAAATCCTTCGATTAGATCCCAGCTTGTAACTCCCTCCTGGGTATTTTTTTGTTCTGTATATAAATCATCTGGGACTCCTCGATTAGATTGCAGTCCTTAATCCACTCCGGGCATCTGTTATTCTTTATATTAACCACCCCGAACCCCTCAATTTGTTTCCAGTTTGTAACTTGCTCCCAGGTACCTGTTATTTTGTATATAAATCACCTTGCACCCCTCGATTAGATTCCAGTCTGTAGCTCCCTCCCGGGTATCTGTTATTCTGTATATAAATCACCTTGCGCCCCTCGATTAGATTCCAGTCTGTAGCTCCCTCCCGGGTATCTGTTATTTTGTATATAAATCACCTTGCATCCCTCGATTAGATTCAAGTTTGTAACCGACTCTCAGGTATTTGTTATTGTATATATAAATAAGATTAGTTTCCAGTCTATTCTCATTCCTGGTTATGTGTTGATCTGTACATAAACCATCCTGAACACCTCGAACACAATTCCAGAGTGTAACTCACTCCTGCCTGTATGCTATTTTATATATAAAGCACTCCAAACCCCTCGATTAGATTCCAGTCTGTACCTCACTCCAAGGTATCTGTTATTGCATACATAAAATACCAAAATCCCCTGGGTCTGAGTCGATCTGTAAGGCATTCCCAGCTAACTGTTATTCCATGTTAAACTACCCTGAACCCCTCAATTATATTCCAGGCTGAAACTCACTCCCAGGTATGTGAGATTTTATATTTAAACCAACCTGATCCCCTTGATTAGATTCCAGTCTGTAGCTCACACACAGATAAGTGTTATTCTACACACAAACCAACGTGAAACCTCGATTCAATTCCAGTCAGTACCTCACTCCCAGATACTTATTGTTCTGTAACCACCGCAAAACCCTCAATTATACCCCAGTCTGTAACTTCCCCCCAGAGTTGTTCTGTATATAAACCACCCCGAACCTCTCGATTAGATTCCAGTCAAGAACGCACTCCGACCTCCCTGTTATTCGAATACAAACCACCCTGAACCCCTTGAGTGGATTTCAGTGGGTAATTCACACCTGAGACCTGTTATTCTATATATAAAACCAAACTGAATACCTCAATTTTAATCCGTTCTGTAACTCAATCCCAGGTATCTGTTAATTGATATATAAATCATCATTCATCCCAGGATTAGATTCCTCCCTGTAAATAACTCCCAAGTATCTCATATCCAATTGCTTAACTCAGAATCAACGCCAGAATTATATTCCAGTCTGCAACCCGTTCTTGGGTATCTGTTATTGGATATATAAACCATCATGAATCCCTCAATTAGAGTTCAGTCTGTAACTCACTCTTAGATACCTGTTATTCGATACATAATTGATCCTAAACACCACGACTGGATTCCAGACTGTTACTCTCCCCTGGTTATCTATTATTCAACATATAAGCAACCAAATAAACGTTCGATTATATGTCAGTCACTACCTCACTCCCAGGTATCTCAGAGTTTGTACATATAAACCATCTGAATCCCTTGAATAGATTCGAGTCTGTCTCTCACTCCTGTGCATCTATTATTCTATATATAAACTATCCTGAATGCCTTCACTCGATACCAGGCAGTATCTCACTCCCAGATATGTGTTATTCTGCACATAAACCACCCTGAACACTTCAAATGGATTCTAGTCTGGATCACGCACCTGGATATCTCTTAATCTGTATCGAAACCACCCTGAACCCCTCGATCAGATTCCAGTCTGTAACTTATTCCTAGGTATCTGTTATTCCATATTTAAACTGCACTGAATGCCTCAATTATTTTCGAGTCTGTAACTCTCTCCCGGGAATCTGTTCTTCTGGATGTAAGCCATCGCATTCTCCTTGATTAGATTCCAGTCTGTAACTCCCTCCTGGGTATCTGTTATTCTGTATATAAACCACCCTGAACCCCTCGGTTAGATTCCAGTCTGTAACTCCCTCCCGGGGTATCTGTTATTCTGTATATAAACCACCCCGAACCCCTCGATTAGATTCCAGTCTGTAACTCCCTCCTGGGTATCTGTTATTCTGTATATAAACCCCCCTGAACCCCTCGATTAGATTCCAGTCTGTAACTCCCTCCCGGGTATCTGTTATTCTGTATATAATCCACCCTGAACCCCTCGATTAGATTCCAGTCTGCAACTCCCTCCTGGGTATCTGTTATTCTGTATATAAACCACCCCGAACCCCTCGATTAGATTCCAGTCTGTAACTCACTCCCGGGTATGCTAATTTGTGCACAAACCTCCCTGAATCCCTCGATTAAATTCCAGTCTCGAACTCACTCCTGGATACCTGTTCTTCCATCCTCAAAACTTGAATTGAATTGAAATCTGTAACTCATTTCTTTGTATCTGTTATTCTACATAATATAAAAACAGTCTGAGCAATTCAAATCGATTGCAGTCTGTAACTCACTCCTGGATGTCTCTTACTCTATTATTAAACCTCACTTATCACTTCGATTGAAGTCAAGTCTGTAACTAACCCCTGTATATCTGTTATTCTGTATCGAAATCACACTGAACCATTCGATTAGATTCCAGTCCTTAACACCCTCCCAGGTATCTGTTATACTGTATATAAATGACCCCGAACCCCTCGATTAGATTCCAGTTGTAACTCCCTCCTGGGTATCTGTTATTCTGTATATAAACCACCCCCAACCCCTCGATTAGATTCCAGTCTGTAACTCCCTCCCAGGGTATCTGTTATTCTGTATATAAACCACCCTGAACCCCTCGATTAGATTCCAGTCTGTAACTCCCTCCCAGGTATCTGTTATTCTGTGTATAAACCACCCCGAACCCCTCGATTAGATTCCAGTCTTTAACTCTCTCCTGGGTATTTGTTATTCTCTATACATATAACATCACAAATCATTGGATTAGATTTGAATCTGTACATCATTCCTGGGTATCTATTATTCCATGTTTAATCTACTCTGAACGCCTCAACCAAATTCCATCTGTAACTCACTTTCAGGTATCGGATATTTTCGTTATAAACCACCCTGAACCCCTTGATTAGATTCCAATCTCTAACTCACTCTCCGCTACCTGTTCATCTACACATAAGAGACCCTGAACACCTCAAATGGAATCCAGTCTGTAAGTCACACCTGGATATTCTGCATCTAACCTATTATACTCATAAACCACCCCAAAACCCTTGATTATATTCTGGGTGTGCACCTCACTCCCAGGTATCTCATATTCTTTATATAAACCATCTGAACCCCTGAATTAGATTCCAATCTGTAACCCACTCCCAGGAATTTGTTATTCTCTGTATAAATCACCCCAAACCCCTCGATTAGAGTCCAGTCTGTACATCACTCTCGGGTTTCTGTTATTTTGTACATAGCTCACTCTGAACGTTTTGATTAGATACCAATCTGTACCCCCACTCCCAGATTTTTGTTGTTCTATTTGCAAAGACTATTGCAAACCCCTAGAATTGATTCCAGTCTGTAACTCAGTCCTGGGTATCTGTTATCCTGTTTAGCACCCTCCCCAAAAACTCGTCTTTCTCTCTCTGTAACTTGAAACCTGTCCTGAGCTGCTGATAACTTTGCCCTCAGTTCTGTATCCCTTTGTTCAGCGCTCGGTTTGCACCTACCTCAGTGCAGTGTTAACTGCTGATCCCCTCTGACCTCACACCAGCCGTGACTGAGAGAGTGCAGAGGAGAGGGAGGCCTGTGTTTTATGTTGTCTGACACGGCCCACCGGCCCCAGTATAAACCACATACCTGAGTGCTGTCACGTTGGTCTGGTGGGACAGTAAGTGTCATGTCTCCACAGAATGAGGTCTGCCAGAGTGTCACTGACTCTCAGCACACCGCCCAGCACGAAGCTTGTGCAACCCTCCTGCGATATTTAATCTGGCCGCCTCGCGCCTTTCATCTTCCAAGCTGTGCCCACTGGATCGTACTACCATCCGCTAAAGATAGGGGGCAGAGGTGTGTGGGGAGACAAGGAAGTGCTCACTAGAATTGTGAGGATGGGCAGGATTGTTGTCTCAGTTGGAAAACATATATCCCAATGGATCCAAAACACTTCCCATTCATTCCCACTCTACTTCATCCCAATGTTCCCCAAAACCCTTCTCATTTACTTCCGCCTACACTGTCCAAATGAGCCCAGACTCCTTCCCATTCATTACCACATGACAGATCCCAAAATGGGTCAGTTCCCAATCACTCCCACTTAACACCACCCCAATGCACCCAAACCCCTCCTTTCCCACTCCCACTCTATGCAATTGCAATGGACCGAAACGCCTTCCTGTTGACTCACGCTCGACACTGTCCCAAAGGACTCCACCCCCTTCCCGTTCATTCCCACTCTACACCATCCCAATGGATACAAAGCCCTTCCAGTTCACTCCCATTCCACGTCATCCCAATGTTCCCCAAACGCCTTCTCAGTTACTTCCGATCTACACTGTCCAAATGAATCCAAACTCCTTCTCATTCACTACCACACGACAGACTCCAAAATGGGCCAGCTCCCAATCAGTCCCACTTTACACCATCCCAATGCACCCAAACCCCTCCTTTCCCACTCCCACTCTATGCAATTGCAACGGACCAAAACTCATTCCCGTTGACTCACGCTCGACACTGTCCCAATGGACACTAAACCCCTTCCCGTTCATTTCCACTCTACACTGTCCCAATGGACCCGAGCCCCTTCCCATTCACTCCCGTTTTACATATCCCAATTGATTCAAACTCCTGTCCATTCACTCCTGCTCTGTACTATCCCAATGGACCCCAAACACTTTCCGATTCACCTCCGATCTACACCATCCTCATGGACCCCAGCCCCCTCCCATTTATTCCCACTCTGCACCGTCCCAATGGACTCAAACCCCTTCCCATTCACCCCCTCTCTATACTCACCCAATGGGCTCAAACCCCCACTACCAATCAAGATATACAAGTAGAGTTTAATTGTGTTGTTGTGTGGGCCCAACATTTATTTCATCATCCCTAGTTGCGCAACTTGAGAAGGTGGGGGGTGAGCCGCCATCTTGAACCACTGCAGTCTCCGTGCTGTGGAGTAGACCCACAATGCCCCTGAGGGAGGGTAATCCCAGAATTCTGACCCAGCAACACCGAGGGAACGGCCGATATATTTCCAAGTGGGGGACGCTGAGGGGCTGGGAAGGGGAACTTGCAGGGGTGCTGGTGTTCCCCAGTATCTGCTGCCCCTTGTCCTTCCAGATGGAAGGAGCCGTGGGGTTTGGAAGGTGTTGTCGATGGATCTCGATTGAGTTTTTGTAGACGGTACACCCAGCTGCTGCAGAGTTGGGGGGAGGAATGGGATGTGATGCCACACAATTTGAAAATTGCCATTAGCTCTCGAGAGCAGAAAGGTATACACCACAGGGTTCTGACTGTGGGAGTGTTGCACGTCCAATTCATAAAGCACTGATAAACTGAAATACAAAGAAACATCCGAGCTGCACTGAAGCGTCGCTCAGAGGTGTCGAATTCACTGAAACAAAACACCGACCACAACAGAAGCTGATGCACATCACAAAATTTTTTTAAATGCCCACGGAACACGGCAGAGGATTCTTAAAATACCCCTTCTCTCTGAGAGATATGTATAAACTGGCTGGTGTCTCTCAGTCCCCTCGCTCTCCCTCAGGGAGATATCTGTACACTGACCGGTGTCTCTCAGTCCCCTCTCTCTCTCAGGGAGATATCTGTACACTGACTGGTGTCTCTCAGTCCCCTCTCTCTCTCTCAGGGAGATATCTGTACACTGACTGGTGTCTCTCAGTCCCCTCTCTCTCTCAGGGAGATATCTGTACACTGACTGGTGTCTCTCAGTCCCCTCTCTCTCTCTCTCAGGGAGATATCTGTACACTGACTGGTGTCTCTCAGTCCCCTCTCTCTCTCTCTCAGGGAGATATCTGTACACTGACTGGTGTCTCTCAGTCCCCCCCTCTCTCTCAGGGAGATATCTGTACACTGACTGGTGTCTCTCAGTCCCCTCTCTCTCTCAGGGAGATATCTGTACACTGACCGGTGTCTCTCAGTCCCCTCTCTCACTGTCAGGGAGATATCTGTACACTGACTGGTGTCTCTCAGTCCCCCCTCTCTCTCTCAGGGAGATATCTGTACACTGACTGGTGTCTCTCAGTCCCCCCTCTCTCCCTCAGGGAGATATCTGTACACTGACTGGTGTCTCTCAGTCCCCTCTCTCTCTCTGGGAGATATCTGTACACTGACTGGTGTCTCTCAGTTCCCTCTCTCTCTCTCAGGGAGATATCTGTACACTGACTGGTGTCTCTCAGTCCCCTCTCTCTCTCTGGGAGATATCTGTACACTGACTGGTGTCTCTCAGTCCCCCCTCTCTCTCTCAGGGAGATATCTGTACACTGACTGGTGACATTCCATATTTTATCGTTTGGCAAGACTTATTTAGGAAAGTATGATCTCACAATGAGACACACTCTTTGGGGAAATGGAGTCTTGAGAAATTCTGAAATGCAATCTCTGCCCAAGGCAAGAGATTTGCTCCAATTAGTTTAATACAAAGGGCCGTAGTTAATGGAGAGGAACACTCCTCCCATTACCATGGGGGACAAATGGGGAAGCAGATGACCTCAAAAGCTTGAATTAGAGAAAAAATAAGCAACGAGAGCTTCCCAACCAAAATTATCATTCGTGTATCCAATGATCGCAGTGGCTCCGTGGTTACCATTCCGACCTCACAGCGCCAGGGACCCAGGTTCAATTCCAACCTCGGCCGACTGTCTGAGTGGAGTTTGCACATTTTCCCTGTGTCTGTGTTGGTTTTCCGCAGATGCTGCGTTTTCCTCCCATCGTCGAAAGGTATGGGAGGATTGGATGTGCTAAATTGCCGAAAGTGTCCAGGGATGTGCAGACTAGGGTGGAATGGACGTGTCAAATTGACCCACTTATCCACGGATGTACAGGTTAGGGTGGATTGGCCGTGGGGAAATTGTCCCGTAGTGTCCAAGGATGTGCAGGTTAGGGTGGAGTGGCCATGGGAAATTGTCCTGTAGTGTCCAGGGATGTACAGGTTAGGGTGGATTGGCCGTGGGGAAATTGTCCCATAGTGTCCAAGGATGTGCAAGTTAGTGTGGAGTGGCCGTGGGGAAATTGTCCCGTAGTGCCCAGGGATGTGCAGGTTAGTGTGGATTGGCCGTGGGGAAATTGTCCCGTAGTGCCCAGGGATGTGCAGGTTAGTGTGGATTGGCCGTGGGGAAATTGTCCCGTAGTGTCCAGGGATGTGCAGGTTAGGGTGGGATTGGCCATGGGAAATTGTCCCATAGTGTCCAGGGATGTGCAGGTTAGGGTGGGATTGGCCGTGGAGAAATTGTCCCGTAGTGCCCAGGGATGTACAGGTTAGGGGGGATTGGCCGGGGGAAATTGTCCCATAGTGTCCAAGGATGTGCAGGTTAGGGTGGAGTGGCCGTGGGAAATTGTCCCGTAGTGTCCAGGGATGTGCAGGTTCGGGTGGATTGGCCATGGGGAAATTGTCCCGTAGTGCCCAGGGATGCGCAGGTTAGGGTGGATTGGCCGTGGGAAATTATCCCGTAGTGCTCAGGGATGTGCAGGTTAGGGTGGATTGGCTGTGGGAAATTGTCCCATAGTGTCCAAGGATGTTCAGGTTAGGGTTGATTGGCTGTGGGGAAATTGTCGTAGTGCCCAGGGATGTGCAGGTTAGGGTGGATTGGCCCTGGGAAATTGTCCCATAGTGTCCAGGGATGTGCAGGTTAGGGTGGATTGGCTGTGGCGAAATTGTCCCGTAGAGCCCAGGGATGTACTAGTTAGGGTGGATTGGCTGAAGGAAATTGTCCCGTAGTGCCCAGGGAGGTCCAGGTTAGGGTTGATTGGCCGTGGGGA
Organism: Chiloscyllium punctatum; assembly: GCF_047496795.1. Lineage (NCBI taxonomy): Eukaryota > Metazoa > Chordata > Chondrichthyes > Orectolobiformes > Hemiscylliidae > Chiloscyllium > Chiloscyllium punctatum. The sequence continues at coordinate 10,060,360 of NC_092777.1, forward strand.
AATTGTCCCGTAGAGCCCAGGGATGTGTAGGTTAGGGTGGATTGGCCATGGGGTAATTGTCCCGTAGTGTCCAGGGATGCACAGGTTAGGGTGGATTGGCCGTGGGGAAATTGTCCCGTAATGCCCAGGGATGTACAGGTTAGGGTGGATTGGCCGTGGGGAAATTGTCCCGTAATGCCCAGGGAGGTCCAGTTTAGGGTTGATTGGCAATGACAAATTACACATAATGCCCAAGCATGTGCAGGTTAGGGTACATTGGCCGTGCTAAGTTGTCCCATAGTGTCTAGTGGTGCGCAGGTTCGCGGGGACTGGCTGTGCTAAATTGTCCCACAATGTCCAGGGCAGTGGAGGTGAGGGTCGATTGGCCATGCTAAATTGTCCAGTCGTGTCCAGTGATGCACAGGTTCAGCGGCATCGGCAGTGCTGAACTATCCCACAGTGTCCAGGGTTATGGGAGTTAGGATGGATTGGCGTGTTGAATTGTCCCGGAGCGTCCAGGAATGTGTAGGTTAGTATGGGTTGGCCATGGCAAACTGCCCGCAATTCCGAAGACCGTGCATTTTAGGATGAATTGCCACGCTAAATTGTCCCATAGATTCTGGAAATGCATAGGCTCAGAGGATTAGCCATGAGAAATGCAGGGCTTGGGTGGGGTGTCCTTCGCAGCCTCCCCCGCCGCGTGGACACAATGGGCTCATTGGCCGGTTTGCGCACAAAGGGGTTCCGAGATATTGTGTGCAGCTCTGTTCGCCACACTTAACGGGAGGCCATGGACAGAGTGAGGAAGAGGTTTAACAGGTTGGTGCCTGGATTGGAGTGTGTTACTCAGAAGGAGAGATTGGACAGACCTGGGTTATTTCTGCTCGTCTATTGAAGGCTGAGTGGCGACGGGATAGTGTACATCAAATAGTGAGGTGCATGGATAGGACATAGAACATGGAAAAGTACAGCACGGAACAGGCACTTTGGCCCAAGATGTTGTGCCGAGGTTTAATCCTAATGTAAAATATAGTCACAACCTACGCACCCCTCAACTCACTGTTATCCATGTGCGTGCCCAAAAGTCGCTTAAATGTCCCTAATGACTCTGCTTCCACCACCACCACCACGCATTCCATGCATTCACAACTCTCTGTGTTAAAGAAAACTACATCTGACGTCTCCTTTATACCTTCCTCCTAATATTTTCAAACGATGACTTCTCGCACCAGTCAATCCTGCCCTGGGGAAAACTCTCTGGTTATTGACTCTATCTATTCCTCTCATTATTTTGTACACCTACATCAGGTCTCCTCTCTTCCTCCTTCTCTCCAGAGAGAAATGTCCGAGCTTATTCAACTTTTCAAAGGTTGGTAGAACTTATTCAACTTTTCTTCATCAGGCAAGCCCCTCCAGTCCCGGCAGCATCCTGGTGAAACTTCTTTGCACCCTCTCCAAAGCCTCTGTATTTTTCCTATAGTAGGGAGATCAGAACTGGACACAGTATTCCAAGTGTGGCCTCACCAGGGACTTGTAGAGCTGCTGCAAAACCTCACTGCTCTTAAAACTCTACCCCCCCTGTTGATGGAAGCCCAAACACCATATACTTTCTTAACAACCCTATCCACTTGGGTGGCAACTTTGAGGGATCTATGTAATTGCACACCCAGATCCCTCTGTTCCTCCACACTTCCAAGAGTCCTGTCTTTAATCCTATATTTAGCATTCGGGTTCAGCCTTCCAAAATACATCACTTCACATTTATCCAGGTTGAACTCCACCTGCCATTTCTCAGCCCAGCTCTGCATCCTGTCTATGTTGCGTTGCGGCCTGCAGTAGCCCTCTATACTATCGATGACACCTCCAACCTTTGTGTCATCTGCAAATTTACTAATCCACCCCTCAACCTCCTCATCCAAGTCATGTATAAAAATTACAAAGAGCAGAGACCCACGGGACCCCACTCAACACCGACCTCCAGGCAGAATACTTTCCATCTACAACCACTCTCTGCCTTCTATCAGCCAGCCAATTCTGAATCCAGACAGCCAAATCTCCCTGTATCCCACACTTCCTGACTTTATGAATGAAGCTACCATGGGGAACCCTATCAAGTGCCTTGCTGAAGTCCATATACACCACATCCACTGCTCAACCATCGTCGACCTGTCTTGACACATTCTCAAAGAACTTAATAACATTCTGCCCCTCACAAAGCCACACCCACTGCCTTTAATCACTCTATGCTCTGCCCAATAGCAATAGATCCTATCTCTCAGATTTCTTTCCAAAACTTAGCTGACCACAGAGGTAAGACTGACCTAGTTTGTAATTGCCAGGGATTTCCCTGTTACCCCTTCTTGAAAAGAGGAACAACATTCGCCTCCTTCCAATCCTCCACTACGATAATCCCAGCCTTTTTCCCAGGGTGGTAATGCCAAAGGTTATTGGGGGGCGGGGGAATGGGAGAATGAAAAAAAGAATTGATCATCACTGATGGACAGGCAGAACAGACTCAATGGGCCGAATGGGCTAATTTCCGCTTTCACGCCTCGTCTTCTCTTATCTCATCTCAACTTATCTTAACTTATGTTACCTTACCTCATCCACGTTCCCATCCTAAGCTGCTGCAGTCCCCTTGTGTGTGGTGTAGGGACGCAATGCAGTGTTGTTAGGGAGGGATACCCCTTAGTTTGACCCCGGTGACACTGAAGGAACAGCTGATATTGTGCCAAGTCGGGATGGTGTGGTATTGATCGCCGGGGAACTTGCAGGAGGTGATGTTCGCTGCCCTTAGCCCTTCTCGATTGAAGTAGCCTTGTATTCGGAAGAGCCTTGATGAATTTCGAACGTGCATTCTGTGGGTAGCACGCACTACTGCAACTGAACAGCGGCTGTGCAGGGAGTGTGTGTTGGCGTTGCATTTAGCATGCGCTTTCCCTCATCCTTCTAGTCGGGGGTGGGGGGGGGGGGGGGGGAGATGGCCGGACTGGAACCTACTCTTGGAGAAACCTTGGCAGTGCGTCTAGTCGACAGTACACACTGCTGCCGCTGTGCCTCGGTGGTGGAGGGCGTAGTTGTGAAGGTGGAGATCAGAGTCTCGATCGAGCATGGGAGATGGCATGTTTGGCTCTGCATTGTGTTGAGCCTCTTCAGAGCTGCCCCCATCCAGGCAAGTAGGGAGAATTTCATCAAACTCCTGGCTCATGCCTTGTCGACAGGTGGGAGAGATTTTCAGGGAGTGAGAGGGGGAATTTGACGGGAATTACTCGCTGTAGGATTCCCAGTCTCTGATCTGCTCTTGTTGCCACAAGGTTGACATAGGGTTGGGTCCAGTTCAGATTCCGCTCAATGGTAACCCCCAGGATGTTGATAGTGGTGGGGGTGAGGGGGGGGATTCAGTGATGGTAACACCATTGAACGTCAAGGGGGCGATGGTTAGATTCTCTCTCAATGGGAACCTCCAGGATGGTGATAGTGGGGGGGGGAGGGGAGGGATTCAGTGACGGTAACACCATTGAACGTCAAGGGGGCGATGGTTAGATTCTCTCTCAATGGGAACCCCCAGGATGTTGATAGTGGCGGGGGGGGGGGGATTCAGTGATGGTAACACCATTGAACATCAAGGGGGCGATGGTTAGATTCTCTCTCAATGGGAACCCCCAGGATGTTGATAGTGGTGGGGGTGAGGGGGGGGATTCAGTGATGGTAACACCATTGAACATCAAGGGGGTGATGGTTAGATTCTCTCTCAATGGTACTCCCAGAATGTTGTGACAGTTGCAGGGGATTCAGTGATGGTAAAACCATTGAAAGCCAAGAGAGCGATGGTGAGATTCTCTCTCAATGATAACACCGAGGGTGTGTTGTTCGTGTGGAGGTTCAGTGATGCACATTGCATTTTGTAACAAGTGACCATAGTTTGATTCTCTCTCAATGGTGAATGACAGATTTTGATGCTGGGGCAATCGGTGATTGGGAAAACATTGAGCACATTGAGATGAAGCTTCTATCACCTGCTATCAAATTAGCATGGACACAGTGCTGATTGACCCTCCCACACCGCTCACCCCCACCCCAAAACGCATACTCAGCCCTCTCAGAAAGTTTCAAGTTTTACAATGTGGCATTACTGATTAAAAAGTAAGTCATTTTATTTCCCCACAGAGAATCAAATGGTTCTCTTTTTTTTTGTACACAGTGAGAAACACAAGGTGCACGAATCTTTATTCAATTGCCACACCAGCAAGATAGGAAAAACCCCCGAGTGGCCAGTGACAAGCACGGTTCTCTTTTTATATGTGTGTGTATATTTGTTTCAGCCACTACCAGCAATAGAATCACGTGCTCTTGTGAACTCTGTGCCAGATCCGAGCAGGGCTGACCTCCTCTCCTCAGAGATTCGCGACATTTCCTGCCCTCAGTGATCCTCACGCCACCACCCACCCCCAGACCGACTGAGTTAACTCTCAAGTAAAGTGTGTTCGAATTAAAAACAAGATGCAAGATTCGTAAGGTGTTAACCAAGTCTGTTTGTTTCAATGACTGGAATTAATCCCAATCCCTGCAGATCCTAACTGCGCCTTTGGAGAGTTCACAGACCTGTTTATGTTCGCAACATCTTTCGGTGGTCGTGCACATATTGTCAACGGGAACATCACATCAGACATTAACAGAAATCATCTTTCTAGAGAGACAGGGGCGAGAGTCCGATCCGACAGTAATAGACTGAAGTGTGCCCTCAATGGAGTCAAACCTGAGATCCACAGATGGGAATCTCACAGGAATGGGACGGAGTATATCCTGGGCGTATTATATGCTTGAACATTATAATGGCTTCCTCCCATTATCCTTATCCGATCGGATCTATTACATACTGCAGATCGCTCAGGCTGGCTACTATCCTGTCCTGGCTGTGATTGGAGTTCCTGGTGAGTATATCTGCCTCCACTATTAACACTGGAAATTATTCAGAAATGTAGCAAAGATGTTGAAATTAAATATCTGCTGTATACTGCTGTCACATTCTCATGACAAAGCACACCTCTATACCCAAGTTTACACAGCATTGATATTCACTTTCTGTATGTTGGTCTCAATGTGACCCTGAGGTCGGGTAAGTTCTCCCATTCTCATGATCGAGTTTTGTGGCACTCCTTAATTGCGGATTTTTCAGATCCCAAAATGTAAAAGTTTAATTTATGGAAAAATTTGTTCCAATGCATTGTCTCCCATCTGCAGCCAATGGACAGACTCAGTCATGTCAGGGTTGGATAGACTAAAGTGTTTCAAAATGTCAACGCCATCAAACTGTTAAGCTTGCACTGATTCTGAATGTATATCAATATTGTGTTTTCTCATTCCTCACAGTTAACATGCTGACGATTGTTGTCCTGTCTCGGGGAAAGTGTGGTCTCTCTAAGTGTATCACTTGCTATCTGATGGCCATGGCAGTTGCGGATCTTCTGGTCGTCATACTGGATCTGATCTTGAGACAGATCCCTGCTGTATTTCGGGAACGCTTCTCCTTCCTGTTTCACATCCCTGTGTGCAATGTACACGCTGTTTTGCTTTATGCAGTCACTGACTGTTCTGTCTGGTTCACCGTCACATTCACCTTTGACAGATTTGTGGCCATTTGTTGCCAGAAAGTAAAAACTAAATATTGCACTGAGAAAACAGCCACTGTGGTTCTGTTAATAGTGACTGCGTTGAGCTGTTTGAAGAACATTTTCTGGTATTTCATGTTAACAGAATGGTATCAACTTCAGAACATGCCTTGGTTCTGTCATGTTGTGACTGATGCCAGGTATTCAAAGGCTTGGGTTGCAATTGAATTTCTCCATCACATTCTAACGCCATGCGTCCCATTTGTCCTCATCCTGATGCTCAACGCATTCACCGTCAGACACATTTTGGTGAGTAGCAGAGCCCGTATGAGACTCCGGAATCGCAGCAACGGGGAGAGTCCCAGAGACGCAGAGATGGAGAGTCGAAGGAAATCCATCATTCTAGTCTTTGTTATCTCTGCCAATTTCATCATATTATGGTCAATGCTAATGCTGATTTCTATATATACCCGCATGACATTTGTGGCATGGGTAGCTATACATATACCAGACTTTGTGCAAGAATTGGGGTTCATGTTGCAGTTGCTGAGCTGCTGCACCAACACTGCAATTTATGCCGTGACTCAGACTATGTTCAGAAGGGAGTTGAAGAATGTGGCGAAATATCCCTTCGTTCTGATTGTGAATGTTATGAAAGGTTGAGGAGGCAAATGCATTTGCACCAGCGGAGCACAACGCCGCTGATTCCAGAGAAACACCGATTCTATATTTGTTTGCGATGACCGCACGCAGCAGGACCACTGAGCACCCAAACTGACACCTGGTTTCGTAGAACACATTTTGAATTGCTTGTGGTTTTCACTGAGATGACTCTGAATGAAACAGTCAGACAATACTGATAATTAAAACCATGCTGTGAAATTTATTGACAAATTAAACTAAGTTAAACAGTTAAAGCAAATCCATCCTGTTAAGATATGAGTTTGAAGACATTCAGAGACAGATTTGAATAAAATCTCACCAGGGCTGTACCCAAAACAACTATCACACAACGCTCATCATTGAATCTGTGTATCAGTCCCTCAGTAAGTATAACTCATTTGTGTTTTCAACTTTTGAATCCAACCGTAGACAGCTTTTTTCTCCATATTGTACACATGACCGTCAATGTACTCAGTTCGAAAAGGTGATCTCTCCAGGGTTTTAACTCAACACTTCTACTCATGACAACCATCTACTCTTCAGTATATGGTAATTAATTATTGAATTAGCTTTATTCTCACACGTACTCAAATGCGCTCCGGTGAGGAGTTTATGAGCCACCACATACAGTGCCACGTACCTACAAAGGTACCAAGGTACAGCTTTTCTCAGTGCTAACACTAATTACTGAAATCGGGTATTACGGGAACAATGTTCATGTTACGAGTGTATGTTGGGATACTTGACCAAAACCTGTTGGTTGAAAACAAAAAATGTGTGCTTCTCTCTGCAATCGCACGTAACAGATACATGAGCAAAACTAACCTCAGGCAGGAAACATCTACTATGTAAGTCAATGGACAAGTGCTGTGCTAAGAGGAGAGAGAACCTAGATTCTGTAGGTAGCTGGGGCAACCGTGCCTATCACGGTAAGATACTGTTCCTGTTATTGAGTATAGTGGCATGATAACAGCGAATCATCTTAGACATAGAACATGGAACAATACAGCACAGAACAGGCCCTTCGGCCCACGATGTTGTGCCGAACATTTGTCCTAGCTTAAGCACCCATCCATGTGCCCATCCAATTGCCGCTTAAAGGTCACCAATGATTCTGACTCTGCCACTCCCACAGGCAGCGCATTCCATGCCCCCACCACTCTCGGGGTAAAGAACCTACCCCTGACATCCCCCCTCTACCTTCCACCCTTCACCTGAAATTTATGTCCCCTTGTAACACTCTGCTGTACCTGTGGAAAAAGTTTCTGACTGTCTACTCTATCTATTCCTCTGATCATCTTATAAACCTCTATCAAGTCACCCCTCATCCTTCGCCGTTCCAATGAGAAAAGGCCTCGCACTCTCAACCTATCCTCGTACGACCTATTCTCCATTCCAGGCAACGTCCTGGTAAATCTCCTCTGCACCCTCTCCAAAGCTTCCACATCTTTCCTAAAGTGAGGCGACCAGAACTGCACACCGTACTCCAAATGTGGCCTAACCAAAGTCCTGTACAGCTGCAACATCTTGCTGCAGCTCGTTGCAGATGGGAAGATGGCGTCACTGACCAAGGACTGGAACAGCTTGAGAAACATCAAGAGGAAAAGCGTTAACATAATCGGACCTACGTGCTTTGCCTGGTCAAAAGGGATAAAATGAATGATGATTGTTGCATTTGGGGAGACTGGCTGGTTGGAATACAAACTCTTCGGGTGACCGTGCTTTGACCGTACCCCAGAGAACTTTGGGTAACAAAACGGTAGGTTTTGACTTGCTCTAAATTTGCGTCTTGAGTAATTTTTGCCTCCAACATTTTCAGTGTGACAATGTGACCAGCACATAGCGCCATCCCAAGTACTGAGTGCAAGGTTAGAGTAAAGATTTGTCGCTCAGCTCCAAGTTGCAGTTGTTCTGGGCATGCTCATCGAGCTGAGAATTTGGCTTGCAAACGCTGCATCCCCTTTCGAGGTGAAACACTCAGTGTGGTGGAGCATCCCGTGAAGCGCTGCGATACTCTGTCATTTGGCACTTACTTGGTTTCATTCCCACTGCTTCCCACTTACAGATTCTATTTGTTCATTGCAGTGTTCGATATGTTGGGTCTGAGTCAATGAGTACATTGATGGGGAGCATGGGTGAGTGGTTTGCTTCTGGAAATTCTCTGGCTGTCCTCTGTTTGGCCTGTCCTATTGTTGCAACGCTGTCCCAGTCAAATGTGCGGTCCTTGCCCTCTCTGTGTACAGCCAGTAGGGACAGCTGGCAGTGGTCCTGAGTCGCTAGTTGAATAGCATGAAGTCACTTTAACAATCAACAAATGCAAGTTTAGTTATCTGACTCTAACAGTGAGCAACTTAACTAAGCTGTTAACAATCCAAATAAATAGTTGTCCAATGAGTGACTATTCTGGAATGAGACAAGATTCTAATGATATGCTGTTCCAATAAGCACGAGACCCACTCGTGCACCAAAAGTAGAATTCAGTCTCTCGAAATTACAACATCCAAGGAGCAAGAGAATCGACGTTTCAGGCATGAGCCCTTCTTCAGGAATGAGGAGAGTGTGCCAAGCAGGCTAAGATAAAAGGTAGGGAGGAGGGGCGTTGGGAACGCGATAGGTGGAAGGAGGTTAAGGTGAGGGTGATAGGCCGGAGTGGGGGCGGAGAGGTCAGGAAGAAGATTGCAGGTTAGGAAGGTGGTGCTGAGTTTGAGGGATTTGACTGAGACAAGGTGGAGGGGGAGGGGAAATGGGGAAACTGGAGAAATCTGAGTTCATCCCTTGTGGTTGGAGGCTTCCTCCAACCGTCGTGTTGCCATGGTCTGGCGATGGAGGAGGCCAAGGACCTGCATGTCCTTGGTGGAGTGGGAGGGGGAGTTGAAGTGTTGAGCTACGGGGTGGTTGGGTTGGTTGGTCCGGGTGTCCCAGAGGTGTTCTCTGAAATGTTCCACAAGTAGGCGGCCTGTCTCCCCAATATAGATGAGGCCACATCGGGTGCAGCGGATGCAGTAAATGATGTGTGTGGAGGTGCAGGTGAATTTGTGGTGGATATGGAAGGATCCCTTGGGGCCTTGGAGGGAAGTAAGGGGGGAGGTGTGGGCACAAGTTTTGCATTTCTTGCAGTTGCAGGGGAAGGTGCCAGGAGTGGAGGTTGGGTTGGTGAGGGGTGTGGACCTGACGAGGGAGTCACGGAGGGAGTGGTCTTTTCGGAACGCTGTTAGGGGAGGGGAGGGAAATATATCCCTGGTGGTGGGGTCTGTTTGGAGGTGGCGGAAATGACGGCGGATGATACGATGTATCTGGAGGTTGGTGAGGTGGTAGGTGAGGACCAGTGGGGTTCTGTCCTGGTGGTGGTTGGAGGGGCGGGGCTCAAGGGCGGAGGAGAGGGAAGTGGAAGAGATGCGGTGGAGAGCATCGTCAACCACATCTGGGGGGAGATTGCGGTCTTTGAAGAAGGAGGCCATCTGGGTTGTTCGGTATTGGAACTGGTCCTCCTGGGAGCAGATGCGGCGGAGATGAAGGAATTGGGAATATGGGATGGCGTTTTGACAGGGGGCAGGGTGGGAGGAGATGTAGTCTAGGTAGCTGTGGGAGTCGGTTGGTTTATAGTACTTCCCTCCAAGGCCCCAAGGGATCCTTCCATATCCACCACAAATTCACCTGCACCTCCACACACATCATTTACTGCATCCGCTGCACCCGATGTGGCCTCCTCTATATTGGGGAGACAGGCCGCCAACTCGCGGAATGTATCAGAGAACACCTCTGGGACACCCGGACCAACCAACCCAACCACCCCGTGGCTCAACACTTCAACTCCCCCTCCCACTCCACCAAGGACATGCAGGTCCTTGGACTCCTCCATCGCCAGACCATGGCAACACGACGGTTGGAGGAAGAGCGCCTCATCTTCCGCCTAGGAACCCTCCAACCACAAGGGGTGAAAGCAGATTTCTCCAGTTTCCTCATTTCCCCCCCCCCCCCCACCTTGTCTCAGTCAAATCCCTCGAACTCATCACCACCTTCCTAACCTGCAATCTTCCTCCTGACCTCTCCACCCCCTTACGCCCACTCCGACCTATCACCCTCACCTTAACCTCCTTCCACCTGTCGCATTCCCAACGCTCCTCCCCCAAGTCCCTCCTCCCTCCCTTTTATCTTAGCCTGCTCGGCACACCCTCCTCATTCCTGAAGAAGGGCTCATGCCCGAAACGTCGACTCTCCTGCTCCTCGGATGCTGCCTGACCTGCTGCGCTTTTCCAGCAACAAGTGGGCGGCACGGTGGCACAGTGGTTAGCACTGCTGCCTCACAGTGCCAGAGACCCGGGTTCAATTCCCGCCTCAGGCGACTGACTGTGTGGAGTTTGTACATTCTCCCCGTGTCTGCGTGGGTTTCCTCCGGGTGCTCCGGTTTCCTCCCACAGTCCAAAGATGTGCAGGTTAGGGTGAATTGGCCAGGCTAAATTGTCCGTAGTGTTAGGTGAGGGGTAAATGTAGGGGTATGGGTGGGTTGCACTTCGGCAGGGCGGTGTGGACTTGTTGGGCCGAAGGGCCTGTTTCCACACTGTAATGTAATCTGACCTGCTGCGCTTTTCCAGCAACACGTTTTTCAGCTCCGATCTCCAGCATCTGCAGTCCTCACTTTTTTTTCTCGAAATTGCAGCCTGGTTATGTGTCTTCCAGAATGTTCTGTGTTAATCCCGTTGTGCTTTCTCCAAGACATAGAGGAAGCTGTCTGAGCCAACAATTCTCTCCTGAGAGCTCAGGGCCCTGGGCTCAAGCAAATGACAGTTGGCTCTGGGACCTTTCTTCAACTTGTCCCCATCTTTTATGCTCGGAATGACGTATTTGCAATTCCTCCAATGAGATTTGTCCTATGAGATCAAAAGCATTAGATTGAAATTTACTCGGGTATTGGTACCTTAGTAGCTAGCTCAAGCTGTTTGGTTGAATCCCAATGTCTGTTACCTGAGTTAAAACTGCTCCCTTGCCTGCTAATTGTCCAGCTTTTGGAGGAATTGTTTCAGTTTGGAGTTTGTCTGTCGTTGCATTTAGCTTCTAGGCGGGGGAAAACTGTGCGGCCTTTGGATAAAAGGTTTCAGTTTGGGTGTTTGTGTGTTGTTGCATTTTAATTTCTAAGCATGGGAAAAACACCATCTTTGAAAATGCTTTCCTCCGCAGCACTTTCCAGTCTCATAGACTCCAAATTCTAACTTCCTGCCTCCAGATCGACAATTACTCTGTCCAGTTTCACACCATCTGCAGGAAATAGCATGAAAGCCTTACAAAATCCAAATTGCTTTCTCCCTAGAGTTGTTGTGAGCTGCGGCGCTCAATGGACAGGGGGGAGACTCGATAATTTGAGGGTCTGACCTCAAAGTAAGGAAATTTGATGAAGAGGCGAGGAGGGATTCTTTTTTTTAATAAACAACTCCTTTTTTTTCTTTTTTTCTTTCTTTTTTTTTTATTTAACCCCCACACTACCGCCTAACTGTGGTAGTGCTTATTTTTCTCCCCAGCACCCATGGTGTGTGTGTGTGTAGCTGTGAGACACAGCGAAAGACACAAAGTGCACGAATCTTTATTCAATTTCCACCACCAGGAAGATAGGAAAAACACCCGAGTGGCCAATGACAAGCACTGACCTTCACATCAAAGGGCAATGCTGTGTGATCAAAAACAGTGAAGGGGAGGGTAGGGACTAAATCAAAATAGAGTTGGACGGGGGAATAATGCACTCCACTCCCTGCGGCGCCCACCTCTCCCTGAACAACTCCAGGGTGTCGGTGGACACCGCGTGCTCCTTCTCCAAGGACACCCGGGCTCTAACATAACCCCGGAAGAGGGGGAGGAGGGATTTCCTATCCCTGTAGAAGTCAGTCTCTGGAATTCTCTTCTGCAGAGGTCTGAGAGAGCAGGAACAGAGAGAAAGGGAGAGAGAGAGAGATAAACGATAAAGGGCACAGGGGGAGAAAGACAGGAGAACGGAATTGAAGGTGATCAGGTCAGCCATGTTCTCACTGGATGGTGAAGCAGACTCGATGGGCTCCAGGGTAACCTTCTGCTCCTTTTGAAATGAAAATGTTGGATCATAAATGATTAGAGTTGACAAAAAATGCGCAGTTATTAGGTTTGAAATGGAAACGAGAGAGAACGCAAAACAGATCAGCTTGATGAAGTGAGTGTATAATAAGTTAAACTGAGCTAAAGGTCTGTGGATCATTCTTCATAAAGAATTCAGGAAAAGTATACAGTGGAACCTTCACTTTACAGATTCCTGTTTGATTGAACTTCCTCCGTCCCCTTCCCTATTGATGGACTGGCTGGATTCCAGCACTCAGAGCTGGATGGATTAGTGTGATTAGTGGACACTTATTCAACGACCCTTACAGCCAGGCCAGCACGCGTGATTGTCTCAGCTTGTGAGTGCGCACAGACCAGGTTCGAGTTGGATTTTGACACAGGATCTTGTGGTTTCTTGAAAGGGAGCAGGCGCCAGCGGTAAGGATGTGGGAAATAGGTGACATTGCTGGAATGGAAATCCAAAGGAGCTAGGCGAAGGAAATCATTTCAACTCAGCCTGAGGCAACTGCTGAGAGTTAAACTTAAGCTAGTGAACCTGATGTGTTGAAATGTTTGAGGCTATGCTTTTACACACCAGTGCGGGCAGATGGAGTTGAGGGTGTTGGTTGTGTGAGGTGATGTCAGCGCTGTCACAGTGATATTGTTGGTGGAGGGTAAAGACAAGCGTCCCAATAGCTGAGGACGCACAATCTTCAGCTGACAAGGGAAGAGGGTAAAGGGGGAGGTATTTCCACAATGTCGTGTGGTATGAGGAGAACACAACACAGAGGACAACCACGTTGATGGGCGTGTTCTATAAACGCTTATACAGTCACGAAGTCAGAGCAGGGCACGTATGGTGGGAAATCACAGAGAAATGTAAAACTAATTGGGTAATGATTGTAGGAGATTTCGAAGTCCCCCCCTGGATTTAATTGGGATGCACCAAGTGTAAAATACTCAGTGGGCATGGAAATCTTAAAAATGTGTCCTGCAGAGAGTTTGAAGTCAGCTTGGAGAAAGTCCTTCAGAGTCAAAGGGTGGGGCTGGGTTTGATATTGAAGATGCGAAGTTGGACATTTTGGAAGCGACAACAAAGGTACAGAACATTATTCAAACGAAGAAATCTGGAACACAAAAGGAAATTGTGTGAAACACCGAGAGCTAGCACACTGTGTCAGCAGGAATGTTTGGTTCTTATTTCAAGGAGAAGGGAAGTCTTCCTGCAACATTGGAATGGAGTTTTATTTAGGAATCTGTGAGGTACTGCAGTTTGGAAGTGCATATTTGGTCAGGACTAATGCACTTAATGGGAGGGTTCTGGGGAGTGTTGCTGAACAAAGAGAGCTTCGAGCTCACGATCAGAGTTCCGTGAAGGTTTAGTTATAGGTCGACAGGGTGGTGAATGACTATTTTGGTGAACTTAACCTTATTGTTCTGTACGTTGAGTATAGGAGTTGGGATGTCATGCTGCAGCTATACATTGGGGAGGCCACTTCTGTGTTTTCCCCTGTTGTTGGAAATGTTTTGTTAAACTTGAAAGCGTTCAGAAAAGATTTACAAGGAAGTTGGAGGGTTTGAGCTTTAGGGAGAGGCTGAAGAGACCGGGGATGCATTCACTGGAGCGTCTGAGGCTGAGGGGTGACCTTTCTCAAAATCATAAGAAGGACAGACAGGGTGGAGAGACAATGTCTTTTTCCCTCGGGTAGAGAAGTCCAAAAGTAGTTGGCACAGGTTTAAGGTTAAATGAGAAAGATTTAAAAGGGACATAAAGGGGCAACGTTTTCACGCAGAGGGTGATGTCTGCATTGATTAGGCTGCCAAATGAAGTGGTGCAGGCTGATACAATAACAACATTTAACAGGCACCTGGTTGGGGGCATGAATAGGAAGGGTTTTGAGAGGTTTAGACCAACTGCTGACGAATGGGATGAGACTAATTTAGGATATCTGGTCGGCACAGATATTTTGGACTGAACACTCAGTTCCATGCTGTAAATCTCTAAACCTCTAAGACTTTATAAGGTGTTCGGAGATGAAATCTGGAGTCCTGTGAGCAGTTTTTGGTTGCCTTTTTATAATAAAGATACGTCATTGCGGGTAGTTCAGGGGAGACTCACGAGTGCAGTCTCTGATGTGGAGGGAATGTCTTGTGAACAGCTCAGGGCTCTGATCCATGGAGTTTCGAAGTAAAAAGAGAAGTAATCTCATTGGAACGTCCAAGTTTCTCAACGGGCTTGCCAGGACCAAATGCTGAGAGAGTGTGTCCCCTCGGGAGAGATTCGAAGAAGAGAGGGCACAGTCTCAGAATAACGAAGTATTAATTTAACATTGAGAGGAAGAAGATTTTCTTCTCTCGAGAGTTGTCATTCTCCAGAACTCCTTGGTACAGAGAGCCATGGGACAGAGTCATTTTGTCTTTTCAATAGAGTGTTGATCAGCAGGGGGAATGAAGTGCTGTATGTAAGGGGAGGGGGGGGGGGAGTATCCACGAGAAATGTTGGATCATAAATGATCCTGGGCAATGGCGAACCAGACGGGAGGGTCCAACTAGCCCCTTCTTGCACATCTTGTATATTCCGAAATGGTGTTTCACAATGCCCCTGGCCCTGCATTTTTCTGTACACTGACTGGTGTCCCAAAGTCACCTCCCTCTTGTTCAGGGAGATGTCTGTAGACTGACTGATGTCTCTCAGTTTTCCCTCTCTCTGGGAGATGGCTGTGCACTGATTGGTTGTCTCTCAGTCCCCTCTCTCTTTTTCAGGGAGATGTCTGTAGACTGACTGATGTCTCTCAGTTTCCCCTCTCTCTGGGAGATGGCTGTGCACTGATTGGTTGTCTCTCAGTCCCCTCTCTCTTTTCAGGGCGATATGTGTGCACTGATCGGTGCCTCTTGGTCCTACCTCTATATCACAGGGCATATATGTACACTGGTTCTTATTCTCTATTCCTCTCAGTTCTTTTCCTTATGGTCTTCTGGACCTTATGCATTCTGAACCCTGGCAAATAAAATTACGAATTATAAACTTATGCTTGGTGTAACCAAAATATCATCTTCAACATCCACGCACACACACAAATGGTCACATAATGGTGAAATATCCATGTTCTAGTTTAGAGTTATGTTGGGGAATCACAGTTGAATAGTACACTTCCCCAAACTTCGATCAAGTGTCCCCCTTTTGTGGATATGACTCCTTCTAATCCTCAATCTATATGTTTCCATATTGTTTCAGTTCCTTGCTGAACGCATGAGGATAAGGATATCATCATTACTCAGTCCTCCAGTCATTGGCTATTGGCAACCGCAAAAAGGGGAGAGCGAGGGTAGCTGGATCTCTGTCAGCGACTGCGCAGCAGAGAAAATCCTACCTCTGCAGCAAGTGCACACAACGTCTGTCGCTGCCCAATCGCGCAGCAGAGAAGTCTTCTTCGACGAAGATGTTGTGCCGAACCTCTGGTCCTGTGGGAAAAAGCGTCACACTGCCTCCCTCTCTGGGAGACACTTGCCCTGAACGATTTCTCACACATCCCCCCCCTTCCCCCACCACAGGGTCTCAAACACCTTTCCCCACTGTGCCAACCAAGCAACAGTGTAAACACAACTCACAATGAGCTCCAGGTCTTTATTCTTTAGGTGGCACCAATCTGTCGGCAGGCTTCTGTTTTCGAGAGCACTTCAGGCTAAAATTTGGTAAGTGATGTGCCAGCTGTGTTAAACTTCAGTGAGTCTACATTTGGAGTATTGTACGCGTTTCTGAATGACCAGACCACAGGATAGAGTTTAAGGGATGATGTCAACGCTGCTTCTTTATCAAGGTTACGATGTCATTGATGTTTTTTCAAAGAGGTCGTAAAAGTCACAGATTCTCAAAGGTCTGAATCGACGGTTTTAAGGCCAGTTTGTTTATAGCTAACTGCCTCAGGCCAAAGGCATTCAAGTCTTTTATGAGAAAAAAATCATTTGTACAATGGAAGGAGAGTGGCCAGTCCTCCCAGCTCAGCCTCACTCTGGTTTGGTTTGGTTTTAACACAGCAGTGTTCTGAATCTGCTGGACCTAAAGAAGCAGGTTCAAGCTGGGAATTTCCCTCTCTCACACACACACACTCTCTAGCTCTCTCTGTCTACCTCTCTCACCTTTCTCTCCCATCTCTCTCTCTCTGTCTTTCTCTCTCTGTCTCTCTCCTCTCTCTCACTCTCCCTCCTTTCTCTCTCTTCTCACTCTCCTCTCTCTCTCTTTCTCTCTCTCTCTGTCTCTCTCTCACACACACACACACACAGACACACACACACACACACACACACACACACCCTCTCTCTCTCACTCTAACGTCTCCACTGTCAGAACCTGGGACTGATTTTACCGTTTGTGCCAAGGGGTATTCATGGGAATTGTGTCTTTCACTCTCCTCTCCCTATCTCTCAGGGAGATATCTGTACACTGACTGGTGTCTCTCAGTCCCCTCTCTCTCTCTCAGGGAGATATCTGTACACTGACTGGTGTCTCTCAGTCCCCACTCTCTCTCTCAGGGAGATATCTGTACACTGACTGGTGTCTCTCAGTCCCCTCTCTCTCTCAGGGAGATATCTGTACACTGACTGGTGTCTCTCAGTCCCCCCTCTCTCAGGGAGATATCTGTACACTGACTGGTGTCTCTCTGTCTCCTCTCTCTCTCAGGGAGATATCTGTACACTGACTGGTGTCTCTCAGTCCCCCCTCTCTCTCTCTCTCAGGGAGATATCTGTACACTGACTGGTGTCTCTCAGTCCCCTCTCTCTCAGAGAGATATCTGTACACTGACTGGTGTCTCTCAGTCCCCTCTCTCTCTCAGGGAGATATCTGTACACTGACTGGTGTCTCTCAATCCCCTCTCTCTCCCTCAGGGAGATATCTGTACGCTGACTGGTATCTCTCAATTCTCTCTCTCTCAGGGAGATATCTGTACACTGACTAGTGTCTCTCAATTCTCTCTCTCTCTCTGTCAGGGAGATATCTGTACACTGACTGGTGTCTCTCAGTCCCCTCTCTCTCTCTCAGGGAGATATCTGTACACTGACTGGTGTCTCTCAGTCCCCCCTCTCTCTCAGGGAGATATCTGTACACTGACTGGTGTCTCTCAATTCTCTCTCTCTCTCTGTCAGGGAGATATCTGTACACTGACTGGTGTCTCTCAGTCCCCCCTCTCTCTCTCAGGGAGATATCTGTACACTGACTGGTGTCTCTCAGTCCCCTCTCTCTCTCAGGGTGATATCTGTACACTGACTGGTGTCTCTCAGTCCCCTCTCTCTCTTAGGGAGATATCTGTACACTGACTGGTGTCTCTCAGTCCCCTCTCTCTCTCTTAGGGAGATATCTGTACACTGACTGGTGTCTCTCAGTACTATCTCTTTCTCTCTCTCTGTTTCTCTGTCTCTCTCTCTCACACTCTCTCTCTCTCTGACTTCTCTCCTGTCATATCCTGGCCTTTCATTTACCTTTTGTGCCAAGGAGATTGTTGCGAGTATTTGGAATAACATCGTTACACTGAGGTGATCTGTCGGGTTTTCGGATAGGTTCGGTACTCTGTCCTTTTTTGATTGTGTTCCACTCGGTAATCTTGTGAATAAATTCTGTTTTGCCTGAAGCCTCGTGGTTTGATCAGCTGCATCTCTCGTGGGATATCCCCCCTGCACCTCCTTCAAACTACAAGCAAATTTGGGGTCCCGTCTACTTTCTTGAAACGTTTCGAGAGGCTTTGGCCTGGCCCACAACAGATTTGGAACTCTTTGAGGAGGCATCGAGTTGGAAGTATTAGGGTCTTTTGTTCTGGGTCTTGAGTTGGATTGTTTTCAAGCAGTGCTTGGGATGACAATTGCTCTTTAGGTCACCAAGGGTTGACTGGGGGTGGAAGAAATGACTTTGAGGGTTTGGTGAAAGGCGATGAAGGCCAAACTGCTGGAGTTAGCCAAGAAACTGGAACTGGAGCTGCCTCCTTCCCTGAGGAAAGGAGAGATAATTGCAGCAACGGATGAGCGTTTTGCGTTGCTGGTAACGCCATCCGAATCTTTACAGTTGGCTGAAATTCACATTGGAAATTTGAGTTGGAGGCGCCAGGCAAGGTATGACGGAGAAAAGGAGAGGAAAGAGGAAGGGATGGAGAGGAGAGCAAGAAAGAAGAGATAGAAAAGAGGCAAGGAAAAAAAGAGAGGGTCTTAAACATTGGCGCTTAGACAGGAAAGTCACCTGAAAAGGATGGAGATGAAGGATGAAGGTTAGCTTAGCGAGGAAGAGAGTGAGAAGGAACAAATCCAGGGTAGCCGAAGCCCCGGTGAGAAACGTTTAATGCCCTTGTGACAAACCCTTGAAATATATTCAAACATTGCCGACATTTGACGAGCACGACGTGGAAGCATTTTTAATGTTGTTTGAAAAGGTGTTTAAACAAATGTGGTGGCCAGTGACCATGGGGGGGGTGTTGCTTGTCCAAACAAAACTTGTAGGTAGAGCGAGTGAGGCCCTCACACCACTCTCAGATGAGGTCTCTGCGGTATGTGAGGAGGAGAGGAAAGCCACCTTCAGTGCCCATGAACTTGCGCCAGAAGTCTATCCACAGCGTTTCAGGAATCTAATTAGGGATCCTGGTCAACCAGACACCGAATTTGAAAGGATCAAACCAAGTAATTTTGAACAGGTGGATAAGTGCATAAATTATAGCGTTGACGCTTTCAAAGAGATGATTCTTTTTGGAGGAGTTAAAAAATGCACTTCCGGAAGTAGTGAGACCTCACGCGGAAGAGCAGAGATTAGCAGCTGAAAGGGCTGATGGTCCATACACCGATAGGTTGGCTTCCGAAATCAATTCCGATCCATGAGCGAGAACGAGAAATGCTCACGTGGAAACCGTTGAAAGGGGAAAGAGAAGTTCAAATGCTCTGGTGGTTTTCTCTGCAATGCAGGAAAGGCACGTGAAACGACGGTTTTGGCTGGCTCCGTGAAGGACTGGGAAGGCAGATGGAGGAAAACAGGATAAGCCAACAGTGAATTTTGTTGGGAAGCACAGAGGAGGCTACAAAGCTGCACCCAGAATGTACAAGTTGGTCGGAGGTTGGTCAATGAGAAAGTGCAAGATCTTCGTAAACCATATAGTAGCCAAGGTACAATTTATTCATATAGGCCAGGAGCAGCAGGTA
Organism: Chiloscyllium punctatum; assembly: GCF_047496795.1. Classification (NCBI taxonomy): domain Eukaryota; kingdom Metazoa; phylum Chordata; class Chondrichthyes; order Orectolobiformes; family Hemiscylliidae; genus Chiloscyllium; species Chiloscyllium punctatum. The sequence continues at coordinate 10,079,838 of NC_092777.1, forward strand.
CAGTGGATACAATATTAAGAGACACAGGATGCTCTCAATGTGTGATGTTGAAAGATGAGCAGATATGTATTCCGGAACGACTATTGGCAGAAATGTGCTAGTCATGGGAATTCACGGTGAGACAAGAAGTGCTCAAAGCGAGGCTAGTGTGCCCAGTGCTCAGTGGAGAAGTCGGGGTAGGAGCACTGGACAAACTCGCACTTCCAGGAGTTCAATTTGTCCTTGGGAATGATACAGGAGGAAGTGTGGACTGCAGACGCTAGAGATCAGAGTCGAGAATGTGTCGATGCGAAACGAACAGCAGGTCAGGCAGCATCCGAGGAGTCGGAGAATCGGCGTTTCGGGCATAGACCTTTCATCAGGAATGACAACGCTACAGCCGATTCCTCGGTAGGTGTGCTGCTGATTGTGTTGAAAAGCCGGAGGAAATTCGGACAATAGGATTATTGCAGGCCACGTATCCTGGCATTTCTCCAGAACGTGTGGCAGCGAGGTTGTAAAGTCACAGAATCGCTTTGGGTGGGATGTTACTCATGTCCTCCTGCACATTATCAGCACAGAGGTGGAACGAGTGGAGAGTGTCAAGCTCCTGGGAGTGGTCATCCACAACAAGCTTTCTTGGACTCTTCATGTGGACGCACTGGTTACGAAGGCCCAACAACGTCTCTTCTACCTCAGACAGCTGAGGAAATTTGGCATGACGGTGAATACCCCTTGCCAGCTTTTAAATGTGCACCATCGATGACATTCTGTCTGGGTGTACCATTACCTGGTATAGCATTTGTACCATTCAAGATTGTAGACGGTTTGACAGAGTGGCCCAGACAATCACAAAGGCCAACCTCCCATCTGTAGAATCCATCGACCTGGCCGGATGTCAAGGAAAGGCAACAGCATTCCCAAATATCCATCCTACCCTAGCAATACTTTTCCACAGCTGAAAAATGTGTTGCTGGAAAAGCGCAGCGGGTCAGGCAGCATCCGAGGAGCAGCAGAATCGACGTTTCGGGCATCAGCCCTTCTCGGATGCTGCCTGACCCCCTGCGCTTTTCCAGCAACACATTTTTCAGCTCTGATCTCCAGCATCTGCAGTCCTCACTTTCTCCTAACACTTTTCCACAGGGTCTACCATCGGGGAGAAGGGTACAGGAGCCTGAAGACACGCACCAGCCGGGTTCATAAAAAATTCCAACCTCCTCTTGTCGGAATACTGAATGGACTCACAAACTATAAGTATTCGCCTGTACTTATGCTTTTTTTTTGCCGCTGTTTACCTATTATTTAATTATCTACGCTACTCAAATCTGTGACCTGCTGATAGTGCTCACAAGACATAGCTGTTCCCTGTGCCTCGGTACCTGTGACAATAAACACAATTCAATTCAACTCAATCAGATGAAACAGGAAAGGTCAAAGAGCACAGAAAAGGAAATTGAAGGTGAATTATCACAGACTGTTTTCGATAAAAGGGATGACACAAACATGGGAGATAAATGACACAGCAGACAGGGCGGCACGGTGGCACAGTGGTTAGCACTGCTGCCTCCTAGCGCCAGAGACCTGGGTTCAATTCCCACCTCAGGCGACTCTGTGTGTGGAGTTTGCTCGTTCTCCCCGTGTCTGCGTGGGTTTCCTCCGGGTGCTCCGGTTTCCTCCCACAGTCCAAAGATGTGCAGGTTAGGTGAATTGGCCATGCTAAATTGCCCGTAGTGTTAGGTGAAGGGGTAAATGTAGGGGTAGGGGTATGGGTGGGTACGCTTCGACGGGTCGGTGTGGACTTGTTGGGCCGAAGGGCCTGTTTCCACACTGTAAGTAATCTAATCTAATCAGACGTCTTTAGCTTAGAGAAATTAACTGAGTTACAGCAGAAAGATGAAAACTTAAAACAATTGTATACACAGAAAAAGAATCTGAATGTATTCCTGGATGTTATTATCGTAAAAATGATGTCTTAACGAGGAAGGGAGAGCATCACATATTCAGGCAGATGAGAAATGGGCAGAAATTCATCAAATCGAATTGCCATTTATTTATAGAAAAGAGATGTTGCAAATGCCGCACAAACTGACTCTGTGCGGTCATTTAGGGGTGAGAAAAACTAGCTAAAATCCAAGCGCATTTTCACTGGCCGGGACTGCACAATAATGTCGTTGATTTTTTTTTTGCCAAACGCAGAAGGCATAAAAGGAATAGAATCCCTACAGGGCGAAAACAGTCCATTCTGCCCAAGGTATCAACTCCGACCCTCTGAGGAGAAATCCCTTTCTCCCTATTCTTTACTTCGGCATTGGGAGCGGCGAAAGAGGAAACCAGGGAGCTGTCGGGAAGGAAAATTCCCCATTGGAAAACTGACCAGAATGCAGAGGATTCTGGGAGACATTTCTTCCCACGGCCGGGATACAAGTTGGGTGTTGGCTCAACCCGAGACCCCAGACCTTTCGGGCTTTCTAACTAAACGCCTCCTTTCTCCTTTCGTCACTCGAGGGAAATCAGCTCAGCTTTTATTGCCGTCACTTCTTCGCGAGGGAGGTTAGCAGGGATGGCCGTGCAGGCAGTGTATTCTTCCCCCTTAAGGAGGCTTGAGGTGAGGGACACCATTAACGTCCGGGCTACGTGCACCTGCAGGAGGCGCACTCCGATTCTAGGTCCTTGGAGACGGAGTTAGCGTATTGGAGCTGGAACTGGATAAACTCAGAATCATTCGGGTGGCAGAAACAGTTACCAACAAAAGCTCGCGGCCAGTCGTTATCCTAGAAATGTGGCCGTTCTCCTGTCTCACAAGTAGACCATTTCGGATATTGTTGGGAGCTGGGATTTACCAGGACTAAGCCATGGGGGTATCGTTTTCTGGCACAGAGTCTGCCTCTGATACTCAGAAGGGAAAGTGGTAGGGGGGAGAGGAGTAGAGCATTAATCATTGCGGAGTTAGGGGGACAGAAATGCGATTCTATGAGAAGGAGAGAGACTCGCGGTTGGCGTGTTGCCTCCCAGCTTCCGGGATCCGTGATGTCTTTGGATCGTGTTTTTGGGATCCCTAAGGGGGAGGAGGAGCAGCAGCCCCAAGTCGTGGTCCACATAAGGGACCAACGACATGCCGTCAGGGATAGGATGGAGATGGAAGGCAAAAGGTCAAGGAGCTAAAACTACCAGAGTCGTTATCTTTGGTGTGTTACCCGTGCAACGAGGAGAGGAAGAGGGGGAGACAGCAGTTGAACACAAGGACGGTGTGGAAGGGAGGATTCAGATACTTGGATAATTGCGGTTCATTCAGATGAGGGCGCGACCTCTACAAACAAGATGGCCTCCCCCTGAATCATAGGGGTCGCAATATCCTGAGAGGGGAATGTTCTAATGCTCTTCTGGAGATTTTAAGCTAATTCACCAGGGAGATGGTGACCTGAATTGGAGTTCCAGTGTGCCGGAGGAGGTCAAGAGGAGTTAGGTCACGATTAAGACGTCAAGGTTGTAGAAGTGGACTGGCAGACGGGAAGGTGGGTTGAGGGCATCTACCTCAACGCCAGGAGCATCCGGAATAAGTCTTCGCGTCATGGGTTGCTACCTGGGCCTTCAACGTTGTGGCCATTTCAGAGATTTGGATAGAGCAGGCAGAGGAATGGTCGTTGCAGTTTCCCCGGGATTTCGATGATTTGGTAAGAACAGGGCAGATGGTCAAGGAGGGGGAGGGGGGGGGAGGTGTGGCATTGTTGGTCAAGGACAGTGTTGCAGTTGCGGAACAGACATCTGAGAAAATGTCCGCTGCGGTCGAGTCAGAAACCGGAAAAGAGAGGTCACCCTGACAGGGGTTGTCTCTGGGCCTCCAAAAAGTTGGACAGAGCGAGAGGAGAAGCTTGTCAAGCTCATTCTGTACAGGAGCAAAAGTAACAGGGTATTTGCTATGGAGACTTTAGCTTCCCAAATATCGATTGGAAACGCGTTAGTTTGAGTACTTTAGATGTGTCAGTTTTTGTCCAGTGCGTGCAGGAGGGTTTCCTGACACAGTATATAGACAGGCCAACAAGAGGCAAGGCCACAATGGATTTGGCACTGGGTAATGAGACAGGCCAGGTGTTAGAGTTGGAGGAGGTGAGCACAGTTGGATAGTGATAATTTAGTTATGTTTAGAAAAGGCTAGGGGTATATACTGCCAGGCAAGAGTTCCGGCTGGGGCGAAGGCAATTATGATGCGATTAGGCAAGATACACAGGATGGGGAAGGAACAAAATAGGGAATAGACTCAAATTGAAGTGTGGAGCTTATTTTAGGAACAGCTACGGCATTTCCTTGTCAAGTAGTACCTGTCAGTCGTGGAGGAAGTGGTCAAGCGAGGGAACCGTGGTCGACTGAAGAAGCTCTTCTCAAGAGGAAGAAGGAGGCATATGTAAAGATGAGACATGAGGTCTCAGTTAGGGCACTTGTGAGATACGAGTTACCGATGAAGGACTGAAAGAGAGAGCTAAGAAGAGGTGGCGGGGACATGAGAAATATTTGGCAGGCAGGATCATGGAAAGCTGTAAAACTCTCTCTCGGTATGCCGGGGGGAAAAGAAAATGACTCGAATCTGGTTAAGGCCATTCAAGGACAGTAGTGGGAAGTTGTGCATGGTGTCCGAAGCGATAGGAGAGGCGTTAAATGAACGACGTTTCATCAGTATTTACTCAGGAAAAAGACTACATTATCGAGAAAACTGAGATGCAGGTCATTGCACTAGAGCAGATTGAGATTCACAAGGAGTAGGTGCCAGCAGCCTTGGAAAGTGTGAAAATAAATAAATCGCTGGGCTGGGTGGGATTTATCTTTGGGATCCCTTGGGCAGACAGGAGGTGATTGCAGAGACTCTGGCTTTGATGATTATGCCGCCATTGCTGCAGAAATAGTGCCAATAGACTGGAGGACAGCAAACATTGTCCCCTTGTTCAGGGAAGGAGAAAGTGAGGACTGCAGATACTGGAGATCAGAGTCGAGAGTGCGTTGCTGGGAAAGCACAGCCGGTCAGGAAGCATCCGAGGAGCAGGGGAATCGACGTTTCGGGCAGAAGTCCTTCATCAGGAACGATGAAGAGCTTTCGCCCTAAAACTTCAATTCGACTGCTCCTCGGATGCTGCCTAACCTGCTGTGTTTTCCCAGGAACACGCTCTCTCTACGTTGTTCAAGAAGAGGAGCAGAGACAATCCTGGTACTTAGAGAGCAGAGAGCCTTACTTCCGTTGTGGGTAAAGTGTTGGCAAGGACTGTAAGCGATAGGATTTATAATAATCAGGAAAGGAATAATTTGATTAAGGATAGCCAACATGGTTTCGTGGAGGGTAGGTCGGGCCTCACAAACCTTATTGAGTTCTTTGAGAAGGTGACCAAATAGGTGGATGAGGATAAAGCCGTTGGTGTGTGATGTATATGGATTTCAGTGAAGCGTTTGATAAGGTCTCTCGCGGTAGGCTACTGTCCAAAATATGGAGGTATGGGATGAAAGGATCAGAAATTGGTGAGCTGTAAGGAGACAGATGGTGGTGGTTGATGGGAAATCACGCTCCTTGGCTTGTGCCTTGTCGAGAGTGGGACAGGTGTGGGGAGGGTGGGGTGTGGTCGGGGAAGGGGAGTTCTATCCTGTAGGATTTCCCACCTTATCTGTTCTTGTAGCCGCAGGATTGATATGCCTGGCTCTACTTCGGTTTCTTTCCAACGGTAATCGCCAGGATGTCGATTGCTGATGTGAGTCAAACCCATTGAACGTCAAGGGGGGGGCAATTGTTCGAGAATCTCTCAGTTTAAACCCCAAAGATGTCGCGGTGCATCACTGACGGTAACACCAATGAAAGTTCAGTGGGCCGTGGTTTGATTCCTTCTCAATGGTAACGCATAGGATATTGAATTTGAGGCTTTTCCAGTGATGGTGACACCTTTGAACGTCAAGGGGATGATGGTTAAATCCTCTCTCAATGGGAAACCACGGTTGTTGATAGTGCTGGCATTAAGTGATGGCAACATCATTGAAGGTCAAGGGCTCCCTACTTATTTTCCCTCTCAAAGGTAACAATGAGGATGTTGTTCGTGTGGGGATTGAGTGATGCTTAGTCCATTGTACAGCAGGAGCCATAGTTAGATTCCCTCTAAACGATAAACCACAGATTTTGATGCTGTCGGTTTCATTGATCGGGAAAACATTGATCATATTGGTATGATGGTTGTATCACCTGTTATCAAATTATCATGGACTCTGAGCTGATTAACACACCCTTTTGAAATGTATACCCAGTCCTACCAGAGTTTCACATATCACAATGCAGTCTTACTGATCCATAGTTACCCCATTTTATTTCCCATCAAGAATCAAATGGCTCGTTTTTATATATTTGTTCCTGTAATCCTCCCCAGACACTAGTAGCAATGACTGATTTTTCGCTACAGAGTAAGTCCCCCTCTCATCCAGGAAGCACACGGTCACTTGATCTTTTGCCCTCTCTGCCAGATTCAGTGAGATTGACCTGGGCTCTTCCGAGATTCTGTTCTGCCCCTTCCCTCAGTGATCCTCAGGCACCACCCCCACCAGTTACCTTTAAGCGTAATTATGTCAGAAGCTTAAAAAAGCAGGAATCACAGCATTGTTTGTTTCAGTGACTGGAATTAATCCCAATCCCTACGGATCCTAAACGTTTCTCTGTAGAGGTTACAGCCCTCTATATGTGAGCAACAAGCTTCGCTGTACGAGCCCATGTCGTCAGTGGGAACGTCACATCGGGCATTAACAGGGAACGTCCACTGGAGAAGGAGGGGCGAGAAAGCAATTGGAGAGAAACGGATGAAAGTGTTCCCACAATGGAGTCAAACCTGAGATCAATAGTTGGGAATCTCACAGCAATGGGGCGGGTATATCCTGGGCGTATTATATGCTTGAACATTATAATGGCTTCCTCCCATTATCCTTATCGGATCGGATCTATTACATACTGCAGGTCGCTCAGGCTGGCTACTATCCTGTCCTGGCTGTGATTGGAGTTCCTGGTGAGTATATCTGCCTCCACTATTAACACTGGAAGTTAATCAGAAATGTCTGGGTGGTATCGAAATTAAGTGCCTTCTGTTTACCGCTGTCATTTTTTTCAAGAAAAGGCAGATCTCTGTACATAGCATTGACTTTCAGGTTAACTCTGTAAATTGGTCTCAGTGTGACCCAGAGGACTGTGTAGGATCAGGTTAATTACTCCATTCTCACGATTGGGTTATGAGCCAATTTAATTTATTTCTGAATGTATGGGATCCAAAAATGGGTTTATTTCTGAATGTATGGGATCCAAAAATGTCAAGTTTAATTTATGGTCAATTTCATTCCAACACATTGACTCTAATCTGCAACGAATGGACAGACTCATTCACTTCAGGGCTAGAGAGACTAATATGTTTCCAAATGCCAGATGTTACTCCATCAAACTGGTAAGCTTGCACTAAGTCTGAATGTATATCAACATTGTGTGTTCACATTCCTCACAGTCAACGTACTGACTATTGTTGTCCTGTCTCGGGGAAAGTGTGGTCTCTTGAAGTGTATCACTCGCTACCTGGTGGCCATGGCAGTGGCGGATCTTCTGGTCGTTATACTGGACTTGATATTGAGACACGTTCCTGTTGTCTTTGGGAACACTTCTCCTTTCTGACGCACCTCCCCGTGTGCAATGTACATGCTGCCCTGCTTTATGCAGTCACTGACTGTTCTGTCTGGTTCACCGTCACGTTCACCTTTGACAGATTTGTGGCCATTTGTCTCCAGAAGCTGAAAAGTAGACATTGCACTGAGAAAACAGTGGTTGTGGTCCTCTTAACAGTGACTGTACTGAGCTGTTCAAAGAATATTTTCTGGTATTTCATGTTAACACCATAGTATCAACTTCAGAACATGCCTCGGTTCTGCCGTGTTGTGACTGATGTCAGGTATTCAAAGGCTTGGGTTGCAATTGAATTTCTCCATCACATTCTAACGCCATGTGTCCCATTTGTCCTCATCCTGATGCTCAACGCATTCACCGTCAGACACATTTTGGTGAGTAGCAGAGGCCGGAAGAGATTCCAGAATCGCAGCAACGGGGAGAGTCCCAGAGACCCAGAGATGGAGAGTCGAAGGAGATCCATCATTCTACTATTTGTCATCTCTGCTAATTTCATCATATTATGATCAATGTTAATGCTGATTTCGAGATATACCCGGATGATATATGTGGTAGCTTTGATAAAATATATTCCAGACTTTGTGCAAGAATTGGGGTTCACGTTGCAGTTGCTGAGCTGCTGCACCAACACTGCAATTTATGCCGTGACTCAGACGATGTTCAGAAGGGAGTTGAAGAATGTGGTGAAATATCCCTTCGATGAAACGGTGAGGAGGGCATAAGCACTTGCATCAGCGGAGCACTTTCCTGGTTAGAGAAGACTCCCCAAATTTGCTCTGAGTCGAGAGAAATTCCCAATCCAATGTTTTACCGCGATGGCCTTGAATAATGCAGCCAGTCAATACCAAGACTGAAACCTGTCTTGTAAGGTGACATTTTGAATTGGTTTGTTTTCAATGAAGTGGCTCTGACTGAAACAGAAAAGCAGTCCGGGTTTTGTTTCCACAATGCAACAAACATTGACAAATTACACCAAGTGAAGTAGGTGAAACAAATACATCCGATGAAAACATTTGTTTGTAGCACGTGCTTCAATAAAACAAACCAATTCAGCTTCAGAACACAAAACAACGCCAGCCCTGTATCCGAAACAACTCTCATGCAACACTCGCAGCAGAAACTCTGTACCAACAGCTCAGTTGTTTTAACTCATTCGTGTTTTCAATTTATAGATTATAAATGTAGAAAGCTTCTTTCTGCGTATTACACCCCGAACCATAAATATACTCAGTTCGAAGTGATGTGTTTAGCCCAACACTCCTAATCAACAAGAAACATTAACATTACAGTGATGAATAAATGAATTAACTTTATTCTCACATGTAGTCAAATGAGTTTAGTGGGAACTTCATAACTCACCACTGACAGCGCCATCTTAGGTACAAAGGTATCTATGTAGAGGTTTTGCAGTTACAAGATTAGCTACAGTTAACAATGGCAACAGCCCACAGCACCATCTTCGGTAGAGATTACCTCGGTACAATCCTTAGAGATTTAAGAAATGAAGAACTAAAAACCAAGTTAGATGCAGGAACACACAGGTCAGAAAAATAAAGGAACAATGTTAAAAAGACAAACATCACAGTCTATCTGCAAAGGCTCTATTCCTGTCGAAGGATCATGTGCACATACAGCCACACTCACCTAAAGATTTCAATGGACTGTCCCACATTTCATGGTCAAAATTAAAATTAAATCCTCTCTTCAAAGCTTATTGCAAATGAAGTTTCAAAAGTTGTTCTTTAAAGTCTGTTCTATTTATTTAATTACAAATGAAATGGCACCAAGGAACGTGTGGATAAGTACATTTGGCTCTCAGCTTGTTGAGTCCCGATCCTGTTTAATCTTCACTCATGGAATGACCCCTCCAATAAAGGATCGTGTGATTGGTCTGTGGAGTGAAGACCCCCGTTGTTGATAACAAAAGCTTCCATATGCCCAAAGTGACGTGATTGGCTCGGAGGCAGCTGAAGAGTTTTTGACTCGAGGCGATAATGTCAGAACCATTTATACATCTGAAAGGGGGATGTTAGGAAGGGATGGTTGACCACCCCTTTGAGAAATAAAACCGAAACACCCAAACATGTCTGCCCTGTAATCAATAAAACGTGTGTGATTAGATTACTTACAGTGTGGAAACAGGCCCTTCAGCCCAACAAGTCCACACTGACCCGCACCCATTCATACCCATTCCCCTACAGGCAATTTAGCATGGCCGGCACATTTTTGGACTGTGGGAGCAAGCCCACACAGACGTGGGGAGAATGTGCAAACTCCACACAGTCAGTCGCCTGAGGTGGGAATTGAACCCGGATCTCTGGTGCTGTGAGGCAGCAGTGCTAACCACTGTGCCACCGTGCCGCCCACTGTGCAAAGTGGTGTAACCTGCTGCTCGTGGTTAAATGAAATAAATCCCTGACACTCACTTTAAAATGAAGAAATAACAATTTATTAATCTGGCTCTACCAGTGAGCAACATAATTCAACGATTAGCAACTGGCAAAAAAATCCTTTTTAACTTCTTACTATTCCTGAATGGAACAAGTTTCTAATGGAATGCTGCTCCAATCAAATGAGTGGTGCTGGAAAAGCGCAGCAGGGCAGGAACAACTGAAGAAGGGCTTATGCCCGAAACGTCGATTCCCCTGCTCCTCGGATGCTGCCTGGCCTGCTGCGCTTTTCCAGCACCACAACCTTTCAACTCTGGTCTCCAGCATCTTGCAGTCCTCACTTTCTCCAATGAAACGAGTCCCGCTCATATAACAAAAAAAATAGAATGTAGCTTCTCAAAATAACAAAATAAAATACGTGTCTTGTGGTATATTTTGTTCCTTTCCCAGAAACTGCTTGCTTCTGGTTTACTTATATATGCTACTTAACTGTGTGATCTGCCTGCATTGCTCTCAAGGCAAAGACTTCACTGTGCAATACACGTGACAATAATTCAGTTCAATTCAATTCTCCATCCATTGTTCGGTCAGGAGCACCTTCTCTTGTCACTGGCCCCTGTTGCGACTTAAATGGTCCTTCTCGAATACACACAGGAGACTACGAGAGTCAGCGATTCTCTGTTGAGAGTTGAGGGCCATTAGTTTCAGCGAATGGCAGTTAGCTCTGGGATATTTTTTCCAACTGGCCCATTCCCTTACGCCCTTGATGACATATCAATACTTCCGACAATATGATTGGTCCTATGTTGTCAAAACCATCAGATTTAAATTTAATAGGGTTTTGGTATCTAGGTGACTGGTTCAAATTGATTGGTTGAAGTCGGCTGATCTTGGCAAGAATTGCTCCTTGGCCCTATTAAGTGTACGGCCTTTTGGTGCAAATTTTACATTAGATTACTTACAGTGTGGAAACAGGCCCTTCGGCCCAGCAAGTCCACACCGACCCGCCACGCACCCAGACTCATTCCCCTACATTTACCCCTTCACCTAACACTCTGGGCAATTTAGCATGGTCAATTCAACTAACCTGCACATTTTTGGACTGTGGGAGGAAACCGGAGCACCCGGAGGAAACCCACGCAGACACGGGGAGAATGTGCAAACTCCATGCAGGGAGTCGCTAGAGGCGGGAACTGAACCCTGGTCTCTGGCGCTGTGAGGCAGCAGTGCTAACCACTGTGCCACCGTGCTGCCCACTAACGTTTCTGTTCAGGCTTCCTATGTAGAAGCATTTTAAATTGCTAAGTGTGGAAAATAAAAAAAAACCTTTTAAAATGCTTCCCCCTCAGCAGTTTCCAATTTTGCAAACACCAACTTCGAACTTAGTGCTTCCATATCTGCAATGACTCTACCCAACTTCACAAGGGGAGGTAGTGTGTTTCTGTGCTGCAGGAAATACAATGAAAGACTGATGAAACTCAATTGACTAACAAACGATGAACGGCTGACGATCCTGGGATTGTATTCGTTAGAGTTTAGAAGGTTGAGGTGAGATCTCGTAGAAACTTATAAGATAATGCACGGCTGAGAAAGGGTGGGAGGCTGCGAAATTGTTTCCGTCAGGTGGGGAGACTAGAACTCGTGGGCACAGCCTGCGAATCAGAGGTGTTCCATTTAGAATCAAAAGAGGAGACCTTTCTTCTGCTAGAGAGTGGTGGGGGGCTGTGGAAGTCATTGCCATGGAGCGCAGTGGAGGCCGGGATGTTAAATGTCTTCAAGGCAGAGATTGATAAATTCTTAATCTCGCAAGGAATTAAGGGATACCGGGAGAGCGCAGGTAAGTGGGGTTGAAACGCCCGTCAGCCATGCTTGAATGGCAGAGTGGACTCGATGGGCCCAATGGCCTTACTTCCACTCCTATTTCTCATGGTCTTATGAAGTTCCTCCTGCCAGATGCTGCAAACTGCGGCTGTTAATCCAGCACTTAGCCAATGATGCTTCTTTACCGATAACGCAGGGGTGAGTAGGTTGGAGATGAGATGAATTGAGGGTCATTAAGGTGATGCAAGTTTAAAGCAGTGATGAGGAGCAATCCCTTATCTCTCTGGACAGTGAATGCTTTCCCTGCAGAATTCTGTTGAAGCTCACTCTTTCAGTAGAGAACATAGAACATTACAGGCCCTTCGGCCCTCGATATTGCACCGACCTGTGAAACCCAATCTGAAGCCCATCCAACCTAAACTATTCCACCTTCATCCACATGTTAGTCCAATGACCATTTAACTGCTCTTCAAGTTGGCGAGACAACGAGAAAGGGAGACCGGGAGAGAGAGAGAGAATTTTAATCGGAAGGGAAGAATGGGTTAAGGGGGAGAAAAGGCAGGAGAATGGTATTGAGGGCAATTACTTCAGCCACGTTCTCAGTGAAAGGTGAAGCAGACTTGATGGTCTCGAAGATGTCCTTCTCCCTCTTGTGTTCTGTCAGAGTTGACCAAAAAATGTGCATTTATGAGGTATTAAACGTAAATGAGAGATAACGCCAAACCGATCACAAGGACACAATGAGTGTAATAGCAGCTGAACTGAATTAAAGTTCTGTACATCATTCTTTAGATTGATTTTGGGAAGTATAAACAGTGGAACGCTGTCACTTGAGAACCGACAATGTACAGATTCCTGATTGACTGAAGTTCCTTTTTCTCCTTCCACATAAATTGACTGCCTGGATTCCAGCACTGAGCCAGTGATGCTTCTTTACCGATAACGCAGGGGTGAGTAGTGGATGCTTATTTGACTAACACTCAAATCCAGGCCAGCGCGCACCAAGATCTTGGCTTGTGCATGCACACCAACTGTACAGTAGCTCAGTGATTAGTAGTGATGCCTCAGAGCGTCAAGGGCCTACGTTCGATTCCAGCCTCGGTGTGGAGTTTGCACATTCTCCCCATGTCTGCGTGGGTTTCCTCCAGGTGCTACAGCTGAAGATGTGCAGCTCAGGTGAATTGGCCTGACTAACTTGCCCATCGTGTTCAGGTTAGGTGCATTAGTCAGGGGTAAACGCCAGGGCCTGGTGGCGTACTGCTCGGTGGGTCGGTGTAGACTTGTTGGACCAAATGGTCTATTTCCACACTGAAGGCGCTGTATAAATCTGTGAATATCACTGTGAACACGCTGATATCACATCACATAACTAACTCTCTCAACTAATCTACCTTCACTGTAGCATTAAAAAAAAAGCATTGCCACAAACATTTTACCACCTCAGGAACACTTCCTTGATTTTAACTCTCAGCAATTGTCTTGGAACAAGTTGAAATAATTTCCTCAGCCTGGACACTTTGGATTTCGGTCCAGTCACATCTCTTCTACCCCAGACCTTTCCCGTCGCACCTGCTGCCTTTCAAAACTCCATAAGAATTGGCGTCAAAATTCGAGTCAAGCCTGATCACGTGACAACGTGAAACAGCCCTTTGACCGAACAAACCCCACACCCACCGAAGAGTAGTCCAACCGGACCCATTCTCCAACTCTGTTGTTCTACATTTCCCCTGACCTCCACATAATGGGCACTTTAACACGGCCAATTCACCTAACCTGCACAATCTTTGGTTTATCGGAGAAAACCGGACCAGAAGAGCAAACCAACACAAGGGAGAACGTGTGAACCCCACACGATCAGCTGCCCGAGGCTGGAATCAAACTTGCGACACTAATATTGTGAGGGAGCAGTGATTACCACCGGGCCACCGGGCCGCACTGCAGATGAGGTAGGAACAGGACTGGAGTCTCAATGTCCCCAAAGTGCACAACCTTCAGGTGAGAAGGTTGGTGAGAAAACGAGGAGGAGTTGCAACATTGTTGGTCGGAGAGTTATTTCGCCGAGCCCTCAAGGATGTGCAAAAACAGAAAGACAAAATGAGGGCAATCACTTCGATAGAAGTGGATTCCGAAAGTTTCAGGGGGAGGAATTAAGAAAGATGTGATTGCAAGTCTCAAAGACGTGTAACAGCAATTTGGTAAGAGCAGCGGGAGATTTTGACTTCCCAGATAATAATTGGGATGGATCAAACGTGAAACGTTTATAGTGTGCAAGGAATTCTTCAAAATATGTTCTGGGGTGGAAAACGTGAACCAAACTTAGAGACAGTCCTACGATGTGAAAGGGTGGTTCGGGATGTGAAATTGAAGCGGCAAAGTTGCTCATTTTGTATGTGACAATAAAGGAACAGAATATCACTGAAACAGAGCAAATCTGTAGAAAGCTGGAAAACAATATGTATTGTGGGGAACACAGATATGGAGCACGCAGAGTGAGAAGTAAAGCCCATCCAAATGTTGGAGCTTATTTCAAGGGCATTGGAGTGGGGAAGTCCAAGTGCAACATTGGATAGAGTTAAATGTGAGCTGGTGTATTTTGCAAAGGCGAATACACTAGATGGGAGGGAGTGTTGCTGAACAAAGAGGTATTGGAGTTCAGGTTCACAGCTCCTTGAAGATTCAGTCACAGACAAACAGGGTGGTGATGAAGGAGTTTTGGTGCACTGACCCTTATTGGTCAGTGCATTGAGTATAGGAGTTGGGATGTCATGCTGCAGCTTGACAAGTCATTCATTCGGCCATTTTTGAACACGGTGTTCAATGCCGGTCTCCCCCGCTGTCGGAAAGATATTGTTAAACTTGAAACGATTCAGAAAAGATCTCCAAGTAATGCTGGAGAGCTTCAGCTCCAGGGAGAGGCTGGTCGGGCCTGAGGGCTGATTTCCTTGGGGTGTCTGAGGCCGAGACCCGACCTGCAAAGGAATCTACAAAATGGTCAATGGCCTGGACAGGGTGAATAGACAAAGTCTTTTCTCTGGGGCCGTGGAGTTCCAAAACTCGAAGGCGTCAGGTTTTAACCGAGAGGGGGAAAGCTTTAAACGGGACTAAAGAGAGATCGTTCTCACGCAGAGTGTGAAATAAAGTCGACAGAGGAAGTGGTGGAGGACGGCGCAATGTCGACACTTGGAAGGCATCTGGGGTGAGGACGTGAAGAGGGGAATTTGCGAAAGGGATGGGGTGGCATGGTGGGTCAGTGGTTAACACTGTTGCCTCACAGCGCCACGATCCCAGTTCACGTCCAGCCTTTGGAGGCTGTCTGTGTGGGAGTTTGTACATTCCCCCCCCCCCCTCCCGTGTCTGCGTGAGTTTGCTCCGGTTTTCTCTCACACTCCAAAAATGGACAGGTCAGGTGACTCGGCCGTGCTAAATGGTCTATAGTGTTAGCTGCATGAGTCAGAGGTGGGTGGGTTACTCTTCGGGGGGGGGGTCTGTGTGGACTTGCTGGGCCAAAGGACCTGGGTCCACACTGTAAGTAATCTAAGAATTGAAAGAATGTTGGCAAATGGGACTTGATCACTTTGGGATATCGAGTTGGTATGGACTTGTTGGACTGAAGGGTCTCTTCCTGTGCTGTACATCTCGATAGCTCTGAGACTCTATCATGTGCTGGGAGACAACATCTGGAATACTGTGAGCAGTTCTGCTCCCCCTATTTCAGTCAGGATGAGGTTCCAGAGAAGCTGACTGGAATATTCTCTGGTCTGGAGGGATTGTCTTATGGCCAACGATGAATCAGGTGAGGAGTCTGCTCCCCGGAGTTCGGAAGCTTGACACATGATCTCCTTGAACGAAAGAGGATTCTTAATGGGCTTCTCAGGGTCAATGCTGAGGGAACGGTTCCCCTCTTAGGAGAGTCGAAGGACAGAGGGCACAGTCTCCGAAGAATGGGATGCAATATGAAGATTGAGAGGAAGAAGTCGTTCTTGTCTCAGGGGGGTTGTCAATCTTCAGAACTCCTTAGTGCAGCGAGCTCGATGGCTGAGCCCTTTTGGAGATGTAAGTCTGAGACAAATCAGTAGTTGATCAGCAGGGAATCAATGGCACTAGGTCAGGGGCAGCAAACAGTATGAGAGAAATGTTGGATCATCAATGATCCTGTAGAACAGGGAAACAGACTGAAGGGGCTGAATTTCCTCTTCTTGATTTATGTAATCGAGAAATTGTGTTTCAAAACGTCCCCCCTCTCTCTCTCTGTCATGGAGATATCTGTGCAATGACTGGTGTCTCTCAGTCCCTTCTCTACCTCTCAGGACGATATGTATACATTGACAGGTGTCTGTCAATCTCCTCTCTTCCTCTCTCTCTCTCTCTCTCTCTCTCGCTCCCTCGCTCCCACAGAGATGTCTGTAAATTGACGGGTGTCTCTTCCTCCACACTCTGTCTTCCATGGAGATGTCTGCGCACTGGCAGGTGTTTGTCAATCTCTTCTCTCTCTCTGTCAGGGAGATATCTGCAAACTCACTGGTGTCTCTCAGTGCTCCCTCTTTCTCTCTCAGGGAGATATCTGTACTCTGACTGATGTCTCTCAGTCCCCTCTCTCTCTCACAGGGGGATATATGTACACTGACTGGTGTCTCTCAGTCTCCTCTCTCTCAGGGAGATATCTGTACACTGACTGGTGTCTCTCAGTCCCCTCTCTCTCTCTCAGGGAGATATCTGTACACTGACTGGTGTCTCTCAGTCCCCTCTCTCTCAGGGAGATATCTGTACACTGACTGGTGTCTCTCAGTCCCCTCTCTCTCTCAGGGAGATATCTGTACACTGACTGGTGTCTCTCAGTGCCCCCTCTCTCTCTCAGGGAGATATCTGTACACTGACTGGTGTCTCTCAGTCCCCGCTCTCTCAGGGAGATATCTGTACACTGACTGGTGTCTCTCAGTCCCCCTCTATCTCTCAGGGAGATATCTGTACACTGACTGGTGTCTCTCAGTCGCCTCTCTCTCTCAGGGAGATATCTGTACACTGACTGGAGTCTCTCAGTCCCCTCTCTCTCTCTCAGGGAGAAATCTGTACACTGACTGGTGTCTCTCAGTCACCCCTCTCTCTCTCAGGGAGATATCTGTACACTGACTGGTGTCTCTCAGTCCCCTCTCTCTCTCAGGGAGATATCTGTACACTGACTGATGTCTCTCAGTCCCCTCTCTCTCTCTCTCAGGGAGATATCTGTACACTGACTGGTGTCTCTCAGTCCCCCCTCTCTCTCTCAGGGAGATATCTGTACACTGACTGGTGTCTCTCAGTCCCCTCTCTCTCAGGGAGATATCTGTACACTGACTGGTGTCTCTCAGTCCCCTCTCTCTCTCTCAGGGAGATATCTGTACACTGACTGGTGTCTCTCAGTCCTCTCTCTCTCTGTCTCTCAGGAAGATATCTGTGCACTGACTGGTGTCTCTCAGTCCCCTCTCTCTCTCTCAGGGAGATATCTGTACACTGACTGGTGTCTCTCAGTCCTCTCTCTCTCTGTCTCTCAGGAAGATATCTGTGCACTGACTGGTGTCTCTCAGTCCCCCCTCTCTCTCTCAGGGAGATATCTGTACACTGACTGGTGTCTCTCAGTCCCCTCTCTCTCTCTCTCAGGGAGATATCTGTACACTGACTGGTGTCTCTCAGTCCCCTCTCTCTCTCTCTCAGGAAGATATCTGCACACTGACTAGTGTCTCTCAGTCCCCCCTCTCTCTCTCAGGGAGATATCTGTACACTGACTGGTGTCTCTCAGTCCCCTCTCTCTCTCTCTCAGTGAGATATCTGTACACTGACTGGTGTCTCTCAGTCCCCTCTCTCAGGGAGATATCTGTACACTGACTGGTGTCTCTCAGTCCCCCCTCTCTCTCTCAGGGAGATTATCTGTCCACTGACTGGTGTCTCTCAGTCCCCTCTCTCTCTCTCTCAGGGAGATATCTGCACACTGACTAGTGTCTCTCAGTCCCCCCTCTCTCTCTCAGGGAGATATCTGTACACTGAGTGGTGTCTCTCAGTCCCCTCTCTCTCTCTCAGGGAGATATCTGTACACTGACTGGTGTCTCTGAGTCCCCCCCTCTCTCTCAGGGAGATATCTGTACACTGACTGGTGTCTCTCAGTCCCCTCTCTCTCTCTCAGGGAGATATCTGTACACTGACTGGTGTCTCTCAGTCCCCTCTCTCCCTCTCAGGGAGATATCTGTACACTGACTGGTGTCTCTCAGTCCCCTCTCTCTCTCTCAGGGAGATATCTGTACACTGACTGGTGTCTCTCAGTCCCTCTCTCTCTCTCAGGGAGATATCTGTACACTGACTGGTGTCTCTCACTCCCCTCTCTCTCTCAGGGAGATATCTGTACACTGACTGGTGTCTCTCAGTCCCCTCTCTCAGGGAGATATCTGTACACTGACTGGTGTCTCTCAGTCCCCTCTCTCTCTCTCTCTCAGGGAGATATCTGTACACTGACTGGTGTCTCTCAGTCCCCTCTCTCAGGGAGATATCTGTACACTGACTGGTGTCTCTCAGTCCCCCCTCTCTCTCAGGGAGATATCTGTACACTGACTGGTGTCTCTCAGTCCCCTCTCTCAGGGAGATATCTGTACACTGACTGGTGTCTCTCAGTCCCCTCTCTCAGGGAGATATCTGTACACTGACTGGTGTCTCTCAGTCCCCTCTCTCAGGGAGATATCTGTACACTGACTGGTGTCTCTCAGTCCCCTCTCTCTCTCTCAGGGTGATATCTGTACACTGACTGGTGTCTCTCTGTCCCCTCTCTCTCAGGGAGATATCTGTGCACTGACTGGTGTCTCTCAGTCCCCTCTCTCTCTCTCTCAGGGAGATATCTGTACACTGACTGGTGTCTCTCAGTCCCCTCTCTCTCTCTCTCAGGGAGATATCTGTGCACTGACTGGTGTCTCTCAGTCCCCTCTCTCTCTCTCTCTCAGGGAGATATCTGTACACTGACTGGTGTCTCTCAGTCCGTCATTTCACAAGGTTTGAAATTCAGAAGCAGAGTTGTCTTCCTGTAGTCATGCCGGCTCTTAGTGAGATTACTCCTGGTGTCGCGTGTGCAGTTTTGTTAACCCTCCCTTGATCTTCTTGTCCAAGGCAGATGGAGCGGGGATTCCCTCGGCTGATACCAGGGGTGGCTGGATGTTCTCCTGAGGCCGGGTGGGTTCACAAGTGCCTCTGTCCACTGGAGTTCAGAAAGAACAGAAAGAAAATATGAATTTTACTGATCTCGGCCTAGTCAGACTTGAGCAGGGGGAAATGGGGCCTACAGGCCACTTGGTCAGATGTGTACACGTTGGGATCCCAAACGCACTTCCCAAGGCCTGGGCTTGACAAGGTCAACAATGCGGAAAACCCCACACTAAACCGAGTTATAGTCCAACAGGCTCATCTGAGTAGCTCACCACAGAGGAACAGAAACTGGACGAGGACTAGGAGTCGACCATTCTGCCCGTCAAACCCTGCTGCTTCATTCAAGATGGTCAGTACTGGTACCTCTATCTCTGTTCCTGATTTCTGTGCAGATCTCTCGATCATTGTTCAACCGATCGATCTGCCTGGAATATTCCCAGTGTCCCAGCCTTCCGTGGGAGAGACTTCTCAGACTGACCACCCTCTTAGAGGAGAAATGTCTCCTCATCTCAGGCTGACCTGATGTCCTGAGCGCACGTACACCCATGGCCGAGGGTCCCCCGAAAACAGGGGGAACATCCTCCCTGCCTCTAGTCTGTCGAATTCGGTTGCAATCGTGTCCATTTAAATCAGGACCCCATCTCAACCTTCTGAATTACTGTGAACACAGCCATGAGTGAACCTACCCCTCCTCGTGGAACTAACCTTCCCTGGTACCAGCTTGGTGAACATCCACTGGACGCTGTTTGTGATAATGATATCATGTTTCAGCTTGGGACATCAAAACTTCACACCCTACTCCAGGAATGGTCTCATCAAGGCTCTGCGTTGCTGCAAAAGAGATATCTGAACTCCAAATCTCTTCCAAAAAGGAAACACCATTCAGAGAGAGAGACAAAGAAAGAGAGTGAAAGAGAGAGAGAGAGAGAGTGACAGAGAGAGAGAGTGAGGGGGGAGAGAGCGAGGGCTGAGAGATACCAGTCAGTGTATAGATATCTCTCTGGGAGAGAGAGGGGACTGAGAGACACCAGTCAGTGTACAGATATCTCCCAGAGAGAGAGGGGGGGGACTGAGAGACACCAGTCAGTGTACAGATATCTCCCTGAGAGAGAGGGGACTGAGCGACACCAGTCAGTGTACAGATATCTCCCTGAGAGAGAGAGAGGGGACTGAGAGACACCTGTCAGTGTTCAGATATCTCCCTGAGAGAGAGGGGACTGAGAGACACCAGTCAGTGTACAGATATCTCCCTGAGAGAGAGAGGGGACTGAGAGACACCAGTCAGTGTTCAGATATCTCCCTGCAGGAGACAGGGGACTGGGAGACAACAGTCAGTGTGCGGATATCTCGCTGATTGAGAGAAGGTAGACTGACAGACACCAGTCAATTTTAAGGTATCTACCTGAGAGGGATAGAATAACGAGAGACACCACTAGTGTGCACATATCGCCCAGAGAGGGAGAGAGGGACTAACACCAGTTTGCGTACAGATACCACCTTGAGAGAGAGAGAGAGAGGGGGGACTGAGAGACACCAGTCAGTGTACAGATATCTCCCTGAGAGAGAGAGAGGGTACTGAGAGATACCAGTCAGTGTACAGATATCACCCTGAGAGAGAGAGAGGGGACTGAGAGACACCAGTCAGTGTGCAGATATCACCCTGAGAGAGAGAGAGGGGACTGAGAGACACCAGTCAGTGTTCAGATATCTCCCTGAGAGAGAGAGAGGGGACTGAGAGACACCAGTCAGTGTACAGATATCTCCCTGAGAGAGAGAGGGGGCTGAGAGACACCAGTCAGTGTGCAGATATCACCCTGAGAGAGAGAGAGGGGACTGAGAGACACCAGTCAGTGTTCAGATATCTCCCTGAGAGAGAGAGAGGGGACAGAGAGACACCAGTCAGAGTACAGATATCTCCCTGAGAGAGAGAGGGGACTGAGAGACACCAGTCAGTGTACAGATATCTCCCTGAGAGAGAGAGGGGACTGAGAGACACCAGTCAGTGTTCAGATATCTCCCTGAGAGAGAGGGGACTGAGAGACACCAGTCAGTGTACAGATACCTCCCTGAGAGAGAGGGGACTGAGAGACACCAGTCAGTGTGCGGATATCTCGCTGATGGAGAGAAGGTAGACTGACAGACACCAGTCAATTTTCAGGTATCTCCCTGAGAGGGATAGAATAACGAGAGACACCAGGAGTGTGCACATATCCCCCAGAGAGGGAGAGAGGGACTAACACCAGTTCGCGTACAGATACCACCTTGAGTGAGAGAGAGAGGGGCCTGAGAGACACCAGATATCTCCCTTGGTGAGAGGGTGTACTGAGACATATCTGTAAGTATATAGATATACCCCTGAGGGAGAGACACCAGTCAGTGATCAGATGTCGCACTGAGAGAGAGAGAGACACCTGTCAGTGTACAGAAATCTCCCTGAGAGAGAGAGGGGACTGAGAGACACCAGTCAGTAGACAGATATCTCGCTGACAGAGATGGGACTGAGAGACACCAGTCAGTGTACAGATATCTCCCTGAGAGAGAGAAGGACTGAGAGACGCCAGTCAGTTTACAGACACCACCTTGAGAGCAAGGGGCCGGAGAGACACCATTCAGTGTGCAGATGTATCCCTGAGTGAGAGGGTGTACTGAGACATACCAGTAAGTGTACAGGTACATCCCTGAGAGAGAGGGGGGACTCAGAAACACCAAACAGTGGTCAGTTATTTCCTCTTGAGAGACAGCTGGGGTACTGACACACACCAGTCCCTGTACAGCTATCTCACTGAGAGTGAGGTTTGACGGGAAACTGACTGAGAGCACTCAAGACTCCGAGAGTGAGCGAACAGTACATTCGGCCCAAACAATCTATGCTGACCCCAGAATCCCAATGGAAACCCATTCAGCATCGCCTCCTTGGCACATATCCCCCCAACCTTGCCTATTAATGCACTTTTATTCAAAGACATTTCCACGTTGTAACTGTGCCAACATCCAAAACTTCCTCTTGACGTTCAGATCACACATGGACCTACCGCAGTACAAAACAAAGCCCGGAAGATATTTGTAAACCTTATCCTATCAACTCCAAACCGTACCCCAAAGAGGAAACAAAGAACTCCCACACCCAAGGGAAAAGAAGGAATTCAGAGTACAGGAATGTCCCTCAGAGAGTTGGGGGATGGGGGGCAACTGAGAGACAGCAGTCAGCGTACACATATCTTCCTGCAAGAGACAGAGAGAGAGACTGAGACAAGAGAGGACTGAGAGACACCAGTCAGTGTACAGATATCTCCCTGAGAGAGAGAGAGGAGACTGAGAGACACCAGTCAGTGTACAGATATCTCCCTGAGAGAGAGAGAGGAGACTGAGAGACACCAGTCAGTGTACAGATATCTCCCTGAGAGAGAGAGAGGAGACTGAGAGACACCAGTCAGTGTACAGATATCTCCCTGAGAGAGAGGGGACAGAGAGACACCAGTCAGTGTACAGATATCTCCCTGAGAGTGAGAGGGGACTGATAGACACCAGTCAGTGTACAGATATCTCGCTGAGAGAGAGGGGACTGAGAGACACCAGTCAATGAGAAAGAGGGGGTTACTGAGAGTCAACAGTCAGTGTAGAGATATCTCCCTGAGAGAGAGAGCACAGAGAGACACGAGTCAGTGTACAGTAATCTCCCTGAGGGAGAGAGAGAGG
This sequence comes from Chiloscyllium punctatum, assembly GCF_047496795.1. NCBI lineage: Eukaryota > Metazoa > Chordata > Chondrichthyes > Orectolobiformes > Hemiscylliidae > Chiloscyllium > Chiloscyllium punctatum. The sequence goes on from NC_092777.1 coordinate 10,102,557, forward strand.
GGACTGAGAGACACCAGTCAGTGTACAGATATCTCCCTGAGAGAGAGAGAGGGGACTGAGAGATACGTGTCAGTGTGCATGTATCTCCCCGAGAGAAAAAGTGGACTGAGAGACACGAGAGAGAGAGAGAGAGAGAGAGAGAGCACCGAGAGAGACTGGTCATTGCACAGACATCGCCCTGAGAGACAGAGAGTGTAAATATCTCCCACAGAGAGAGGCAGAGAAAGAGAGAGAGAGAGAGAGAGAGAGAGAGTGAGTGAGAGAGTGAGTGAGTGAGAGAGAGAGAGAGAGAGAGAATGAAGGAGAGAATGAAAGAGAGAGAGAGCGAGGACGAGGAGACACCAGTCAGTGATCAGATGTCGCACTGAGAGGACAGAGAGACACCAGTCAGTGTACAGAAATCTCCCTGAAGGAGTCAGGGGACTGAGAGACACCAGTCAGTGTGCAGATATCTCCCTGACAGAGAGGGAGTACTGAGACACACCATTAAGTGTACAGATATACCCCTGAGAGAGAGAGAGTGGGGGACTCAGAAACACCAAACAGTGGACAGTCATTTCCTCGATATACAGAGAGGCGGTACTGAGACACAACAGCCCCTGTACAGATGTCTCACTGAGAGTGAGGGTTGACGGGGAACTGCCTGTGAGTTCTCAAGCTTCGTTGTGTACGAGAACAGTAAATGTGGCCCAAACCATCCATGAATCCCAACGTAAACCAGTTCCAGCAACACCTGCTTGGCACATATCCCTCCAACCTTGGCTATTCATGCAATTGTATTCAAACCCATTTCCACGTAGTAACTGTGCCAACATCCACCACTTCCTCGGAACTTTGAGCTCTCACACACGAACCAACCAATGTACAAACAAAACCCCGGAAGACATTTTTAAATCTTATTCCTCTCAATTCCAAAGTATTCCCCAAAGCGGTCAACACCCCTACCCAAGGGGGAAGGAACAAATCCAGTACAAATGTGTCCCTGAGAGAGTGGGGGGTGGGGGTGGGCGAACAGAGACACGTCAATCAGTGTCCAGATAGCTCCCTACAAGAGAGAGAGAGAGAGAGACAGAGAGAGAGAGACTGAGACAGAGACAGAGAGAGGTCTGCGAGACACCAGTCAGTGTACAGATATATCCCTGAGAGAGAGAGGGGACTGAGAGACACCAGTCAGTGTACAGATATCTCCCTGACAGAGAGAGAGGGGACTGAGAGACACCAGTCAGTGTACAGATATCTCCCTGACAGAGAGAGAGGGGACTGAGAGACACCAGTCAGTGTACAGATATCTCCCTGAGAGAGAGGGGACTGAGAGACACCAGTCAGTGTACAGATATTTCCCTGAGAGAGAGGGGACTGAGAGACACCAGTCAGTGTACAGATATCTCCCTGAGAGAGAGAGAGAGAGGGGACTGAGAGACACCAGTCAGTGTACAGATATCTCCCTGAGAGAGAGAGGGGGACTGAGAGACACCAATAGTGTACAGATATCTCCCTGAGAGAGAGTGGGGGACTGAGAGACACCAGTCAGTGTACAGATATCTCCCTGAGAGAGAGGGGGGACTGAGAGACACCAGTCAGTGTACAGATATCTCCCTGAGAGAGAGAGAGGGGACTGAGAGACACCAGTCAGTGTACAGATATCTCCCTGAGAGAGAGAGAGAGGGGACTGAGAGACACCAGTCAGTGTACAGATATCTCCCTGAGACAGAGAGAGGGGACTGAGAGACACCAGTCAGTGTACAGATATCTCCCTGAGGGAGAGGGGACTGAGAGACACCAGTCAGTGTACAGGTATCTCCCTGAGAGAGAGGGGACTGAGAGACACCAGTCAGTGTACAGATATCTCCCTGAGAGAGAGAGAGGACTGAGAGACACCAGTCAGTGTACAGGTATCTCCCTGAGAGGGAGGGTTGACGGGAAATGGAAGATTCGTAGGGTATGCGAACAGAGCCCTCAGACCAAACAATCCATGCTGACCACAGAATGCAAAAGCAAACCAGACCCACCATCACCTGCTTGGCACTAATCCCCCCAATCCTGCCTATTCAAACACATTATCAATTTGTCACTGTACCCCCCATGCACCACTTCCTCTGCAGTTGAGATCAGAGATGAACCAACCACTGTACAAACTAAACCCCTCAAGTTATTTTTAAATCTTTATCCTCTCAACTCCAAACTGTACCCCAAAGAGCCAAAAGCCCACCCAAGGGACTGAGAGACACCAGTCAGGGCAGAGATATCTCCCTGAGAGAGAGGAATGGATTGAGAGACTCTAGCCCATGTACAGATATCTCCTTGGAGGAGAGAGAGACAGAGGGGATTGAGAGACGCCAGTCAAAGTCCAGATATCTCCGTGAGAGAGAGGGAACTGAGAGATACGTGTCAGTGTGCATGTATATCCCCGAGAGAAAAAGTGGACTGAGAGACACTAGAGAGAGAGAGAGAGAGAGAGCACCGAGAGAGACTGGTCATTGCACAGACATCGCCCTGAGAGACAGAGAGGGGAACGGAGAAACACTAATGTGTAAATATCTCCCACAGAGAGAGGCAGAGAAAGAGAGAGAGAGAGAGAGAGAGACAGTGAGTGAGAGAGTGAGTGAGTGAGTGAGAGAGAGAATGAAGGAGAGAATGAAAGAGAGAGAGAGCGAGGACTAGGAGACACCAGTCAGTGATCAGATGTCGCACTGAGAGAGAGAGAGAGACACCTGTCAGTGTACAGAAATCTCCCTGAGAGAGAGGGGACTGAGAGACACCAGTCAGTGTACAGATATCTCCCTGAGAGAGAGAGAGAGAGGGGACTGAGAGACACCAGTCAGTGTACAGATATCTCCCTGAGAGAGAGAGAGAGAGGGGACTGAGAGACACCAGTCAGTGTACAGATATCTCCCTGAGAGAGAGAGAGAGAGAGGGGACTGAGAGACACCAGTCAGTGTACAGATATCTCCCTGAGAGAGAGGGGGAACTGAGAGACACCAGTCAGTGTACAGATATCGCCCTGAGAGAGAGGGGACTGAGAAACACCAGTCAGTGTACAGATATCTCCCTGACAGAGAGAACGGACTGAGAGACACCAGTCAGTGTACAGATATCTCCCTGAGAGAGAGAGGGGGGACTGAGAGACACCAGTCAGTGTACAGATATGTCCCTGAGAGAGTGAGATAGGGGACTGAGAGACACCAGTCAGTGTACAGATATCTCCCTGAAGGAGTCAGGGGACTGAGAGACACCAGTCAGTGTACAGATATCTCCCTGAGAGAGAGAGGGGACTGAGAGACACCAGTCAGTGTACAGATATCACAGTGAGAGAGAGAGAGGGGACTGAGAGACACCAGTCAGTGTACAGATATCTCCCTGAGAGAAAGAGGGGACTGAGTGATACCAGTCAGTGTACAGAGATCTCCCTGAGAGAGAGAGGGGACAGAGAGACAGCAGTCAGTGTACAGATATCTCCCTGAGAGAGAGAGGGGACTGAGAGACACCAGTCAGTGTACAGATATCTCCCTGACAGAGAGAATGGACTGAGAGACACCAGTCAGTGTACAGATTTCTCCCTGAGAGAGAGATGGGGGACTGAGAGACACCAGTCAGTGTACAGACATGTCCCTGAGAGAGTGAGATAGGGGACTGAGAGACACCAGTCAGTGTACAGATATCTCCCTGAAGGAGTCAGGGGACTAAGAGACACCAGTCAGTGTACAGATATCTCCCTGAGAGAGTGAGGGGACTGAGAGACACCAGTCAGTGTACAGATATCACAGTGAGAGAGAGAGAGGGGACTGAGAGACACCAGTCAGTGTACAGATATCTCCCTGAGAGAGAGAGGGGATTGAGAGATACCAGTCAGTGTACAGATATCTCCCTGAGAGAGAGAGAGAGAGAGGACTGAGGGACACCAGTCAGTGTACAGATATCTCCCTGAGAGAGAGAGAGCGGATTGAGAGACACCAGTCAGTGTATAGATATCTCCCCGACAGAGAGAGAGGGGATTGAGAGACACCAGTCAGTGTACAGATATCTCCCTGAGAGAGGGGGGGGGGGGGGACTGAGAGACACCAGTCAGTGTACAGATATCTCCCTGAAGGAGTCAGGGGACTGAGAGACACCAGTCAGTGTACAGATATCTCCCTGAGAGAGAGAGGGGACTGAGAGACACCAGTCAGTGTACAGATATCTCCCTGAGAGAAAGAGGACTGAGAGACACCAGCCAGTGTACAGAAATCTCCCTGAGAGAGAGAGGGGGGACTGAGAGACACCAGTCAGTGTACAGATATCTCCCTGAGAGAGAGGGGACTGAGAGACACCGATCAGTGTACAGATATCTCCCTGAGAGAGGGGGGACGGTGAGACACCAGTCAGTGCACAGATATCTCGTTGAGAAAGAGAGTGGGGACTGAGAGACACCAGTCAGAGTACAGATACCTCCCTGAGTGACAGGAGACTGAGAGACACCAGTCAGTGTACAGATGTCTCCCTGAGAGAGAGTGGGGTCTGAGAGACACCAGTCAGTGCACAGATATCTCCCCGAGAGAGACAGGATTGAGAGACACCGGTCAGTGTACAGGTATCTCCCTGAGAGAGAGAGAGGGGAGTGAGAGACACCAGTCAGTGTACAGATATCTCCCTGAGAGAGAGAGGGGACTGAGGGACACCAGTCAGTGTACAGATATCTCCCTGAGAGAGAGAGGGGACTGAGAGATACCAGTCGGTGCACAGATATCTCCCTGAGAGAGTGAGAGGGGACTGAGAGACACCAGTCAGTGTACAGATATGTCCCTGAGAGAGAGAGAGAGAGGGGACTGAGAGGCATCAGTCAGTGTACAGATATCTTCCTGAGAGAGAGAGGGGACTGAGAGACACCAGTCAGTGTCCAGATATGTCCCTGAGAGAGAGAGAGAGGGGACTGAGAGACACCAGTCAGTGTACAGATATCTCCGTGAGAGAGAGGGGACTGAGAGACACCAGTCAGTGTACAGATATCTCCCTGAGAAAGAGGGGACTGAGAGACATCAGTCAGTGTACAGATGTCTCCCTGAGAGAGAGAGAGGGGACTGAGAGACACCAGTCAGTGGAGAGAAATCTCCCTGAGAGAGAGAGAGGTGTGACTGAGAGACACCGGTCAGTGTACAGATATCTCCCTGTGGGAGAGAGAGAGAGAGAGAGAGAGAGAGGGGACTGAGAGACACCAGTCAGTGCCAGACATCTCCCCGAGAGAGACAGGATTGAGAGACACCAGTCAGTGTACAGATATCTCCCTGAGAGAGAGGGGACTGAGAGACACCAGTCAGTGTACAGATATCTCCTTGAGAGAAAGGGGGGACTGAGTGATACCAGTCAGTGTACAGAGATCTCCCTGAGAGAGAGAGGGGACTGAGAGACACCAGTCAGTGTACAGATATCTTCCGGAGAGAGAGAGGGGATTCAAGAGTCACCTCACGACTCTTGAATTCAATCCCTCTGCTAATGAACGATAATACTCCATAGGCCTTCTTACAAACTCTATCCACCTGAGTGGCAACCTTCAAAGATCTATGTACATAGACCCCAAGATCCCTCTGTTCCTCCACCTGACCAAGAACCCTACCGTTAACCCTGTATTCCACATTCTTATTTGTTCTTCCAAAATGGACAACTTCACACTTGGCAGGGTTGAACTCCATCTGCCACTCCTCAGCCCAGCTCTGCATCATATCTAAGTCCCTCTGCAGCCGACAACAGCCCTCCTCACTGTCCACAACTCCACCTATCTTTGTATCATCTGCAAATTTACTGACCCACCCTTCGACTCCCTCATCTAAGTCATTAATAAAAATTACAAACAGCAGAGGACCCAGAACTGATCCCTGCGGAACTCCACTTGTAACTGGACTCCATGCTGAATATTTACCATCTCTGACTTCGACCGGTTAGCCAGTTTTCTATCCAATTGGCCAAATTTCCCTCTATCCCATGCCTCCTGACTTTCCGCATAAGCCTACCATGGGGAACCTTATCAAATGCCTTACTAAAATCCATGTACACTACATCCACTGCTCTACCCTCATCCACATGCTTGGTCACCTCCTCGAAGAATTCAATAAGACTTGTAAGGCAAGACCTACCCTTCACAAATCCGTGCTGGCTGTCCCTAATCAAGCAGTGCCGTTCCAGATACTCGTAAATCCTATCCCTCAGTACCCTTTCCATTACTTTGCCTACCACAGAAGTAAGACTAACTGGCCTGTAATTCCCGGGGTTATCCCTATTCCCTTTTTTGAACAGGGGCACAACATTCGCTACTCTCCAGTCCCCTGGTACCACCCCCGTTGCCAGTGAAGACGAGAAGATCATTGCCAACGGTACTGCAATTTCCTCTCTTGCTTCCCACATAATCCGAGGATATATCCCGTCAGGCCCGGGGGACTTGTCTATCCTCAAGTTGTTCAAAATGTCCAACACATCTTCCTTCCTAACAGATATCTCTTCTAGCTTATCAGTCCGTTTCACACTCTCCTCTTCAACAATACAGTCCCTCTCGTTCGTAAATACTGAAGAGAAGTATTTGTTCAAGACCTCTCCTATCTCTTCCGACTCAATACACAGTCTCCCACCACTGTCCTTGATCGGACCTACCCTCGTTCTCGTCATTCTCAGGTTTCTCACATACGCATAGAATGCCTTGGGGTTATCCTTGATCCTATCCGCCAGGGATTTTTCATGCCCTCTCTTAGCTCTCCTAATCCCTTTCTTCAGGTCCCTTCTGGCTATCCTGTATCCCTCCACTGCTCTGTCTGAACCTTGTTTCCTCAACCTTATGTAAGCCTCCTTCTTCCTCTTTACTAGACATTCAACCTCCCTCGTCAACCAAGGCTCCCTCACACGACCATTTCTTTCCTGCCTGATCGGTACATACATATCAAGGACACGTCGTATCTGCTCCTTGAAAAAGTCCCACATTTCCACCACATCCTTCCCTGACAGCCTATGCTCCCAACGTATGCTCCTCAAATCCTGTCTTACAGCATCGTAATTTCCCTTCCCCCAATTGTAGAAACTTCCTTGTTGTGCGCACCTATCTCTCTCCATAACCAAGGTGAAAGTCACAGAATTGTGGTCGCCATCACCAAAATGTTCACCCACTAACAAGCCCACCACTTGTCCCGGTTCGTTACCGAGTACCAAATCCAATATGGCCTCCCCTCTGGTTGGACAATCTACATACTGCGTTAGAAAAGCTTCCTGGACACACTGCACAAACACCGCCCCATCCAATCTACTTGATCTAAAGAGCTTCCAATCAATATTTGGGAAGTTGAAGTCGCCCATGACTACGACCCTGTGGCTTCTGCACCTTTCCAAAATCTGTTTCCCAATCTGTTTCTCCACATCTCTGCTGCTATTGGGGGGCCTATAATAAACACCCAACAAGGTGACTGCACCTTTCCTATTTCTGACTTCAGCCCATACTACCTCCAGAGGCAGATCCCCCTCAAACTTCCTTTCTGCAGCCGTTATACCATTTCTAATTAGCAATGCCACCCCCCCTCCTTTTTTACCACCCTCCCTAATCTTACTGAAACATCTGTACCCAGGAACCTCCAACAGCCATTCCTGTCCCTCATCTATCCATGTTTCCGTGATGGCTACAACGAGTCACCAGTCAGAGTACAGATATTTCCCAGAGAGAGAGAGCGGACTGAGAGACACAGTCAGTGCACAGATATCTCCCTGAGAGAGAGAGAGAGGGGACTGAGCTACACCAGTCAGTGTACAGATATCTCCCTGAGAGAGAGGCGGGGGGACTGAGAGACACCAGTCAGTGTACAGACATCGCCCTGAGAGAGAGAGGGGCTGAGAGACACCAGTCAGTGTACAGATATCTCCCTGAGAGAGAGGGGACTGAGAGACACCAGTCAGTGTACAGATATCTCCCTGAGAGAGACAGGGGATTGACAGATACCAGTCAGTGTACATATAGCTCCCTGAGAGAGAGAGAGAGAGGACTGAGGGACACCAGTCAGTGTACAGATATCTCCCTGAGAGTGAGGCGGGGGGACTGAGAGACACCAGTCAGTGTACAGATATCTCCCTGAGAGAGAGAGGGGCTGAGAGACACCAGTCAGTGTACAGATATCTCCCTGAGAGAGAGAGGGGACTGAGAGACACCAGTCAGTGTACAGATATCTCCCTGACAGAGAGAGAGAGGGGACAGAGAGACACCAGTCAGTGTCCAGATATCTCCCTGAGAGAGAGAGAGGGGACTGAGAGACACCAGTCAGTGTACAGATATCTCCCTGAGAGAGAGAGGGGGGACTGAGAGACACCAGTCAGTGTACAGATATCTCCCTGAGAGAGAGAGGGGACTGAGAGACACCAGTCAGTGTACAGATATCTCCCTGAGAGAGAGAGGGGGGACTGAGAGACACCAGTCAGTGTACAGGTATCTCCCTGAGAGAGAGGGGACTGAGAGACACCAGTCAGTGTACAGATATTTCCCTGAGAGAGAGAGGGGGGACTGAGGGACACGAGTCAGTGTACATATATCTCCCTGTGAGAGAGAGAGAGAGAGGGGGGACTGAGAGACACCAGTCATTGTACAGATATCTCCCTGAGGGAGGGAGTGAGGACAGAGAGACACCAGTCAGTGTACAGATATGTCCCTGAGAGAGAGGGGACTGAGAGACACCAGTCAGTGTGCAGATATCTCCCTGAGAGAGAGAGGGGACTGAGAGACACCAGTCAGTGTACAGATATCTCCCTGAGAGAGAGGGGACTGAGAGACACCAGTCAGTGTACAGATATCTCCCTGAGAGAGAGAGAGAGAGGACTGAGAGACACCAGTCAGTGTACAGATATCTCCCTGAGAGAGAGGGGACTGAGAGACACCAGTCAGTGTACAGATATCTCCCTGAGAGAGAGAGAGGGGGGACTGAGAGACACCAGTCAGTGTACAGATATCTCCCAGAGAGAGAGGGTGGACTGAGAGACACCAGTCAGTGTACAGATATCTCCCTGAGGGAGAGCGGACTGAGAGACACCAGTCAGTGTACAGATATCTCCCTGAGAGAGACAGGGGACTGAGAGACACCAGTCAGTGTACAGATATCTCCCTGAGAGAGAGAGAGGGGGGACTGAGAGACACCAATCAGTGTACAGATACTTCCCTGAGAGAGAGAGGGGACTGAGAGACACCAGTCAGTGTACAGATATCTCCCAGAGAGAGAGAGAGGACTGAGAGACACCAGTCGGTGTACAGATATCTCCCTGAGAGAGAGGGTGGACTGAGAGACACCAGTCAGTGTCCAGATATCTCCCTGAGAGAGAGAGAGGGGACTGAGAGACACCAGTCAGTGTACAGATATCTCCATGAGAGAGAGAGGGAACTGAGAGACACCAGTCAGTGTACAGATATCTCCCTGAGAGAGAGGGGGGGGACTGAGAGACACCAGTCAGTGTACAGATATCTCCCTGAGAGAGAGGGGGGGGACTGAGAGACACCAGTCAGTGTACAGATATCTCCTTGAGAGAGAGAGAGGGTGGACTGAGAGACACCAGTCAGTGTCCAGATATCTCCCTGAGAGAGAGAGAGGGGACTGAGAGACACCAGTCAGTGTACAGATATCTCCCTGAGAGAGAGAGGGGACTGAGAGACACCAGTCAGTGTACAGATATCTCCCTGAGAGAGAGGGGGTGGACTGAGAGACACCAGTCAGTGTACAGATATCTCCTTGAGAGAGAGAGAGGGTGGACTGAGAGACACCAGTCAGTGTCCAGATATCTCCCTGAGAGGGAGAGAGGGACTGAGAGACACCAGTCAGTGTACAGATATCTCCCTGAGAGAGAGAGGGGACATGTCTCTGAGAGAGAGAATGTACTGAGACACAACAATTCGCGTACAGATAAACCTCTGAGAGAGAGGGGACTCAGGCACACCAAACAGCGACAGAAACACCAATCAATGAACAGATACCCCCCTGAGAGGGAGAGCGAGAGACAGTGGGAGTGACAGGGGACTGAGAGATACCAGTCAGTGCATAGTTGTCTCCCTGCGAGAGAGTGTGTGAGAGAGAGACAGACAAAGAGAGGAAGACAAAGAGAGAGAGAGAGAGTCAGAGACAGAGACTGAGAGAGGACTGCGAGACCCCAGTCAGTACACAGATATCTCCATGAGATAGAGGTGGCTGGGTAATGAAAGTCACCAGTCAGTGTACAGATATCTCCCTGAGAGAGAGAGGGGACTGAGAGACACCAGTCAGTGTACAGATATCTCCCTGAGAGAGAGGGGACTGAGAGACACCAGTCAGTGTACAGATATCTCCCTGAGAGAGAGAGAGGGGACTGAGAGACACCAGTCAGTGTACAGATATCTCCCTGAGAGAGAGAGGGGGACTGAGAGACACCAGTCAGTGTACAGATATCTCCCTGAGAGAGAGAGAGGGGACAGAGAGACACCAGTCAGAGTACAGATATCTCCCTGAGAGAGAGAGAGGGGACTGAGAGACACCAGTCAGTGTACAGATATCTCCCTGAGAGAGAGAGGGGGGACTGAGAGACACCAGTCAGTGTACAGATACCTCCCTGAGAGAGAGAGAGGGGGGACTGAGAGACACCAGTCAGTGTACAGATATCTCCCTGAGAGAGAGAGGGGGGACTGAGAGACACCAGTCAGTGTACAGATACCTCCCTGAGAAAGAGAGAGGGGGACTGAGAGACACCAGTCAGTGTACAGATATCACCCTGAGAGAGGGGACTGAGAGACACCAGTCAGTGTCCAGATATCTCCCTGAGAGAGAGAGAGGGGACAGAGAGACACCAGTCAGAGTACAGATATCTCCCTGAGAGAGAGAGAGGGGGACTGAGAGACACCAGTCAGTGTACAGATATCTCCCTGAGAGAGAGAGGGGGGACTGAGAGACACCAGTCAGTGTACAGATACCTCCCTGAGAGAGAGAGAGGGGGACTGAGAGACACCAGTCAGTGTACAGATATCACCCTGAGAGAGAGGGGACTGAGAGACACCAGTCAGTGTACAGATATCTCCCTGAGAGAGAGAGGGCCTGAGACACAAGTCAGTGTGCAGATATCTCCCTGATTGAGAGAGAGGGGACTGAGAGACACCAGTCAGTGTACAGATATCTCCCTGAGAGAGAGAGGACTGAGAGACACCAGTCAGTGTACAGATATCTCCCTGAGAGAGAGAGAGGGGGGACTGAGAGACACCAGTCAGTGTACAGATATCTCCCTGAGAGAGAGAGAGAGGGGACTGAGAGACACCAGTCAGTGTACAGATATCTCACTGAGAGAGAGGGGACTGAGAGACACCAGTCAGTGTACAGATATCTCCCTGAGAGAGAGAGGGGACTGAGAGACACCAGTCAGTGTACAGATATCTCCCCGAGAGAGAGAGAGAGAGGGGACTGAGAGACACCAGTCAGTGTACAGATATCTCCCTGAGAGAGAGAGAGAGGGGACTGAGAGACACCAGTCAGTGTACAGATATCTCCCTGAGAGAGAGGGGACTGAGAGACACCAGTCAGTGTACAGATTTGTCTATTAAGGATAGGGGGGAGTGGTGCAAGTCACCAGTCAGCGTGCAGATATCTCCCTGATAGAGAGAGAGGGCCTGAGACACAAGTCAGTGTGCAGATAATTCACTGACAGAAAGAGAGAGAGGGGGCGGTGATACCAGTCAGTTTACAGATACCTCCCTCAGAGTGAGGGAGGGGCACGATATGAGACACCCCATCAGTGTACAGATATTTCCCAGAGCGAGTTGGAGTACTGGGACACAAAGGCAACTGCCCAGATATCTCGCTGAGAGAGGAGGTTGACGGGAAACTGCCTGGGAGCACTCAGGATTCGCAGGACATGCGAACAGACCATTCGGCCCAAGCAATCCATGCTCACCCCGGAATCCTAACACGAACCCAGACCCACCAGCCCCTGCTTGGCACGTAACCCTCCAACGTTGCCTGTTCATGCACATTTATGGCTGGAAGCTCCCACCCAAGCTCTCTGAACGACTGCCTTACACCTCTAAGGATTTTCCTATCTGTGTAGTAGGTGCCGAAGTGGACCACGGCTTCGGATGCTCCCTTAAGGATCCTGAATACTCACTCCGAGGCAACACAGACTCTGGCAGCTTGGAATAAACCCTGCGTCTGTCTCAGAATCTTCTATCTGTCCCCCTAACTATTGGGTCACCAATGACGAAATATCCGCTCCGATCCCAACATCCCCGTCTGAATAACAGTGACGGACTCTGTGCCAGAGACCAGTACTCCATGGCTCACCCCTGTTCAGACCCCCTTGCTAACAGTTTACCCAATGGTACACTTATTGTTGAGAGGAACGACCACAGGGAATCCCCGCACTGTCAGCCTGTTCCCTTTTCCACGTCCTGAGTGCAAACCATCGACGTTTGTTCTTTGCTGTAGCCCGAGGTGTGACACCTCCGAGTTACTCCTCCCAATGACCCCCTCAGCCTCCCGAATGATCCAAAGTCGATTCGACTCCAGCTCCAGGAATCAGACATGAAATGACGGAAGAATTATTCTGCGAGTCTTCGTGGGTGGAAATCAGGAATAAGACGGGGATTGGCGACGTTATTGAATTTGGACAATAAGTCCTCGAATCGTCATTTGGAATGAGAGCAACAAACATGTGAGGAGATTTGATGGATTTGCAGGAGCAATAGGGTGACCAAAGTAGAAAAGACTTTCGTTTTTCTAACATTGACTGGGATAGCAAGATGGGCGGATGAGCTTAGAAAGTCTGGAATTCGTTAAGTGCATTCAGGAACGATTCTGCAAATAGTCCAGAGAGGATCCTACGAGGGAAGGGGGAAAAACTCGGCCTAAACTTGGAAACGAGGGCAGGGCAGGTGATGGAGGTGACAGTGGGTGCGAAGCACTTTGGGACGAGCGACGGTAGGTCTATCACTTTCAAAAGTAGTCATTGAGAGGGACAAAACTGGTCCACAGATTCAAGTTCTAAACTGGGAACAAGTCGAATTCTGATGGAATCAGACAGGGCCTTGCAGAGGTGGATTGGAGCAGTTGACTTGTACACAAATGGACATCTGGCAAGGGAGGGGGCCTGTAAATATGAGATAGCTAGGTTTCAAGGGATATATGTTTCTATGCGGATGAAGGCCAAAGTTGGCAGGAAGAGGGAATACTGCACGATAGGTCAAATCGAGACTTTCGACAAAGAGAATGAGTGCGGCATTTCTCAGGGCATGCAGCTGGATTCCAAGGAATGCCTGGAGGTTTTTCGGAGATGCAGGACTTTTTAAAATAACTAAGTCAGGGGTACAAAAGAGGGGACACAAGATGGAGAATATTAGTGTGAATCTAAAATATTTTTTCAAAGTATAATAACGGAAGAATAATAACGAGAGTGAGAGAGAGAGAGAGAAGTGGACCAAACTCGACATTTATGTCTGGAGCTGCAGGAGCTGGGCGAGCTCTTCGATGAACATTCCTCCACTATATCTAGTGGAGAATTGGGGAAATTAACGACCATATATTGGCGAGTGTCCATATCGGAGTAGAGGAGGTTACGGATGTGTTAGAATGACTAAAGCTGGTCCTGAATAGATCCACTGCAAATGGCAAGAGAGGAATTTAAGGGCCCTGGCTGTTATCTTGGCATCATCGATAAGTATGGATGAGGTCTTGGAATACTGAGAGGTAGCTAATGTTGTGCTATTATTCAAGAGTTTAGAGCCTGAAATCTGTGGTAGGTAGGTCACTTGAGAATATTCTGCGAGATACGAAATACATGCATTTGCAAAGACAGGGTTTGAAAAGGAGTAGTGAACACGATTTGGGTGCGTGGGAGATCACGCCTCGCAAATGTGTTGTAATTCTTCGCGAAATAGACCAAGAGGTTTGTTGAGGATACAGCGATGGACGTAATCTGTATTTCACTAATGCCTTTGTTGAGGTTACACCTTTAAAATTGCTCTGGGAGGTTATACCTCATGGGATCCAGGGGGAGCTGGCAAATCGGATGTCCAATTAGCTTGATGGTTGGAAGCAGAGAGGAACAGTGGAAGGATGTCTGTCGGAGTGGAGGTCAGCAACTTGTGGAGTGCCTTCGTGGTCGGTTCTGGGCCGACTACTGCCTGCGACCCTATACCAATGATTTGGGTGAGAATATACAAGAAGTGCTTGGCAGGTGACAGTGAAATAGATGATACCGTGGAAGGTGGGGAAGATTATTAGACAATGCGGCATTACGCAAGTCAGGTGGAGAAGTGGTCAGAGAAAGGGCAAGGAGAGTTTAATATGGATAAATGTGAGGTCCTGCAGTTTGGAAAGACAAGTGAAGGTAAGCGTTCTGTGATGAATGGTCGAGACTTAAGACGTATCGTGGAATGGAGGATCTATGGTTGTCTGTAAGTGAATTCACAGGTCGACAGGGCAGTGAAGGAGGCTTTTCTCTGGCCTTCATTAGTGAAGGCATAACGTGTAGACGTTGGGAAATTGTGTTGCACATTGGTGAGGCCGCACTTGGGAGTATTGTGTTCGGATTGGTTCAACCATGCTGTAGGAAGAATGGTATCCAACAGGGAAGAGTCCAGAAGGAATTTAAAGGGATGTTGGCGGGACTCCACGCCCCTAGTTTCCAGGACAGCTTGGGCAAGCTTTTTCGTTAGAGTGTAAGAGAATGGGGTGGGGGGGTTGGGTTGGACATATGGAGCTGTATAAGACCACGAGCTACATAAATAGGATGCATGCACTCTGTTTCTTACCAGGTTTTTGAATCGAGGGCTGGAGGGTCTCAGTTTAAGGTGAGAAGGGAAAGAATAAAAGGGAACCTGAGGGGCAACCTTTTAGCTCAGAGGGTGGTATTGGTTGAGGCGGGTTCATTAACAACATTAAACGGCATGTGGACAAATGCGCGTATAGAGGAAGATTAGTAGGATATGGGGGCCAGATATTCAGAAATGGGGTTAGCGAGGGTGGGCATTTTGGTTGGCATAGACCAGCTTGGGCCAAAGACCCTGTCTCCGTGTTGTTGGGCTGTCTGACTGCATGACTCTATGACACTTGATGGTGATGTGGGTCCTCGGGCCAAGGATTGTGGGATTGGGGAGTGCAGTGCGGTCTATAAAGATAAATTGGATAATATTTGATTGTTTTAACTCGGGCATTGAAAGCTGAGGGCCGAACTGTCAGGAATATGTAAAATTATGAGAGGCATGGATAGGGTCAATCGGAGGCTTTTCCCAGGTGGAAATATCAAATGTGAGGGACAAAGGTATACATTGAGAATTGGAAAATTGAAAGGAGCTGGGGGAGAGAAGTGCTTTCTTACAGATATTGAGAGTTTGTGAGGCGTCTGGAACGGGAATTATGTGCTCCCTTCGGAATTATGTAGCAATGTCCTGAGTTTTAGGTTCAGAATTGCAGAGAGTCCGAGAAAACCTAACATGTTTTAAGCACTTTGGGATTGCAAAACGTTGGAGCCAACGTTAAGCAGTTCAGGGCCATTGGGATTTTGCACAGTATGAAATAATTGGAAGGGGGGGGGGGGGGGGGGTCCGGTATATTGGAATTGTACGGAATCAGACAGTGTTTGAAGCGGTTTGGTTCAGTCGGGATTATGTAGAATGTGAATTGGTTTGGAATCACGGGAAAGTGGAAAGGGAGGGGTGAAAGAGAAAGGATTGGGGTTCATTGGTATTGAGCAGCGGGGGGAGTGAACGGGAAAGGAATTCAGGCATTTGTGATTATACAGAATGGGAGCGAATGGACAGGGATTTGAGTCCTTTGGGATTGTGTCGGGTGGAAGTGAAACGCACAACGGCTATTGAACATCATCCCAATTGGCCCAACGCTCTTCCCTTTAAATCTGAATCTACACAGTGGCTATTGTACAGAACGCCAATCGACCCAAAACCTCTTGACCCACAGAAATAAGACCGTCTCACTAACACAAATTGCGACGCCCCACATCTCCTCCACCCTCAATTTGACGGGTGGATAATCAATTGGTCTCTGCGTCTTGCCATGCTGGTCTCTTCAGAGGTCCCCCGGGAAGATTCAAGAGAGTGTTCCGTTGGTGAATCTTCTTTTCATACCTGTGAAATGTTTGCTCAGACTTTGTCTTGTCTGCCTCAGTTATATAGAAAATCTTAATAGTTTGAAGCATTGGAAATTATTTGGATGGCTCGTTCGTGTTTGTCTCTGTATATAGCAGGATCCGGTATATGTCTGTTGAGGCCCATCAGATGTCTTCTCCACTATGTTGCTGTCATTAGCAGCTGGCTGATGTGTGTTCCCTGTGTCTGGGGTATGGGTTTTGTCACTTCGGAGTGTTTTTTTGACAATGTGCGCAGGAATCCCTGGCTTTTTTTGGGGGTCAAGTTAGCATTCTTACTGTGTTTTATTCGCCAGGATGCATGTAGATATGTCTATGTATTAATGTGTGCGTGTGTATAATATACATGTATGTCGATATATAGCTTCCATCCAGAAAGAAAAAACAAATCAGCAGGTACTTGGGAACACCACCACTTGCAAGTCTTGGAAATATGCCACCGTTGACTTACAGTCATTGGGTCAACATCCTGGAATTCCCTCCCTACCGGAAGTGCTGGTCAACCGACAGTAAGTGGACTTCAGTGATTCAAGAAGGTTGCTCATCACTGCTTTCTCAAGGGCAAATTGGGCTGAGCCATCAATGCTGGCCAGCCAGTGATGCCCACGTCTTATATAAAAAAAATGCAAAAAAAAAAATCCGGGTGTATATTGCAGATTGGAAGCAAATTGAAGGGTTTGGGGTGATTTCTAACTTGAACATATGTGATAGGAATCAGAGCAGATTCCCGGTTGTCAAGAAGAGCCGAGAGTGATTTACAGACTGAAATCTAACCGAATTGTTCAGGTGTTTTTTTTTGTACAGAACATCAGTTGAGCACAAATATGTGGCAGCCTCGAATCTAATTGAGTATATCTGGGTGTTTTGTTTTTATATATGCGATAACAGTGGCGTGGGAGTGAACGGGAAAGGATTTCGGTCCATTGGGATTATGCACAGGGGGAGTGAATGGAATGTGATTTGGGTCCTTCAGGATTGGGGGCAGTGGGAATGAATGGGAAAGGGGCTGGACTCAGCCCTCTTCCCTGTCACTCTGACGGTACACAATAGCTTTGTCACAAAATCCCACTTGAGCCAAACCAGTTCCTGTCGACTCCTACACAACACCAAGTCTATAATAGCAAATTGTGACCCCCCCACCCACCCCCCACCTTCCCTCCACCCCCAACTGACGTGTGGATGATCAACTGTTCTCTGTGATTTGCCATGCTGTCTCCTCCAGAAGATTCAGGAGATTGGGGTCTGTTGGTGAACCCTCTTTTCCTATCTCTGGAATGTTTTCTCCAACTTTCTCTTGTTCTCCACAACTATATAGAAAGGTTAATAGCTTGAATCATTGAAATCATTTCCAATGCTGTTCTTGTTCGTTTTTTTGTTGGAGCAGTTACCGGTGTCTTTCTGTTTTAGGCCCAGATTTGTTGAATGGACACTGTCATTAGTCAGCTGGCTGATGTATTTGCCCTTTGACTAGTGCGTGTGTTCTGTCATTTCCGAGTGTTCCTTGGAGAATGCAGGTAACACCCCCCCCCTGCTGGTTTGTCAAGTTAGCAATCTGCCTCTCTTTCATCAGCCAATATCCATGCGGACAAGACTTCAAGTATTCTCAGCAGGTCAGGCAGCATCCCAGGAACAGGAGAATCGACGTTTCGGGCATCAGCCCTTCTTTCCTGCGCTTTTCCAGCAACACATTTTTCAGCTCTGATACTCCAGCATCTGCAGTCCTCACTTTCTCCAGCAAGTGTTCTCAATAAGGCAACTGGGTTGAACAACTCTTTGCTTGGAGACAAAAACAAATTCGAAACCTGCCAATCAACCTCAAACCCAATTTCTGGCGTGCAGAGAAAACTCAATTATCTGAATATCAATTATCCGAAATATCGGATTGTCCAAAGGCGATCTTGAAGTCCCCAGCAGAAACACTGCATCAAAGACGTGCTTCCAGCACTGATTGTGTGGTTTGTTTAGGGTGCTCAAAAGTGAACTCAGCTCAGAGACCAGTCACCATCTCTAAATGACTGACCCCTCTCTCCCCACACTTCTGGATTTAGTGGTGCTGGAAGAGCACAGCAGTTCAGGCAGCATCCGAGGAGCTTTGAAATCATGAGGTCACTTATTCCTGACTGAGGGCTTTTGCCCGAAACGTCGATTTCGCTGCTCCTCGGATGCTGCCTGAACTGCTGTGCTCTTCCAGCACCACTAATCCAGAATCTGGTTTCCAGCATCTGCAGTCCTTGTTTTTTTAACCTCTCTCCCCGCACACTTGCCCTGGAGGTCTACACAGATGTGTACCCCAAAGCCCCCCCCCCCCCTCCATGTGTGTGTGCGTGTTTTTGGAGACTCATGACCCAAAAGGTAACAGCAGCGCCCAAAGCAGTCCTGTTTGGTTGTGTCCAGCCCAGCTGCCCTGGAGAAGGGGGGTGGGGGGGTGGGGACGGGGTGTAGTGTTCGATGGGGATTGGTGGCGGGCGGGGTTTAATGGCGGACGGGGCAGGGTCTCACACGCGGTGCGCTGCTGCGTTGTTTCCGGGACAGGGAGCCAACTTAACAGAAATCTCCTAACCCAGAGGAATGGCATTGAATCAATGCATTATCCAAGTGAAGTAGTCACCACCTATCTCATTAAGATAGTCGAGATTTCTCTGTATATTGACGACCTTAAAAGCCATTGACATAATCCGATGCTCTGGGGTGTAAAACCTGGGGAAAAGTGAACAGTGGATAGGAGAACTACCAAGCTTAACATGTAAACACATCTCTTTTCAAAGTACCTTTTTGATCAGTAACTTGTGATGCAGAAATTTCTAACAAGCAGAAAAGAAGACACAGGAAGATCTGAAGACAAGAACCGACAGCTGTCTGGTTTTGAGATAAGAAGTGTTGTTGTATAAATCTTAAGTGGGAGTTTTATTGGACTCGTATTATAGAAGAGAAGGTAAAAGCTAGGTTAGATAAAGAAATTGCAAATAGTGGTAAGTTAATTATTCTCTGTTATACTTTAAGAAATGAAGTTGCAAATGTTTATTTTACAGAGTTCTTGGACACCCGATGTTTACAGATTTCTGCAAGGGAGAAATCGTTTCTGAGTTGCTGGTTTTAATTTAAGCAAGAGAGGTTACCCCATGTCAGAACATTTTGGAGCACTTCCGGGATTTGAATGTGTGTGTGTATGTGTGTGAGTATGTGTGTGTGTGTATGTGTGCGTGTATGTGTGCGGGTATGTGTGTGAGTGTGTGTGTGTGTATGTGTGTGTGTATGTGTGTGTGTATGTGTGTGTGTATGTTTGTGTATGTATGTGTGTGTATGTGTGTGTATGTGTATGTGTGTGTATATGTGTGTATGTGTATATGTGTGTATGTGTGTATGTGTGTATGTGTGTATGTGTGTATGTGCGTATGTGCGTATGTGTATATGTGTGTATGTGTGTATGTGTGTATGTGTATATGTGTATATGTGTATATGTGTGTATGTGTGTATGTGTGTATGTGTGTATGTGTGTATGTGTGTATGTGTGTATGTGTATATTTGTGTATGTGTGTATGTGTGTATGTGAGTGTGAGTGTGTGAGTGTGTGAGTGTGTGAGTGTGTGTGTGTTTGTGTGTGTGTGAGTGTGTGTGTGTATGTTTGTGTGTATGTGTGTGTGTTTGTGTGTATGTGTGTGTGTGAGTGTGTGTGTGTGTGTATGTGTGTGTGTGTATGTGTGTGTGTGTATATGTGTGTGTGTGTATATGTGTGTGTGTGTGAATGTGTGTGTGTGTGCGTGTGAGTGTGTGTGTGTATATGTGTGTGTGTATGTATATGTGTGTGTGTGTGAATGTGTGTGTGTGTGTGAGTGTGCATTTGTGTGTATGTGTGTGTGTGAACCTATGTACGAGACGTTTCATATCGCTGAGATAAGCAATAATAGATACCTGGGTGTATGTTACACACTGGAATCAAATACAAAGGCTCGACCTGTTTTTTATTAAAACAACTGATACACAGAAGAGAGATACAAAATATAATCTAATTTGGAGTTTCGGGGGATTGTATGTGCAATAACAGATATCTGGGTGTATTTTGCCAACTAGAAGGTTTTCAAGAGGATAGGGGCAGATTATACAGTGAAGAACAGATTCGCAGTTGGGGTGTTCTTTGTCCGAGAGGAGTACTCAATCTTTTCCCACACCCTGTCTTCCCTTCTGCATCTAAGATATAAATCTGGAGAGCTGCTCCCCCAAATCCTTTTTGTCCTGGTGACCATTATACTAAACCGTTGTCACTTTTCAGAAACTCTCCTGGTGTTCAGTCAATGAAGGGCACGAGTCATAACCTTATTATTGGATCACAGCCAATGGAAATTTCCAGGAAATAACTCCCAATTTTCTTTCAAAACAACGGCATACCATACTCCATATAAGTAACAGTTTTGGCGCAATCTGTCCAGCGGAACATACTGACCCATGTTTTATTTGCGAAAACAGGAAACTGTGTGTCATACCTTACAGGATAGCGCCCGGAACATCCTTAATACAGTTTTGACGGAGGTACCCTTCACCAAAATTCCCAACACGCTCCATTGTAGCTCTTACTATCTCTGCTGCTGGCCCTAAGAACAATTTTCCAACTGGCAATCTGCTCGAGGGTTACACAGTGAATAACTGATGGCCACGAATGTGTGACAGATTGGAATCTGATGGAGGGGCTCAAATAACAGATGTGAAAAATGTGTTGCTGGAAAAAACACAGCAGGTCAGGCAGCATCTGAGGGATTGGGGGGGGCGGGGTTGGCAGGAGAATCGACGTCTCGGGCACAAGCCCTCCTTCAGGAATGAGGAGGGTGTGCCAAGCGGGCTAAGGTAAAAGGTAGGGAGGAGGGAAATTGGGGGGGGGGGGGGGGAGTGGCGTTGGGAATGCGATAGGTGGAAGGAGGTTGAGGTGAAGGGTGATAGGCCGGAGAGGGGGTGGGGAAGAAGATTGCAGGTCAAGAGGGTGGTGCTGAGTCCGAGGGTTGGGACTGAGATAAGGTGGGGAGAGATGGGGAGGGGTGGGGTGGGGTGGGGAGGGGAAATGAGGAAGCTGGAGAAATCTGCATTCATATGCAGTGGGAGGATAACAAGGAGTGAATTATTGACTGGGATCTGATCGACATGGTTTATGTGCAGAATAATAGATACCCGGGAGGATTTTAGACCGTAATCGAATCCAGGGTTTGGGATGTTTTATTTGTAGAATAACAGAAACACACGAGTGAATAAGACACTGGAGTCAGATACATGGATTTCAGATGATTTCTATACAGAACAACAGACACCCGAGGGTGTGTGATGGACTAGAATCTAATTGAAAGTTTCTGGCTGGTTTATATATGGAGTATAGGTATCTTGAATTGATTTACAGACTGAAACATAATCGACAGGTTTAGGCTGGGTTATACATGGACACCCAGGAGGTAGTTACAGACTGGAATCCAATTGCGTGTTTTTGCGTAGTTTGTGCACAGAATAGCGTACAACAAAGAATGAGTCCGAGGATGGACTCGAATCGAGGTGTTCGTGGGGGGTGTTTTGTATATAGAATGCAGACATTCTGGAAGTAAGTTGCAGACTGGAATCTATGTCAAATAACATATTTGCTGATTGGTATTCTTTTGTACAGAAAGAGAAATCAGGATGTTGCCTTGGGTTTCTTGGATGGCACAGTGGTTAGCACTGCTGCCTGACAGTGCCAGAGACCCGGGTTCAATTCCCGACTCAGGCGATTGACTGTGTGGAGTTTGCACATTCTCCCCGTGTCTGCATGAGTTTCCTCCCACAGTCGAAAGATGTGCAGGTTAGGGTGAATCGGCCATGCTAAATTGCCCATAGTGTTAGGGAATCGGTGTGGACTTGTTGGGCCAAAGGGTCTGTTTCCACACTGCAAGTCATCGAATCTTCCATTGTGCATCTCGAATTTTAACCTTGTGACCTCTTCCTGCAAAACCTTTTCTTCCTGGTAACTATTACCCCCAAACTCTTACTTTGCTGAACATCCTCTGGTGCTCTGCCAATGCCATGGTCAAATTCTTGAACCGCAGCCATAAGAGAAACCCCGGGAGTGAGTTGCAAACTGGAACATAATCGAGGGGTTGGGGATGGTGCCCACTTAGAAAGAGCCGCCCGTGAGTTGCAGACTGGCATCCATTTGTGAGGGTATTTGGAGAGAAATACAAATTGGAAACGAGACGAGAGTTTTGTGGGTGGCTTACCTGTGGAATTGCAGACACCCGGGAGTGAGTTACAACGTCGAACCTAATCGAGGGGTTCCAGCTTTTTCATAGATGGAATAAAAAAATTCCCGGCGGTGATGCGTTACAGACAGGAATGAAATTGAGGGCTTCAGCGCAGTTTATGGAAGGTTTACCATATCAGGGAGTGAGTGACAATCTGAAATCTGATCCAAGGGTTCAGTGCGGTTTGTGCATATAATAGCAGATACCCGGGAGTGATTTGCAGATTAGAATCTAATCGAAGGCGGTTCAAATAGCAATTAAAAGAGATCAGACAGAGAGGAACAGACTGGAATCTGTTTGAGGTGTTCAGGGTGGTTTAAGTAGAGAACAGCAGAGAGCAGCGAGTCAGTCATTAACTGGAACATTATGGATGGTTTTGGAGTCGTCGATCAAACGCTCTTAAACTCTTCTGCAATGTCATATTAAAGAAACATATGTTCAACACTCACTTAAAATGCTACAATGATCTGAACAGCTCATTTATCGGTCAACTGGATCCAGCTGTCCTTCAGCAATTGTTTGGTAGAATAAAGCTCTTGGCAAATCAGCTTCAGAGGAGCAGTAATCACCAAAAGATGGAATCTGAGATTGTATCAGTGAGAAACACAGAAAATAACGAATGCTGGATCGTTTATAAACAATTTCAGATTCTAGCAGCATTGAATACTAAACTTGAATTTATTTATTTTGTAATAAAATTTCGAGATATGAAAAAATAAAGCTCTTGGCAACTCTCCTTCTATAAATATGTCAAAATAATCAAACAGACCTTAAACACCCCATTCAAAATTGCATACCTCTGTTATGGACTACGCCAGACCCCCCTCATAGCATTCTTAAACAGGCAGCTCAGACCACAACTTTGCTACTTGTTTAAGCAAATGTACAGTGAAAACTACCCAGAGTAAGGCAGTTCGGTTGACGACTAGATTTTTAAAACAGACAAAAAGGCGTTCACAAAATTGCACAATGAAACACAAAGAATAGAAATAAGATCCATGGAGAATTCAGTCTATCCAACGAGACTTCGCTATATTTTTCCGAAAAGACATAACAGTGCCAGTGTGAAAACTCCCTTTAAAAAATTGGCATCAATGGAGCACCTATTTGCAGGTTGAAGTTGAAGGGCATAGAAGAGAGATTTTCCACACAGCTCCCTGTGGAACTTCCAACGAGTTCAATTGTGAACTAAAACATGACCAGCTTGGTCTGAATTCTCATCTGATTTCATGGAAATAAAAAAAACCTTTTAAAATCCTTTCCATATCTGTACCAACCCTGGCCCGTTTTATTACCCCTCAGAAAAAAAATACATCAAGGACAGCGTCTTTCTTGAGCTAAGGAAAAGCTTTTTATAAATAAAAGGACAAACTTTGTGACACATCTATTAACACTCCATAAATATGCCCAGTTAAGCAAACAGAACTTCAACACACATTCAAAGTCTATCCATCTATTAACATCTCATAAATCTGTCAACTCAGATGTTTGCTTTTCTTCTTGCAGATCTGCGGTCAGACCCATCACCGATGCCATGATGCCAGCTTGGAATTCAAAATCGGGCTGCCTCATCTTTCTCTGCCTCCCTTTGAGGGGCATATTGAGTGTCTGTACCACCGAGAGTGACCGCGAGTGCAGGGATGTCAGCTTTGTGCCAGGATCCCGGTTGGCTGGGGACGGCTATGACGTGGTGACCCTGAGGCCCAAGGGTGCCTTCGTGATCGACGTGGACACCTGGCGCTACCGCAATGGGAGCTGCACCCTCTGCCACAACGGGCATCTCGGCAACGCGCGCCAACGACTGCCCATCTCACTGGCGGACTGGCGCACCCTGAGCTCCTGCCAGCACTCGCTCTCCAGCCGGCTCTACGCTTCAGCTGCCAAGCTGTCAGAGTCCGCCACCTCCGCCATCGCCAACGACTGGCGAGCCGACCTGCTCATCCCGCCCGAAATGAGCACGCAGGCCAACTGGGTGCTGGCTGGCTCCAAGTCGAAGCTGGTGACGTTTGGCACCAGCCGCTCCAAGAGCGATCGCCACGGTTTCGTCAGTCACCAGTTCCAGTGCCTCTACTACAAGTACCGGGTGAAGGAGAGCGCCAAACTGGCGCCGGATTTTGCCCACTCCATCTCCCGGCTCCCTGACACCCTCAACGATGACACCATGTACTGGTACAGGAAGCTGGTGGCAACCTATGGCACCCATTACATCAAGTCAGTGGAGCTGGGCGGCAGCTTGAAAGACGTGACAGCTATTCGGACGTGTGAGGCAGCATCCGAGGGATACACTGCCGAGGAGGTTAGGGACTGCCTGTCAATGGAGGCTAATGTCACAGTGGGGTTCTCTGCAAAAGGATTATTTAATTACCAGAAGTGCCCGCAGATGGCACGTGCCATAAAACACCATGACAATGTCTACCAGGCCTTCAGTGATCGGATGATGGAGTTGAAGGGGGGCCAGTCCCAGCAGCATGCAGACCTCTTCTTCTCCAAGGATGGCTCGGCGTTCAACCAATGGATGGTCTCCCTGCCCACCCACCCAGGCATGGTGCGCTATGCCCTTGCACCTCTCCACCACCTGCTTCCCAAGAATGATCCCAGGCACCAGAACCTGCGGCGCTACATCAGCTATTACATTGTAGTTAGTGCCCTCAACCAACGATGCGGGATGGGGACACAGTGCCCCCCTGGGTCTTACCGTGATCCGCATCAACCGTGCACATGCATGTGCCATGAGGACAGTCACGTGGACAGGAACTGCTGTTCCAAAGGGAAGGGGTGGGGCCACCTGGTGGTCAACGTCTTAAAGGGGCAGGGTCTCTGGGCGGACTACTTCTCTGCCTCTGACAGCTTTGTAGTGGTCAAGTATGGCCAGAGGTCGAGCAGGACCTTTGTGATCAATGACAACAACAACCCCGTGTGGAACGAGGAACTGGACCTCGGTCGAGTCAAGGCCGAGGGCAGAGAGATTCTGATCATTGAGGTCTGGGATTTGGACGTCAAATACGATGACCTCCTGGGCACTTGCAAGGTCAGACTAACCTCTGGTGTATACATCATCACCTGCCCACTCCAGTATGGCTCTGTGAGCCTACTCTACAGCTTCACCTGTGGCCCCCACCTGGATGGTGAAACCTGTCAATATTATAGACCTCGCCCAGCCAACTAGCCATCCAGCAATTAACCGGGCATTGCATTCAGCGCCATCCTTCTCAATACGTCACTGCCAACCCTTTTTGAACCACCGAACCTCATTGTGTATTTTCCCTGAACCTCCATGATGGTAGCACCTTTCTCAGACTGTATCATTGTGGGAGACACCGTGCTATTACATCAAAATACATTGATGGCTTTTTCCAACCATGCAAGCAACACTCTGCACCAGGAGGTGCAACTATGCTGATTTCTAAGCAGATTTGTATAATCTTATATTTTTTCAATAAATCCAACTCAACAGCATTTAACCAGTTTGATGCGATCAGTCTGAATGGGTGCACTTGGTTAGTCTGTTTGTAGAGTGCTGCGGGGCTGTATGTGAGGAGCATGGCAGCGTAACCCAAAGTGGGATCACACAATTGCACCTGAAGGAAGAGGCAGCAGTCAGAAAAGGGGTCACAATGGCGGATGTTTCAGGAAAGGTGAGGATCAGCAGGGATGCGTTGGTCCACGGGAAATGAGTCCTTAATCCCAGTTGTCGTTTGTACAGCTGAGCTTCACCAGGAACATAATAATAATATCCATGGAAATGATGCTTTGGGAGGAAGTGAGAAGGGGCTTGTGTACATTGGCATTGTCTAGAATGGGAATGTAGGGAAGGAGTTCCACTCAACGGAGATCGTGCAGCGTAAAAGGTTTTGTTTATTTGTGTCGTGTAGAATTGGAGTGAATCGGAATGGAGTTGAATCCATTGGGAATCCATATTGGTTTGAAGAGCAGGGGATGGTGTAGAATGGGAGGGAATAGCAAGGCCTTCGGTTTGATTTGGATAGTGTGTTATGGGATTGAATGGATTGTGCTGACTGCATTTGAAAGGAAAGAGGTTTGGGACCATTGAGATTCGGTGATGTGGAGGTGGACGGAAAGGGGTTTGGTTCCGTTGGGATTGTGTAGAGTAGAAGTGAACTAGGAAGTGTTTTGAGTGCGGTGTGATTGTGGGAAGTGTTAATGAACAGGAAGAAATTTGAATCCTTTGGGATGCTGTGGTGTGGGAGTTAACAGGAAGGGATATGGGTCCACGATGATTATATAGAGTACAAGTGAACGGGAAGGGGAATGAGCCAATTGGGATTGTGTAGGGTGGCAGTGAGCAGAAAGGGGAATGAATCCATTGGGATTGATTAGAGTCGCAGATTTAAGGAAAAGAGTTTGGGCCCATTGGAATTTTGTAGACCGAGAGTGCATTGGGAGCGATTTCGGCCCATTCGGACTCATGTAAAGATGGATGAACAGGAGGGCTTCAGGTCCATTTGTAGTGATTTGTTGCGAATTGGATTTGTGTAACGTGTGAGTGTAAATGCGAATGGGCCAGTATGGACTGGGAGTCAGCAGGAAAGGTTTTGCATCTTGAAGCGTTCTGTCAAGGGACATTTGGGACTGTGCAGGATGAGAATTATCAGGAAGGGGTCAAGCTGCATTCGGAACTGTGTGGAGTGGGTTACGGGCCAGACCGGACCAGACTCTCTCAAAAATTTCAAGCAAGTAATCCAACCCCTCTTCGAGTTGTCAAAAGCAGGTGAACATCACAGGAGAGATACAGGTGGCTCAACAACTTCACCTTCAGTAAAACAGAAATCATTTGCAAGGTTACTGACCGAAACATAAACAAAAGGGAACTGGTTTGGACTCCGCCAGACCACTCAAAACATTCTTAAGCAGGCAGGCCCAGACCATAGCTTTGCAATTTCTTTTGATATGTGTACACTGAAAATTAGCCAGAGTAAAATCGTTAAGTTGTCTACTAGATTTCCAAACAGACAACAATTTGTTCACAAAATTGCACAAAGAAACACAAAGAGCAGAATAAATAACACGAACAGAACTCAGCCTCCCTAAACTAGACTTAATTCTGCTGTTCCGAATATACACAAGAGAACCAACAAATACACTTCTTTTAAAACTTCCTTTGTGGGCGGCACAGTGGCATAGCATTTAGCACTGCTGCCTTACAGCGCCAGAGAACCGGGTTCAATTCCCACCTCAGGCGACTGACTGTGTGGGGTTTGCACATTCTCCCCGTGTCTGCGTGGGTTTCCTCTGGGTGCTACGGTTTCCTCCCACAGTCACAAAGATGTGCAGGTCAGGTGAATTGGCCCTGCAAAATTGCCTGTAGTGTTAGGTCAGGCGTAAATGTAGGGGTATGGGTGCGTGCCGGGTCGGTGTGGACTTGTTGGGCCGAATGGCCTGTTTCCACACTGTAAGTAATCTAATCTAAAAATCAGTATAAATAGAACACATGCCTGCAGTTTGAAGTTGAAGGGCAGAAAGAGAGAGAGAAGGGGTGGAGAGACCTTCCTTGACAGGTCAGACTGGACTTCAACTGCTCGGCTAGTGAGCTGACCACTCTCCCATTTTATACTGGTCACTTCTGAAACATGACCACTTTGGCCTGAAGTCTCATCTGCTGACATGTAAACTAAAGGCCTCTCAAAATCTTTTCCACCTCTGTCACAAAAAAAGACTGAATGGAATCTGTCCCAGTTTATTGTCCATCTGAAAAAAAAACAATCAAGGGCAGAGCCTCCTTCAGCCAAGGAACAACAATTAGAATAAAAAGAGACAAACTTTGGTACAGGACACAATGTAAAAGTAACTTAACACTTCTCGAAACGCAAATCATAGCTGCAACTGAATGACGTTTCTCCAAATTCTTGCAACAATCACCATAAACGCTCTGAGCCAAAAAAGATGACAACAATCACCGGCTCTTACAGTAGAGATGTCAGACAAACTCAGCAGGGAGCACCTTCTTCTATGGAACTGTTTTCTTTGGATTTCAAGCCAAAAAGTGACCAGCAGCTCTGAACAACCAGACTGATAAAACTAAAACCAACCAGAGATACCTGATCTGTGAGCACTGGCCACTTCGCTTTCATTGTACAAGTGTACAAAACGCGAAAGCATTTCGCCTGAGGCAGCATTTCTTACTTATCACCAAATTAGTCCTGAAATTCCTTCCAAACCAGGCACGTCGGATATTCTGCCCTCATGACATCTCTCAAAGAAAACAAAGGGCGAGCCGACCCTACTAAATGAGCAACATCGTCCCACCCCCACTTTAAAAAAGTGAACACACAATATCTAAAGATGTCTTCATGAATTAAACCCTTCATGTTACACTGTTCATGCAGTACACATTTCCCTGGCCCGATTCGCGAGTTCGCAGATGACACTCAGATTGGTGGAGCAGCAGACGTTGAAGGTGACTGTCAGAGAACACAGCAGAATGTAGATCGACTGGAGAGTTGAGCGGAGAATTGGCAGGTGCAGTTCCACCCAGACAAATGTGAGATGATGCATTTCTGAAGATCCAATTCAAAAGCGAACTAAATGGAAAAGCTCTGGGGAAAATCCATGTGCAGAGAGATCTGGGTGTGCAGGTCCATTGTACCCTGAAGGTGTCAGCGTTGGCCGACAGAGTGGTCAAGAGAGGATATGGCACGCTTTCCTGCATTGGGCGGGGTATTGAACACAAGAGTTAGCAGGTCGTGTTCCAGTTGCTCCAACCACTGAGCTCCTCATTTTCTCTCTCAAGCCTCGACAGTGCATTGGCAAAAATGTTTTCTCATCCTGCCACATAGACAATTTTCAGATTGAATGTCTGTAACTGCAAGCTTCATGTCAACAGTCTGCAGTTGCCCTTTACAGTTCTCCACACACCTCAGTGGGTTATGATCAGTGTATATGAATGTCTCAGATACGTTACTGGGAACAAGAACATTGAAATGTTATCACGCCAACAACAGGGTCAAAGACCACTTCTCAACAGTTGAGTACTGCTACTGATGAATGTTCAATTTCCTGTACAAATACCGGTCTGTTCTTTCTAATTCATTGACATCATCCTGTAAGATCACATCAACAACACGCACATCCCTTGCATCAACAGCCACCTTGAATTTCTTTCGGTAATTTGGTGTGTCCAAAAATGCTGCAGTAGTTAACACAGCTCTCAGGCTGTCAAATGGCTTTTCACTGGTTTAGAGTGGTGCTGGAAAAGCACAGGAGGTCAGGAACCAGTCGAGGAGCAGGGAAATCGACGTTTCGGGCAGGAGCCCCTCATCAGGAATGAGGCTGGGAGCCTCGGGGTTGGAGAGATAATTGGGAGAGGAGTGGGGCTGGGGAGAAGGTGGCTCAGACTCCAATTGGGGGGGTGGATGGAGGTGGGGATAAAGGTGAGGAGAGGAGGGTGCAGCGGATAGGTGGGAGACAAGGTTGG
Source organism: Chiloscyllium punctatum (assembly GCF_047496795.1). Classification (NCBI taxonomy): domain Eukaryota; kingdom Metazoa; phylum Chordata; class Chondrichthyes; order Orectolobiformes; family Hemiscylliidae; genus Chiloscyllium; species Chiloscyllium punctatum. Next base: position 10,132,332 of record NC_092777.1, read on the forward strand.
CAGGTGCAACAGGTCATGAGGATGGTGCTGAGCAGGCACGTTTGCACTCTCAGTCACTGTATCCCCCCTCCCATTTACCTCTCCACCCCTGAGGCTCCCGGCCTAATTCCTGATGAAGCTCATCTGCCTGGAACATCGATTCTCCTGCTCCTCGGGCTGGTGCCTGGACCTGTTGCACTTTTCCAGCACCACACGCTCCACCCTGGATGTCTCATACACCCGTTTATCAATTTTTGAGAAGATGTTTCTCTCAGATTGGTGATAAGATCGTCAGTAACCTCGCTGAGGTGGAAGGTTAGTGTTCAGACGTTTTCTCACCATGACTATTCAATATCATCAATGAGAGTCTCTGATGAAGCGCTGGTGCTATGTCCCACCTTCCTATTTACAGGTATAGGCTTGTGAAGGTCGGTGATGTCATTTCCGTTTCTTCTGTTCCAAGGGAAATTAGATGGATCTAAGCCAATATGTTTATTGATGGAGTTCTGGTTAGAATGCCATGCTTCTAAGAATTCGCGGGTATGTCTTTGTTTTGCCTGTCCTGTGATGTGTGTGTTGGACTAGTCAAAATGGTGCCCTTCTTTCTTTGGCAATTTTCCTGCTTGTTTACTCGTGTTATTTTTTTTAAAAACATACTACTTTGTACTTTGTAGATTATGCTCGTTTTGCTGATCACATCTCGGTAGCCCACAAGCCTACCAACACATTTAAACAGCCACTAATGTACCGAAATGACTCATTATGGACTATGATCAAAACTAATGTCATTTTCAAGATACCGTGAAAGATCTGTGAAGCAACTCTATCGGAGAAACTGGCAGGAATCATGCCACTAGGATAACATGAACACCAACTAGCCACCAAAAGTCATGACACACGGTGACTAGTTTCCATCCATACAGACAAAGAAGGAGACCACTTTGGGACAACACTCACAGGTGAGACAGGTGGAACAAAGACGCTCAATATTCTTAGAGGCATAGCATTTTGACCGGAACTCTATCGATGAACACATCACCTTAGATCGCCCTTGAGAACGTCTGAAAGCAAATCTTCCAGCTCATCGATCTACCTTCCACACTCCTCTTCACATTCTTCCTTATTTGGTTAGTTTGTTATTTTTTTTTTCCCTTTCTTCCCCAGCAACCATGTTGGGTCAGACACAGTGAATGAACCACAAGTGTGGAAAGGTTCGTTCACGTTCCACCACCAGGAAGATAGGCAACACCCGAATGGTCAGTGATAACCAAATAGGCCTTCTCAGCAAAGCACAATGCCGAAGTGAAAGGGTCGGGCAGGGGAAATGAAACACTCCAGAACTCCCGGTGCCCACCTCTCCTTGAAACCCAACTGTGCGTTGCTTCTCTGAGGACAGCCGGGGCAGTTTTGCATATTGGCACAAACCGTTCATTGGCTATTCATTTGGGGAGGACTTCTGGGAATCCTCTGGTTTCTATCCAGCTTTTGTTAAGGACAGCACCTCCCCCGCCCCCCCCCACCCCCCCCTCCTCCCCCACTGATTTTGAAGTATAAATCCTCAATACGCTGGATTGGGCATTTATTCGGCTGACGAATAAAACGTTTTCCGTGGCTTTGATAATCCTCACAAAGTTGAACGGAACTGCCGCGCCTACCAATTCCCTACAACTTGTGCTGCCAATTTCACTGACTGCGCTTTGTTGATGATTCCCTCAACTTCCAAAATTCCCTCAACTCTTCTCCCTTTACTTTTTAGCAGCAGGATAATTCCTTCTCCTTGATTTGGTTTGATTTAGTTTTGTCACATCTGCCCGGCTGCGGTAAAAGGTATTGTTTTCTGCGCTCTCCAGGCAAGTCACACCATGCGTAAGTTAATCAGTGTAATTTAAAAAGGACGCGCAGTATTGTCATTCCTGAGTTCCAAATTCCCGCCATAGTCTTGGAGACCAAGCTTGTCCTCCATCCACCTTTAAACCACCTGCCCCTTACCGTAAATCTGCCGCCCCTCACATCGCTTAATGACATATTGGTAGAGCTACAGAGAAGTTGCAGAGAAATAGCAGCTCTGATATTTAAGAGGTGCGTTCATTATCGTGACAACAACGGGGAAGAAATTGTTTTTGAATCTGTCGTTTCGTGTTTGCAAACTTTTGTATCTTCTGCCAGATGGAAGAGGTTAGACGATAGCATACCGAGGGCAGGAGCGGATTTTGATTATGTTGGCTGCTCTCCCAAGGTACAAGAAATGGAGATTAATTCAATGAATAGAACACTGTCCTTGTGATAGACTGAGTTGTGTTCACGACTCTGTATTTGCTTGCAGTTTTGGGCAGAACGAGCTTTAGATTAGATTACTTACAGGGTGGAAACAGGCCCTTTGGCCCAACGAGTCCACACCGACCCGCTGAAGCGCAACCCACCCATACCCCTACATTCACCCCTGACCTAACACTACAGGCAATTCACCTGCACATGCACATCTTTGGACTGTGGGAGGAAACCCACGCAGACACGGGGAGAATGTGCAAACTCCACACAGTCAGTCGCCTGAGGTGGGAATTGAACCCGGATCTCTGGCGCTGTGAGGCAGCAGTGCTAGCCACTGTGCCACCGTGCTGCCCACAAGCTATGATACATCCAGAAGATTTTTCCCTGGTGCATCTGTTAAAAGGAATGGTCATAATCACAGCGAGTTTCCTTGGTTTTCTTGACTTTTCTCGGTAGAGGTTTTGTTGACTGAAGTAGTGGATGGATCAGTGACTCAAGGGAGAAATTATTGGTAAAGGGAAGGTGGTAGAAGCTTACAGGGTCTGTGAGGAAGACCTTTCTAACCCAGATGGTGATGGGAATCTGGAACTCATTGCCTGTCAGGTTGGCAGAGGGCAGAATCCCTCACCACACTATGGAAACATGCCCTTCTGCCCAACAAGCCAACACCGACCCTCCGAAGATTAACCAAACCAGACCCGTCCCCCTATCCTATGTTTACCACTGACTGTGGGCAATTTAGCACGGCCAGTTCAACTAACCTGCACATCTTTGGAATGTGGGAGGAAACCAGAGCACCTGGAGGAAACCAACGCAGACACGAGGTGAATGTGCAAACTCCCACACAGACAGACACCCACAGTGGGAATCGAGCCAATGTCCCTAGCGCTGTGAGGCATCACTGATAACCACTGAGCCACCGTGCTGCCTTACTTCTGACCTGAAGCCCAGTTGGCACGCTTTGCAATTGGGAACTAGAGTCAGTGATGGCGACCTTGACAATAGGGATTCAACCAAGTGGTCATACACAGGGCAAGTGGTGGCGGTGCAAGTGGGGTGTCCCTTGGGCATGAGACGCAAAGAGGAATCTCTGCAGAAGTAGCGGGTGCTCAATTAGGTCCATGGGATGTTTGCCTTTGTCACAAGAGGGTTGGCGTACAGGAGCAGGGATACGTCACGGCAATGCAGAACGTGTGACCACAGCTGGAGTATTAGCTGATCGATTTGGGGGGTCCCAGGATCTGAGGAATGATGTTCTGGTTACAGAGGGAATCGAGCAGAGGTTTCCCAGACTGATTCCGGTGATGGCAGGACTGACATACGGAAAGAGACTCGATCAGTGAGATCAGAGGAAACACCTTTACCCAGAGAATGGGGACTCTGGGGAATTTTTTTTTATGGTTGATGAATTGCATGCAATAAGTTTGTTTTTTCAAGAGGGAATTAGATGTCGTTATTCGGACTAAGGGGTGTGGGGAAGAAAAGAAAGGAAACGGGGGACTGTTGGGCCAAAGGGCCTGTTTCCACACGGTAGGGATTCTATTAATTTCCCAGATGTAGTGATGAAAATTCCAACCCTTATCTACAAAGCATGAACCTTTGCCCCTGAATTATATCTGGAGTGTTGTTAGCAATTAAATATCCACAGCTGGGTGTCGCTGGGAAGGGATGTGAAGTGAGAGTGACTGTTCTTGGTATGAGGGCTCCAATCGAACATCTATGGCATCCAGAAGCCCCCAGCAACACTGGAAACAATTGGTATTGGGGGGGGCAAAGTCTGGTTGGAGCCCTACCCGCCACACCAGAAGATGTCTGCAATTGGTGGAGGTCAGTTATCTCAGTCTCAGGACACCTCTGCGGCAGTTTCTCAGCTTAGCGTCTTCGGTCCAACTGTCTTCTCATGCTTCACCAATGACCATCCCTCCACCCTAAGGTCAAAGTTGGGGCTGTTCACTAGTTGCGCAATGTTGTGCAGCCTTTGGCCTTCCTCAGACACTGAAGCAATCCACGTTCAAATGCAAAAAGATCCAGATAATACTCAGGCTTGTGCTTTTCGCTGTTATTCATTGACGGAGGGGGAGTATCACAGGCCGGGGTCAGAACCTATTGCCCTGACCCCAAATTAAACCGCAACAGAAGATGGTAGATGATAGACACCTTTGTGAACTGTTGCATTATCCCCTCCCCGTGTGGTGTAGGGACACTGCGGTTAGGGAGGGAGATGGGGAGTTTGGCCCCAGCAGGGCTGTAGGAATGGCAACTCCAGAATCAGGTTGGAAAAGGTGTTGGTGGGCCACGGCTGGGAGGGGAAATCGCCACAACTCATCGCCCCCGAGCCGTTCCTGCTGCCTCTCGTCCTTCTAGGAGCGCAAGGGGTGACGGGTTTGGAAGGTTTTGTCAGCCGGAGGAGACCCGTTGAGTGGTCAGTGGTGGAGGGTGTGTGTGATGTACATGAGGGTCAGCGCTGACGGTGGGTGGGGAGAGTTGGGGCTGCCTTGTCCTGGATGGTGCCGAGCCTCTCGACTGTTGTCGGGGCTGGCCTCACACAGACAAGTAGGAGATAGTCAACTTGAGAAAATCCAACCATCTCCGTTTCGTTTTCAATTGTTTTCCAATCACTGAATCCTTCTCACTATTCGCATCCTGGGGGTTCCCATTGAGAGAGAATCTAACCATCGTCACTTTGATGGACAATGGTGCCGCCATCACTGAATCGACCCCGCCATCAACATCCTGGTGTTGTTACCATTGAGAGAGAATCTAGCCACCACCCCTTGGCATTCAGTAATGTTACCATCACTGAATCCCTTCAATGTCAACATGCCCAGATGACCATTTAGAACAGAATGCAATCACTTCCTTGATGTTTTACAATGGCGATCCCGACACTGTATCCTACACCCTCCTACTATCACCATCCTGGTGTTACAATTGAGAGAGAGACTCAAACTACAGTCCACTTGATGTTCAATGGTGTTACCATCACTGAATTCCCACTGACGCAGTACATGTAGCTCTTTGCAGGTTTTAAAAACGACCTTGGATGATGAAGTGTAAAGTTTGTATTAGTAAGTTTTCCGATGACACAAAGGTCGGTGGTGTCGGAGGTAGTGTCAAGGACTGTTACAACATGACATTGAAAGGATGCAGAACTGGGCTGAGAAGTGGCAGATGGAGTTCAATCTTAATAAAGGCAAAGTGATTCATTTGGTAAGCTTGAATTTCAATGTTGAGTACAGGGTTAAAGATAGGAGTATTTGCAGAGTTCAGGAACGGCAGGATCTTGGGATCGAAGGGCATAGATTTCACCCAAGTTAGTCAGATTGTTTAGAATGCAAATGGTGTTTTGGCTTTTATGAACAGGGGGGATGAGTTTAAGACGAATGAGGTTTTGTTGCAGCTCTATAAAAACCTTTTTAGACCACATTTGGAATACTGCATCCAGATCTGGGTCGCCTCACTATAGGAAGAATGGAAATGCTTTAGAAAAGGTGCCAAGGAGATTTGGCAGGATTCTGCCTGGAATGGCGGGGCATGTCTTATGAAGAGAGGTTGAGTATTTATGGCTTTTAAAACTGGAATGAAGAAGGAAGAGGTGCACAAGGTCATTAGAGGCATAGGTAAGAGCAGATGGCCAGAGGCCTTTTCCCAGGGCAGAAATGGCGGTCTGGAGGGGTCATAATTTGAAGGGGATTGGAGGAAGTTTTAGTGGAGATGTCAAGAGGTCGGTTCTTTACACAGAGAGTGGTGGGTGCATAGAATACACTGCCAGCAGTGGTAGTAGACTCAGCAACATCAGGAATATTAACGTCACTGCTGGACAAGCACATGAACGACAGTAAATGCAGGAGTGTGTAGGTTCGGTTGATCTGAGATGAAGATAAAACCTCAGCACAGCATCGTGGGCCGAAGGGCCTTCATTGTGCTGTCCTGTTCGAAGCACTTTGTTTCTATGTTCTCTATGTAAATGCATTGGTTGAGAAATGGCAAGTAAATTTCGTGTCACACCAGTGCCAACCAACTACCACCTGATGACCCCTTGGCAGACGAGTAAAGATTTCAATGACCCCCGTCGCATAATCTTGTTCGGTTGCAGAGGAGGAGCTAGAAGGCTTCTTGCCTCATTCGTGTCCAATGTGTGCCATCCACACTGACAGTGACATGTTACCTCCGCGGTGTGGGGGATAGAGTGTGGTGAGAGTTTGGCCAAACTTGGGTTGTTTTTGCTTGAGCGTCAGAGGCTGAAGGATAAATTAGTAGAATTAGATTCCCTACAGTGTAGAAACAGGCCCTTCGGCTCAAGAATTCCCCACCAACCCTCCGACGAGTAACCCTCCCAGACCTATTCACCTTTCCTAGATTTGCCCTGACTAATGAACCAATACTACACATCCATGGTTTCTTCCTTGTCTATGTGTATATTCCTGATGATGCCCAAGAATTCCCGTGTTGACTGTATAGAGTGTCTGGTTCCGCTGATCCGGTGTTTCAGTCTCTGTCGTAGTTCCTTAGCCAGTTTGTGTGATGGCGTCCCTGGTGGACGGCGCGGTGGCACAGTGGTTAGCACTGTTGCCTCACAGCACCAGAGACCTGGGTTCAATTCCCGCCTCAGGCGACTCTCGGTGTGGAGTTTGCACATTCTCCCCGTGTCTGCGTGGGTTTCCTCTGGGTGCTCTGGTTTCCTCCCACAATAGGTGAATTGGCCACGCTAAATTGTCCACAGTGTTAGGTGAAGGGGTAAATGTTGGGTGGGTTGCGCTTCAGCGGGTTGATGTGGACTTGTTTCCGATGGGCCTCTTTGCACGCTGTAAGTAATCTAATCTAATCCCTAAAGTCAATGGCCAATTGACCGAACCTACGCACCTTTAGACTGTGGGAGGAAACCCATGCATACACAAGGAGAATGTGCAAACTCCACACAGACAGTCGCCCGAGAATGGGATTGAACCCGAAGCCCTGGTGCTGTACTAACCACTGACCCACTGTGCTTCCCTGTCTGATTCAAATGCATAAAGTTGCTAGGTGGATAAATAGAGTGTCTTATTCTCAATGTGAAACAAGGTGAGAGAAATAATGTTTAATGAGGTGGGCGTGGAATATTTTGTTTCTAAACTTAGGGTGGTAGGTGCCTGGGACGTGCTCAAAGGTGAGTGTTAAAAACTGACTCCAATGTTTTCTGACCAGACTTTTCAGTATCCAATGCCAGAACTTTGCAAACAATCAACACTCAACGCCGGTTCGTAACTCAAACATCAGACTTAGCTTTTTACGAACAATATTAGTCAAGCAGAATTCAACAGCAAAGCAATAAAATTGGCGTGTCTGGTTTAACCCCAATAACCTTCAGCTCAATTCACACGCAACTAAAACAGAGAAACAGTAAAAACAGAGAAACAAGTCGCGTTAAAGATGCATCAACATTTCCCAGCCTCTCACCGTTTCCAAAATAATCCTGTCAGTCGTTTTGCAGGGTTTTAGTCTCGAGCATGCGGTTTCGCCATTTGGTGAACCTATTGGTGAGACGATAATGAGTTGGTCGAGAAGCAGATTGTTTGGGGATGTTACGTTCTACAATGAGGCAAAAAAGAGGTTGCACATTCCCAATACGAATCCTCTACCACGCCCGCATTTCTTGAGAAGGGACAGGGCAACGAGAGCGTGTCACTGGCAAAGTCTCTGTCTCAATCTCTGGATTTCACTCTCTTTCTCTCTCTCAGTGTCTCACCTTCTGTCTGATTCTCTCTCTCTCTCTGTATCTCTCTATACCTCTCTCTCTCTTTCTTTCTCCCTCTCTCCCCCTCTCTCTCTCTCCTCGTCTCTCCCTCTCTCACTCTCTCACTCTCTCATTCTCTAACGTCTTCGGTCTCTACCTCAATTTGAATGCATCCTGTCTTCAGACATTTTTCTGTCCCATTGTAATTGTCTCTCTGACTATCTGTCTTTCTCTCTATGCCAGTCTATCACTGTCTGTGTGTCTGTCTCTGTTTCTCTCTGTCTCTATGTTGCTGCATGACTGCACACTCCAACCAGGGACCAACTATTCAGTCTGCATTACTGGCCCGAGGGAAATCAGTTCATCATTAGAATTATGAGAAATATTGATTTCTGCTACTATTTTTCCTTCAGCTGTATAAGTCTGTTCATGATTTTATAAATGATACCGATGAGATATCTGAGCACAGTCATAAGCTGCTCTCTGAATTTGGTCTGAGTCACTGCATAAGTCCCAGTGTTGGTGCAGCAACGCAGCAACTGCAGTATGAAGCTCAATTCCATCACAAAACTGTGTAGTTGCAATGTGTGGTAGCCCAACCAGGACATGGTGGATCCCTAAAGAATAGACCATTAATAAAGCCCAAAACGGAATGAAATTGGCCGAGATAATCAGCAGTAAAAAGATGGATTTTCTTCAGCTCTCCATCGCTGAGTCTCTGCGGACTCTCCCTGCTGCTGGAGACCCGGAGTCTGCTGCAGGCACAATCAACATGAAATACCATAAAGTATTCTTTAAACCGCTCCGCACAGTCACTGTCCCCAGAACCATAGCCGCCGTACTCTCACTGCAACATTTAGTTTTCAGCTTCTGGCAACAAATGGCCACAAAGCGGTCAAAGGTGAAAGTGACGGTGAACCAGACAGAACAGTCAGTGGCTGCATTGAACAGGACAACGTCGACGTTACGCAGAGGGATGGACTCCAAGAAGTGAAACTGTTCTTTAAAAGTAATTGGAATGTGCCTCAATATCAGATCAAGAATAATAACCAGTAAATCAGTGACTGCCATGGCGACCAGGTAGCGGGTGATGCATTTGGAGAGACCACATATTCCCTTTGTAAGGATTATAATCGTCACTATGTTGGCTGTGTGGAAGGAAACAGATATGAAGATCAGAAAATAGCTTGGACGCAAGGTAACATTTAGCTCACCAGCAATTTGCAGCTTCAGTTATGTCTTTTTTTGCATCCAGTGTTGAATTAGAATGATTGCTCCCATCATTGAATCATGTTCTCGGGGCAGGAATGGTGCAGAAAGACATCAATGGAGGAACACACACTGCAGATATCGCGGGAATGAAATTATATTTTAAAAAAGTGTTTCACAGAAGCATGACATATCAAATCCTTAGCTGGAAACAAAGATTTACCAGGGACACCAGACATGGCGAGGATGGGATACAAAATAGCTTGTATAATTTGAAGAAGGAATTGAACAGCAAGGTAAGCTGGTAGCTGCTAGGTGGGCAGAGAGATAACAAGTTCGTAAAAAGCTCTGTCTCCTGTTGTGATATTCATATAAATTTCCTTCATAGTCCAATTGTTTCTCACTGTCTGAGTCCTAGATCAGGTTCCGTTAGTGTCGAAAGTGTTGGTCCCAGCCACGCTCAGAGCTGATACATTGATGTAAAGGTTCATATGAATGGAAAGGATCGACTCTCCAATGACATAATCAGGATCTGTGGAGACCTGTAGTTAATCACAATCAATGAACAAATAACACCAGTTAACTCCTCTCTCCCCAACACATCTCCTAACTGAATGTCTATGAATACTGCCGGAGAAGAGGGGAGTGAGAGCACCACTGAGGAAAGAAATAGCGTTATGACTCCATGCCACTTCTTGTCTCCTGGCTCACTAATCAGTGTGAGATAGAGAGGACAGTGAGAGCCCTTTTCTTTGGATGTTGATGGCTTGCACGACGGGACATGGCTTCAAATTGATGGGTGATAGATACAGGACAGATGTCAGAGTTAGGTTCTGTACTCAGAGAGTAGTAGGCAGGGAGAACGCACTGTCTGCAACAGAAGTAGGGTCGCCAACTTTAAGTGGATTTACATGGTCATTGGATGAACATATGGATAAAAATGCAACAGTGTACGACAGATCAGCTTCAGATTGGTTCCACAGATCAGCACAACATTGAGGGGCCGAAGGGTCTGTACTGCACCGTAATGTTCGATGTTCTACATTTTGATCCACTTTCGGGAAGGAAATTGTTATCCATCAACAGACTGACCAACATGTGACTGTAGAGATGTAACAAATTGCCTAATTCCAGTCCGTCTTCTGGGCAATTAGGGAGGGGCGATCATTATTGGGCCTCCCCAATTGTGCTCCACTGAGTGAATTAACCATGAATCAGTCACATCACAGATCAGATTAGTGACATGGACTTGAATAACTACTGGATTACAGATTTATAATGGGATTTCATGAAGGCAAATCAAGGTTGACAAATCCATTGTAATTTGTCAATGATGCAGATGTTAGCTTTGAGAGGGGGCACCAATGACTGCGGTGTTTTCGGACTTTCAGAAGCCTTTCAACAAGGTCCCACCAAAGAGATGAATGTGCAAAATTAAAGTGCACGGGATTAGGGGAGGTGCATTGAGATGGATAAAAATAACTGAGCGGGAAGGAATCATAAAATGAGAAGGATTGGATTATTTTATTTTGAAAATGGCAGAACCCAGTGATCTGGTACAAGAATTGGTACAAGGACAGCAGTTATTCATAATATTTGTTCTTGACTTAGATAAAGGAACTAAACGTAACGTGCCCCAGTTTGCAGTTGACACAAAGCTGGGAGGGAGGTTGGAGATGTTTCAATGCAATATGGATTTGGAGGGTCAGTGGACAAGATACAGTTTGAAAGTGGTTCAACTTTAGATTTTCCACTTTGGCACCAGAAAGAGGAAGCAGGGTTATTAGTTTAATAGCTGTAAGTTGAGAGGAGGGAATGTTCATGAAGACCTGAGTGTCCCTTATACACCAATCTCTGAAAGTAAACATTACAGGAGAAACGGTCGATGAAGACGGTCAATGGAATGTTGGCCTTCACAGTAAAACGATTGGGTACAGGAGCAGAGCTGCAAATGTACAGGGTGAAACCGCATCTGGAATATTGTGTCTATGGGCTTGCTGTGTCCTTACCTCAGGAGAGATGGTCTGGAGACAGAGGGAGTGCAGCAAGAATCACCGGACTGATTCCTGAACTATGAAGAGAACTGGATCCGAGAGGATGGTGCTCATTGGAGTTCAGAAGATGAAGGAGTGAATTTCCATGGAAACCTGTGTGCTGCTCACAGGATTAGACAGGTTTGATGTGGCAGGGATGGTCATGCTGGTGAGGCAGTCCATATTTATGTGATAAGGGGTAAACATATTCGCACTGTGATAAGGCGTATTGTCTTCACTCAGAGAGAAATGAGCCTGTGGAATTCAAGAAAGTGGTTCAGGCCAAAGTACATTCTATTTTCAAGATGGATGTAGATATTGTTCCTGTAGTGAAAAGGATCACGGGATAAAGGCAGCTGGGAGTCGGATGGAGAGTTCGATGATCAGCCAAGATCATAATGAATTATTGAGTCATCTCGAGAGGTCGAATACCCTCCCCCCAATCTTCTGCCTTTCCATGTTTCATGGAGATTCTTGTATTCCCAGCTGTTTCCAGTTTTACGTGCCAGACTGTTTCCTACCCCAAGACTTGAATTCCCCACACGGGAAAAAAAGACTCAGTTCAGTGTTTTCCTACTTTATCCTATTTTGCGAATGTATTTCGGATGCTACAGTCTGAGGATGTTCTCACACAGCATCAATGCAGAGATTGCACTGCCCTATAGTGATGACAATCGCCCTCTCTCTTTTTTTTAAGAGTTGCCCAATCTTAGTACTTGAAGGACTTGGTCAGTTCAGATCTTTTGATCTCCAACTTTGGGTTTCAGCGTGCTCTGTTCAATGGAGTTACTGGTTGACAACGGGTCAGAAGTCAAAGTGGCAGCACTTCACAATCTGGAGGCTGCTGTAATTGTAAATGGGCAGGCTGACCAGCTAAAATCAAGAAAATAAGAGCAGAGACATTCAAAAAAAAAACCCAGGAAGAGCTGCAGCGGTCTCCCTTTAAAACCACCGGATTTGGGGAAGGAAATCTTTTCAGGTGTACTGTGGTTAGCATCATTCTGAGTATGGTCCGGTTCCTCAAGGGAGAATTGGAATGGTCAGGAGAATAGGACGGAAGAGCAGACGGAGGAACAACAAAACGATTCTGAAATTTTGTTGTGGATAAAGTTATTTTGCTGCTTCTATTCAAACCGTTCTTTCATTCTATAAGAAACCACTGCAAATACTTGCTCGTAAGGATGTTTTTCTCTGCATGGGGAGATGAGACTTGAACCAGTTCTGTCTAGCTCAGAGGTGGGGACAGTGTCACCGAGTCTGAATAAGTTCTATGCAATAGCCTGAGCTCTGAAATGCAAAACCTTTGAGCTCTCACTTATATATGAAGCCGAAGGGGGTTTTCCAGTCCATTGGATGTAGTCCAAATGCCAACTTGATTCACCCCCACACCCCGTTTGTTTTCAGCAGAATGACGGAGGTCGGATAGAAATATAGAAAATTGAAACAAAATTCTGCCCTGCTGCAACGTAATATAGGTTGACAGCTCCTTATTCAATTCAGTGACCAGTACCCCACTATCTCCCTATGGATCTTCTGGTCCATAACCCTTCACCCAGTCTCTTCTTGAAAACATTTAATGTTTTAGCTCCGTCCGATCTCTAAGCTAGAGAATTCCACAAACTGACCACTCTCTGGGTGAAGACATTTCTCCTCATTCGTCTCCTTTAGATTCTGACCGCCTGTTTCTGGATTCACCCCCCCCCCTTCCTGGTCATCAGGAACATCCTTCTTGCCTTGGCGCTGTCTACACATGTTGGAATTTTATCGGTTTCTCAGAGCTTCCCTTTTCCCAATTTTTCCTGGCTCCCAGTGAATGTAGTCCCAGCTGATCCAATCTCTCTCATCGTCAGTCCTGCCAGATCGAGAATCAATTTGGGATGACTTCGCTGGACTCTGTCCATAGCCAGGATCTTCTTCCTCAGCCGTGGAACTCCAGAACTGAAGAACAATAGTCCAGCCGTGGACACCTCCTGGGCAAGTGCGTGGAGATTTTCCTGCTCCTGTACTATATTCCTCTGGCGAGGAAATTCGACATCCCATTCATACTCTGCACCATTGCTTTTGCAATGCTTACTCTCATTGACTGGGGTACAAGGGACACAAATGTCCTATTGCACTCCCCAATGTGTCAGCATTCTGGAACTGTCAAACTTAATTGAGGTTGAGTTCCGATGTTAAAGTCGCATCACTGACTCTATTTCCCAATTGCGTAGCTTATAAATCGGACTTCAATTCTTCCAGATGTAGGGACGAGAATTCCAACTGAAGGTCCCAAAACTTCTGCCTAAACCCTCCGGATTGTTAGTACCACTCACCATAGATGGGTTGTAAAGGAAGGGGAAGAAAGGTGGGACTGACAGTCTACAACTTCATGGCTACTTTGAAGCGAGTGCAGTGTCCAGGATCCTGGGGGGCGGGAGGGTAACTGACTGCTACCTCTCAGCACCCGCGACCCTGGTTCGATTCCAGCCTCGGGTGACCGCCTTTGTGGAGTTCGCGCAATTTTTCCCCGTGTCTGCGTGGGTTTTCCCCCCACCCCCCACAATCCAGAGATGTGCAGGTCTGGTGAATTTCCCCATCGTGTTGGGTTCTCGGCGTTCCAGAGGAATATAATGCAGGAGCTGGAAAATCTCCACACATCTGCACAGGGGGGTATCCACGGTCGGACTCATGTTAGGTGTTTTTTGTTAGGTACATTAGTTAGGGTCTGGGTGGGTTACTCTTCAGATAGTCTGTGTGGACTTGTTTGGCCACAGGACCTGTCCCTATACTGTAGGGAATCTAATCTCATCAAGAGATCAAGTCATACAATTTTGGGGTAATTGTTACCAACATGCGCTGGCCGCGCATTGCAGGCACCTACCAAGGAAATCTCCCTCGCACACCTCCTTTAAACTTATTCCCCCCAACATAAATCTGTGCCATCCAATATTTGACATTTCTATCTATGTAAAGAACTCCAGTTGGCCCCCACATGCATGCCGCTCTTAAAGTTCTATACTTCTATCAGGGCCTCAGACGCTCCAGTGAAAAGCATCCAAAATTGTGCAAGCTGTCGTTTTAAGTCACACTGCCCTCCCGAGTTCTCACATCAGCATCAGTGAAAAGGCACTTGTCCGGACAGGATGAGGTATCAATCCTGATGCAGCCATCCCCTTCCTAACAACGAAATTTTGCAACTGCGCTATGCGGCACGGTCTCAATGATATTTCAATCATCCTCCTGAAAGGTGTCAGATGGTCATCGCCGTTCATTTCTGTGGCTCGATCTTCACTTGCCCCTTGTCTCCCAAAACGTGAATATTGTCTGGGTCATTTCGCATGTTGACGCAGAATGCGACAGTACCTGAGAAGACACGAATGGTAGTGACTAGGATATTGACAGTTTGGAAGGGGAGGTGGTGGTGGGGGGGGTGGGGGGGGGGGGTCGTTCAGTGAACATCAAAGAGTGATGTTTGGATTCCTTTCGATGGTTAACGCCATGGTATTGATAGTGGGGGAAATTCAGTGATGGTGGCACCACTGAACTTCCAGGGGGCGATGGTCAAATGATCTTTCGATTCTATTCCCCCATGGTATTGATGGTGGGGACGTTGATTCCAGAGATGGCAATTCCAATGACTATCAGGGCGTGATGTTTGGATTGCCTCTCAGTGGATTCCTCCAGATGTTGATAATGGTGGTCTCACTGACTGTAATACTATTCAACATCACTGGGGGTGTTGATGACATTTTGTCTCATTGGTAACACCCAGGAAGTTTCTCATGGGATCATGTAGTGATGGTAACACCATGGAACGTCAAGGGGGGGCGATGGTTCAATTCTTGTTAAATGCTAACTTCCCCCCCCCCCACCCCCCAGATGTTGATAGTGGATGGATTCAGTAAAGCCAAAAGCTCTGAACATCAAGGGGGGGAATAACTCATTCACTCTCTATGGTAACCCTCAAGACTGACAGTTTGGAGGTTTTAAGTGATGGTAACACCTTTGAACCTTAATTGGGTGATCGTTGCGTTGTCTATCAATGGGAAACCCAGGGTGTAGGTGGTGTGGTGGATTGAGTGACGGAACACCATTGAAAGTCAAGGGGTGACAGTTAAATTCTCTCTCAATGATTCTTCCAGGATGTTCACCGTGGAGATATTCAGTAATGGTAAAACCATTGAACTTCATGCGTAAGCCATGACATCGAAAAGACTGGTTGCACCCTCACTGGAGCATTGTGCAGAGTCCCAGTCACCACACTATCGAAGAATTTGAAGGGAGTGGGGGAGATTTCAGGAATAGTTAGACAAAGAAATCTACACACAGCAAAATATCCTTCAGCCCATTGACAGTATTGGCATAAAAAAAAACAACAATCCCATTTGCCAAGTATTTGGCCATTGGACCTGTCCACTGTCACAATGCAACAGTATAACTACTGAAAATGTGTTGCTGGAAAAGCTCAGCAGGTCAGGCAGCATCCAAGGAGCAGGAGAATCGAGGTTTCGGGCACAAGCCCTTCTTCAGGAATGCCCGAAACGTCGATTCTTCTGCCCCTGAAGTTATATTCCCTCGGAAAAACTCAGATGATTGTGGGCGGCACGGTGGTTAGCACTGCTGCCTCACAGCGCCAGGGTCCTGGGTTCAATTCCCGCCTCAGGCGACTGACTGTGTGGAGTTTGCACATTCTCCCAGTGTCTGTGTGGGTTTGCTCCCACAGTCCAAAGATGTGCAGGTCAGGTGAATTGGCCAGGCTAAATTGCCTGTAATTGCTATCTAAGGGGTAGATGTAGATGTAGGGGTATGGGTGGGTTGCGCTTCGGCGGGGTGGTGTGGACTTGTTGGGCCGAAGGGCCTGTTTCCACACTGTAAGTAATCTAATCTAATCATTGATCGATCCATAGAGAGTGGAATGTCCTTTCTGTCTCGACCACCTTTATCTTTTCATCTGATGTCTGCAGTTGTGAAGGTTGTGCCTGTAAGAATAGTCACTTGCTGTGTAGAGGTGTTCCAGAAGGGAAGCTAATGAATGGCTGGAGAAAGAGAGAATCCTTCATCACGTCAAGAGTTGGTCAAGTCCGAGAATGATCTGAATTGGCGAATGCGCAACATCTGGTAGGGGAGATCTTTCTGATATGAATGTGACCAGGTCTACGCTCGCAATGTGATTGAATGCTCCAAAGCCAAATCCATGTCCAGTCTCGCGAGTACGAATCTACCGATCCAGAGGAACACTTAATGGCAAAATGCAGCGTGGAAAGACCATGGTCAGGCCTTCCAAGAGAGTTGACAACCATGGAAGATAAAGAGAGAAGACAACAGAAAATCACTCTTGCCAATAGCATCCCACTCGGAACGACACAAGAATACAGTTTCCCCAACACTCTCCCAAGCGCTTGGAGGTGATGCCCCAGTGGTATTCCCGACACAGTTAATCCAAAACAAAAACAAGGCGACCCGGATTCTAATCCAACAGATGGTGGGAATTCGAATTCAACAAATATCTGGAATTTAAAAAAAAGAACGAATCGTGAATCCATTTTTGACTCTGAGGCATTTGATTCACCCAAGTCCCTTAGGGAATGAAACTGAGCTCCTTTCCCGGTCTGGCCTTCAGGAGACTCCAAACCCAAGCAATTCGGTTGACTTTTGACTGGGCTCTGGGAATGTAAGGAAGGGCAGTAAATGCTGGTGTAGACAGAGAGTTCCCCACGTCGTGAATTGATTACAAAGTACGCTTTCAAGCTCTGGAAAGAAGTCAAGTTTGCAAGTAGGGAAGTGAGCAAAGAGCAGGAAGTGGATCGTGCGTTTGAAGAAATAAAGAGGAAGAAGTCGAAACTGCAGAAAGCGGAGGCCGTAAACCCCGATTTTTTCCTGTAGGTGCCAAACGTGACCTCGCCAGTTCTTCAGGGAGAAGTCTCCTCATCGCTCACTGCGGATAATCACGATTAAAAAAAAAACGCATATGCTCCCAAAACTTAGGTCTGAACATTTCTGGTCAAATAGATTTTTGTTTTGGCATAATTAAATATATGCTTTGAAACTGTAAGCTGGAGTCCTATGATTTTCTGTGGTGGGGGGGGGGGGGGGGGGAAGTCGTTCAGCGATTGTAGGTGTTGCAAGTTAGACCAATCCGAAAAGGTGATGGTGAACCGACTTCATGTATCACTACAGCCCGTCTGGTGCAACGAGATCCAAGGGCGCTGGTTCCAGTGTAGCCAATTATTTTCTGAGGGCGCTGGTTCCAGTGTAGCCAATTATTTTCGGAGGGCGCTGGTTCCAGTGTCGCCAATTATTTTCAGAGGGGGCTGGTTCCAGTGTAGCCAATTATTTTCAGAGGGGGCTGGTTCCAGTGTAGCCAATTATTTTCTGAGGGGGCTGGTTCCAGTGTAGCCAATTATTTTCAGAGGGGGCTGGTTCCAGTGTAGCCAATTATTTTCGGAGGGGACTGCTTCCAGTGTAGCCAATTATTTTCGGAGGGCGCTGGTTCCAGTGTAGCCAATTATTTTCTGAGGGGGTTGGTTCCACTGTAGCCAATTATTTTCGGAGGGGGCTGGTTCCAGTGTAGCCAATTATTTTCTGAGGGGGCTGGTTCCAGTGTAGCCAATTATTTTCGGAGGGCGCTGGTTCCAGTGTAGCCAATTATTTTCAGAGGGGGCTGGTTCCAGTGTAGCCAATTATTTTCGGAGGGGACTGCTTCCAGTGTAGCCAATTATTTTCGGAGGGGGCTGGTTCCAGTGTAGCCAATTATTTTCGGAGGGGACTGGTTCCAGTGTCGCCAATTATTTTCTGAGGGGGCTGGTTCCAGTGTAGCCAATTATTTTCAGAGGGGGCTGGTTCCAGTGTCGCCAATTATTTTCGGAGGGGGCTGGTTCCAGTGTAGCCAATTATTTTCAGAGGGCGCTGGTTCCAGTGTAGCCAATTATTTTCTGAGGGGGCTGGTTCCAGTGTAGCCAATTATTTTCAGAGGGCGCTGGTTCCAGTGTAGCCAATTATTTTCGGAGGGCGCTGGTTCCAGTGTAGCCAATTACTTTCAGAGGGCGCTGGTTCCAGTGTAGCCAATTATTTTCTGAGGGCGCTGGTTCCAGTGTAGCCAATTATTTTCAGAGGGCGCTGGTTCCAGTGTAGCCAATTATTTTCTGAGGGGGTTGGTTCCAGTGTAGCCAATTATTTTCTGAGGGGACTGGTTCCAGTGTAGCCAATTATTTTCTGAGGGGACTGGTTCCAGTGTAGCCAATTATTTTCAGAGGGCGCTGGTTCCAGTGTAGCTAATTATTTTCTGAGGGGGCTGGTTCCAGTGTAGCCAATTATTTTCAGAGGGCGCTGGTTCCAGTGTAGCCAATTATTTTCTGAGGGGGCTGGTTCCAGTGTAGCCAATTATTTTCTGAGGGGGCTGGTTCCAGTGTAGCTAATTATTTTCTGAGGGGACTGGTTCCAGTGTAGCTAATTATTTTCGGACGGGGCTGGTTCCAGTGTAGCCAATTATTTTCTGAGGGGGTTGGTTCCAGTGTAGCCAATTATTTTCGGAGGGGGTTGGTTCCAGTGTAGCCAATTATTTTCTGAGGGGGTTGGTTCCAGTGTAGCCAATTATTTTCTGAGGGGGCTGGTTCCAGTGTAGCCAATTATTTTCGGAGGGGGTTGGTTCCAGTGTAGCCAATTACTTTCTGAGGGGGTTGGTTCCAGTGTAGCCAATTATTTTCGGAGGGGGCTGGTTCCAGTGTAGCCAATTATTATCGGAGGGGGCTGGTTCCAGTGTAGCCAATTATTTTCTGAGGGGGCTGGTTCCAGTGTAGCCAATTATTTTCAGAGGGGGCTGGTTCCAGTGTAGCCAATTATTTTCGGAGGGCGCTGGTTCCAGTGTAGCCAATTACTTTCTGAGGGGGCTGGTTCCAGTGTAGCCAATTATTTTCTGTGGGCGCTGGTTCCAGTGTAGCCAATTATTTTCTGAGGGGGCTGGTTCCAGTGTAGCCAATTATTTTCGGAGGGGGCTGGTTCCAGTGTAGCCAATTATTTTCAGAGGGGGCTGGTTCCAGTGTAGCCAATTATTTTCTGAGGGGGTTGGTTCCAGTGTAGCCAATTATTTTCTGAGGGGGCTGGTTCCAGTGTAGCCAATTATTTTCGGAGGGCGCTGGTTCCAGTGTAGCCAATTACTTTCTGAGGGGGCTGGTTCCAGTGTAGCCAATTATTTTCTGTGGGCGCTGGTTCCAGTGTCGCCAATTATTTTCAGAGGGGGCTGGTTCCAGTGTAGCCAATTATTTTCTGAGGGGGCTGGTTCCAGTGTAGCCAATTATTTTCAGAGGGGGCTGGTTCCAGTGTAGCCAATTATTTTCGGAGGGCGCTGGTTCCAGTGTAGCCAATTACTTTCTGAGGGGGCTGGTTCCAGTGTAGCCAATTATTTTCGGAGGGCGCTGGTTCCAGTGTAGCCAATTACTTTCTGAGGGGGCTGGTTCCAGTGAAGCCAATTATTTTCGGAGGGGGCTGGTTCCAGTGTAGCCAATTATTATCGGAGGGGGCTGGTTCCAGAGTAGCCAACTATTTTCTGAGGGCGCTGGTTCCAGTGTAGCCAATTATTTTCTGAGGGGGCTGGTTCCAGTGTAGCCAATTATTTTCTGAGGGGGCTGGTTCCAGTGTAGCCAATTATTTTCTGAGGGGACTGGTTCCAGTGTAGCCAATTATTTTCTGAGGGGGCTGATTCCAGTGTAGCCAATTATTTTCTGAGGGGGTTGGTTCCAGTGTAGCCAATTATTTTCTGAGGGGACTGGTTCCAGTGTAGCCAATTATTTTCAGAGGGCGCTGGTTCCAGTGTAGCCAATTATTTTCTGAGGGGGTTGGTTCCAGTGTAGCCAATTATTTTCTGAGGGGGTTGGTTCCAGTGAAGCCAATTATTTTCAGAGGGGGCTGGTTCCAGTGTAGCCAATTATTTTCGGACGGGGCTGGTTCCAGTGTAGCCAATTATTTTCAGAGGGGGCTGGTTCCAGTGTAGCCAATTATTTTCAGAGGGGGCTGGTTCCAGTGTCGCCAATTATTTTCAGAGGGGGCTGGTTCCAGTGTAGCCAATTATTTTCTGAGGGGGCTGGTTCCAGTGTAGCCAATTATTTTCTGAGGGGGCTGGTTCCAGTGTCGCCAATTATTTTCAGAGGGGGCTGGTTCCAGTGAAGCCAATTATTTTCTGAGGGCGCTGGTTCCAGTGTCGCCAATTATTTTCTGAGGGCGCTGGTTCCAGTGTCGCCAATTATTTTCTGAGGGGGCTGGTTCCACTGTAGCCAATTATTTTCGGAGGGCGCTGGTTCCAGTGTCGCCAATTATTTTCAGAGGGGGCTGGTTCCAGTGTAGCCAATTATTTTCTGAGGGGGCTGGTTCCAGTGTAGCCAATTATTTTCTGAGGGGGCTGGTTCCAGTGTCGCCAATTATTTTCAGAGGGGGCTGGTTCCAGTGAAGCCAATTATTTTCTGAGGGGGTTGGTTCCAGTGTAGCCAATTATTTTCTGAGGGCGCTGGTTCCAGTGTCGCCAATTATTTTCTGAGGGGGCTGGTTCCAGTGTAGCCAATTATTTTCAGAGGGGGCTGGTTCCAGTGTCGCCAATTATTTTCAGAGGGGGCTGGTTCCAGTGAAGCCAATTATTTTCTGAGGGGGCTGGTTCCAGTGAAGCCAATTATTTTCGGACGGGGCTGGTTCCAGTGTCGCCAATTATTTTCTGAGGGGGCTGGTTCCAGTGTAGCCAATTATTTTCAGAGGGCGCTGGTTCCAGTGTAGCCAATTATTTTCTGAGGGGGCTGGTTCCAGTGTAGCCAATTATTTTCTGAGGGGGCTGGTTCCAGTGTAGCCAATTATTTTCAGAGGGGGCTGGTTCCAGTGTAGCCAATAATTTTCTGAGGGGGCTGGTTCCAGTGTAGCCAATTATTTTCTGAGGGCGCTGGTTCCAGTGTAGCCAATTATTTTCTGAGGGGGCTGGTTCCAGTGTAGCCAATTATTTTCTGAGGGGGCTGGTTCCAGTGTAGCCAATTATTTTCGGAGGGCGCTGGTTCCAGTGTAGCCAATTACTTTCAGAGGGCGCTGGTTCCAGTGTAGCCAATTATTTTCTGAGGGCGCTGGTTCCAGTGTAGCCAATTATTTTCGGAGGGCGCTGGTTCCAGTGTAGCCAATTATTTTCTGAGGGGGCTGGTTCCAGTGTAGCTAATTATTTTCTGAGGGGACTGGTTCCAGTGTAGCCAATTATTTTCGGAGGGCGCTGGTTCCAGTGTAGCCAATTATTTTCGGAGGGCGCTGGTTCCAGTGTAGCCAATTATTTTCTGAGGGGGCTGGTTCCAGTGTAGCCAATTATTTTCAGAGGGGGCTGGTTCCAGTGTAGCCAATTATTTTCGGAGGGCGCTGGTTCCAGTGTAGCCAATTATTTTCGGAGGGCGCTGGTTCCAGTGTAGCCAATTATTATCGGAGGGGGCTGGTTCCAGTGTAGCCAATTATTTTCGGAGGGGACTGGTTCCAGTGTAGCTAATTATTTTCTGAGGGGGCTGGTTCCAGTGTAGCCAATTATTTTCTGAGGGGGCTGGTTCCAGTGTAGCCAATTATTTTCTGAGGGGACTGGTTCCAGTGTAGCCAATTATTTTCTGAGGGGGCTGGTTCCAGTGTAGCTAACTATTTTCTGAGGGGACTGGTTCCAGTGTAGCTAATTATTTTCGGACGGGGCTGGTTCCAGTGTAGCCAATTATTTTCTGAGGGGGTTGGTTCCAGTGTAGCCAATTATTTTCGGAGGGGGTTGGTTCCAGTGTAGCCAATTATTTTCTGAGGGGGCTGGTTCCAGTGTAGCCAATTATTTTCTGAGGGGGCTGGTTCCAGTGTAGCCAATTATTTTCGGAGGGGGTTGGTTCCAGTGTAGCCAATTATTATCGGAGGGGGCTGGTTCCAGTGTAGCCAATTATTATCGGAGGGGGCTGGTTCCAGTGTAGCCAATTATTTTCGGAGGGGGTTGGTTCCAGTGTAGCCAATTACTTTCTGAGGGGGCTGGTTCCAGTGTAGCCAATTATTTTCGGAGGGGGCTGGTTCCAGTGTAGCCAATTATTATCGGAGGGGGCTGGTTCCAGTGTAGCCAATTATTTTCGGTGGGCGCTGGTTCCAGTGTAGCCAATTATTTTCGGTGGGCGCTGGTTCCAGTGTAGCCAATTATTTTCGGTGGGCGCTGGTTCCAGTGTAGCCAATTATTATCGGAGGGGGCTGGTTCCAGTGTAGCCAATTATTTTCTGAGGGGACTGGTTCCAGTGTAGCCAATTATTTTCTGAGGGGGCTGGTTCCAGTGTAGCCAATTATTTTCGGAGGGGGCTGGTTCCAGTGTCGCCAATTATTTTCAGAGGGGGCTGGTTCCAGTGAAGCCAATTATTTTCTGAGGGGGCTGGTTCCAGTGTAGCCAATTATTTTCTGAGGGGACTGGTTCCAGTGTAGCCAATTATTTTCTGAGGGGGCTGATTCCAGTGTAGCCAATTATTTTCTGAGGGGGTTGGTTCCAGTGTAGCCAATTATTTTCTGAGGGGACTGGTTCCAGTGTAGCCAATTATTTTCAGAGGGCGCTGGTTCCAGTGTAGCCAATTATTTTCTGAGGGGGTTGGTTCCAGTGTAGCCAATTATATTCTGAGGGGGTTGGTTCCAGTGAAGCCAATTATTTTCAGAGGGGGCTGGTTCCAGTGTAGCCAATTATTTTCGGACGGGGCTGGTTCCAGTGTAGCCAATTATTTTCAGAGGGGGCTGGTTCCAGTGTAGCCAATTATTTTCAGAGGGGGCTGGTTCCAGTGTCGCCAATTATTTTCAGAGGGGGCTGGTTCCAGTGTAGCCAATTATTTTCTGAGGGGGCTGGTTCCAGTGTAGCCAATTATTTTCTGAGGGGGCTGGTTCCAGTGTCGCCAATTATTTTCAGAGGGGGCTGGTTCCAGTGAAGCCAATTATTTTCTGAGGGCGCTGGTTCCAGTGTCGCCAATTATTTTCTGAGGGCGCTGGTTCCAGTGTCGCCAATTATTTTCAGAGGGGGCTGGTTCCAGTGTAGCCAATTATTTTCTGAGGGGGCTGGTTCCAGTGTAGCCAATTATTTTCTGAGGGGGCTGGTTCCAGTGTCGCCAATTATTTTCAGAGGGGGCTGGTTCCAGTGAAGCCAATTATTTTCTGAGGGGGTTGGTTCCAGTGTAGCCAATTATTTTCTGAGGGCGCTGGTTCCAGTGTCGCCAATTATTTTCTGAGGGGGCTGGTTCCAGTGTAGCCAATTATTTTCAGAGGGGGCTGGTTCCAGTGTAGCCAATTATTTTCTGAGGGGGCTGGTTCCAGTGAAGCCAATTATTTTCGGACGGGGCTGGTTCCAGTGTCGCCAATTATTTTCTGAGGGGGCTGGTTCCAGTGTAGCCAATTATTTTCAGAGGGCGCTGGTTCCAGTGTAGCCAATTATTTTCTGAGGGGGCTGGTTCCAGTGTAGCCAATTATTTTCTGAGGGGGCTGGTTCCAGTGTAGCCAATTATTTTCAGAGGGGGCTGGTTCCAGTGTAGCCAATAATTTTCTGAGGGGGCTGGTTCCAGTGTAGCCAATTATTTTCTGAGGGCGCTGGTTCCAGTGTAGCCAATTATTTTCTGAGGGGGCTGGTTCCAGTGTAGCCAATTATTTTCTGAGGGGGCTGGTTCCAGTGTAGCCAATTATTTTCGGAGGGCGCTGGTTCCAGTGTAGCCAATTACTTTCAGAGGGCGCTGGTTCCAGTGTAGCCAATTATTTTCTGAGGGCGCTGGTTCCAGTGTAGCCAATTATTTTCGGAGGGCGCTGGTTCCAGTGTAGCCAATTATTTTCTGAGGGGGCTGGTTCCAGTGTAGCTAATTATTTTCTGAGGGGACTGGTTCCAGTGTAGCCAATTATTTTCGGAGGGCGCTGGTTCCAGTGTAGCCAATTATTTTCGGAGGGCGCTGGTTCCAGTGTAGCCAATTATTTTCTGAGGGGGCTGGTTCCAGTGTAGCCAATTATTTTCAGAGGGGGCTGGTTCCAGTGTAGCCAATTATTTTCGGAGGGCGCTGGTTCCAGTGTAGCCAATTATTTTCGGAGGGCGCTGGTTCCAGTGTAGCCAATTATTATCGGAGGGGGCTGGTTCCAGTGTAGCCAATTATTTTCGGAGGGGACTGGTTCCAGTGTAGCTAATTATTTTCTGAGGGGGCTGGTTCCAGTGTAGCCAATTATTTTCTGAGGGGGCTGGTTCCAGTGTAGCCAATTATTTTCTGAGGGGACTGGTTCCAGTGTAGCCAATTATTTTCTGAGGGGGCTGGTTCCAGTGTAGCTAACTATTTTCTGAGGGGACTGGTTCCAGTGTAGCTAATTATTTTCGGACGGGGCTGGTTCCAGTGTAGCCAATTATTTTCTGAGGGGGTTGGTTCCAGTGTAGCCAATTATTTTCGGAGGGGGTTGGTTCCAGTGTAGCCAATTATTTTCTGAGGGGGCTGGTTCCAGTGTAGCCAATTATTTTCTGAGGGGGCTGGTTCCAGTGTAGCCAATTATTTTCGGAGGGGGTTGGTTCCAGTGTAGCCAATTATTATCGGAGGGGGCTGGTTCCAGTGTAGCCAATTATTATCGGAGGGGGCTGGTTCCAGTGTAGCCAATTATTTTCGGAGGGGGTTGGTTCCAGTGTAGCCAATTACTTTCTGAGGGGGCTGGTTCCAGTGTAGCCAATTATTTTCGGAGGGGGCTGGTTCCAGTGTAGCCAATTATTATCGGAGGGGGCTGGTTCCAGTGTAGCCAATTATTTTCGGTGGGCGCTGGTTCCAGTGTAGCCAATTATTTTCGGTGGGCGCTGGTTCCAGTGTAGCCAATTATTTTCGGTGGGCGCTGGTTCCAGTGTAGCCAATTATTATCGGAGGGGGCTGGTTCCAGTGTAGCCAATTATTTTCTGAGGGGACTGGTTCCAGTGTAGCCAATTATTTTCTGAGGGGGCTGGTTCCAGTGTAGCCAATTATTTTCGGAGGGGGCTGGTTCCAGTGTAGCCAATTATTTTCTGAGGGGGCTGGTTCCAGTGTAGCCAATTATTTTCGGAGGGGACTGCTTCCAGTGTAGCCAATTATTTTCGGAGGGGGCTGGTTCCAGTGTAGCCAATTATTTTCTGAGGGGGCTGGTTCCAGTGTAGCCAATTATTTTCTGAGGGGGCTGGTTCCAGTGTAGCCAATTATTTTCGGAGGGGGTTGGTTCCAGTGTAGCCAATTACTTTCTGAGGGGGCTGGTTCCAGTGCAGCCAATTATTTTCGGACGGGGCTGGTTCCAGTGTAGCCAATTATTTTCGGAGGGCGCTGGTTCCAGTGTAGCCAATAATTTTCTGAGGGGGCTGGTTCCAGTGTAGCCAATTATTTTCTGAGGGGGCTGGTTCCAGTGTAGCCAATTATTTTCTGAGGGGGCTGGTTCCAGTGTAGCCAATTATTTTCAGAGGGGCTGGTTCCAGTGTAGCCAATTATTTTCGGAGGGCGCTGGTTCCAGTGTAGCCAATTACTTTCTGAGGGGGCTGGTTCCAGTGTAGCCAATTATTTTCGGAGGGCGCTGGTTCCAGTGTAGCCAATTACTTTCTGAGGGGGCTGGTTCCAGTGAAGCCAATTATTTTCGGAGGGGGCTGGTTCCAGTGTAGACAATTATTATCGGAGGGGGCTGGTTCCAGAGTAGCCAACTATTTTCTGAGGCGGCTGGTTCCAGTGTAGCCAATTATTTTCTGAGGGCGCTGATTCCAGTGTAGCCAATTATTTTCTGAGGGGGTTGGTTCCAGTGTAGCCAATTATTTTCTGAGGGGACTGGTTCCAGTGTAGCCAATTATTTTCAGAGGGCGCTGGTTCCAGTGTAGCCAATTATTTTCTGAGGGGGTTGGTTCCAGTGTAGCCAATTATTTTCTGAGGGGGTTGGTTCCAGTGAAGCCAATTATTTTCAGAGGGCGCTGGTTCCAGTGTAGCCAATTATTTTCGGAGGGCGCTGGTTCCAGTGTAGCCAATTATTTTCTGAGGGGGTTGGTTCCAGTGTAGCCAATTATTTTCTGAGGGGGTTGGTTCCAGTGTAGCCAATTATTTTCTGAGGGCACTGGTTCCAGTGTAGCCAATTATTTTCAGAGGGCGCTGGTTCCAGTGTAGCCAATTATTTTCTGAGGGGGTTGGTTCCAGTGTAGCCAATTATTTTCTGAGGGGGTTGGTTCCAGTGAAGCCAATTATTTTCAGAGGGCGCTGGTTCCAGTGTAGCCAATTATTTTCGGAGGGCGCTGGTTCCAGTGTAGCCAATTATTTTCTGAGGGGGTTGGTTCCAGTGTAGCCAATTATTTTCTGAGGGGGTTGGTTCCAGTGTAGCCAATTATTTTCTGAGGGGACTGGTTCCAGTGTAGCCAATTATTTTCTGAGGGGGCTGGTTCCAGTGTAGCCAATTATTTTCTGAGGGGACTGGTTCCAGTGTAGCCAATTACTTTCGGAGGGGGCTGGTTCCAGTGTAGCCAATTATTATCGGAGGGGGCTGGTTCCAGTGTAGCCAATTATTTTCGGTGGGCGCTGGTTCCAGTGTAGCCAATTATTTTCGGTGGGCGCTGGTTCCAGTGTAGCCAATTATTTTCGGTGGGCGCTGGTTCCAGTGTAGCCAATTATTATCGGAGGGGGCTGGTTCCAGTGTAGCCAATTATTTTCTGAGGGGACTGGTTCCAGTGTAGCCAATTATTTTCTGAGGGGGCTGGTTCCAGTGTAGCCAATTATTTTCTGAGGGCGCTGGTTCCAGTGTAGCCAATTATTTTCGGAGGGGGCTGGTTCCAGTGTAGCCAATTATTTTCAGAGGGGGCTGGTTCCAGTGTAGCCAATTATTTTCGGAGGGGACTGCTTCCAGTGTAGCCAATTATTTTCGGAGGGGGCTGGTTCCAGTGTAGCCAATTATTTTCGGAGGGGGCTGGTTCCAGTGTAGCCAATTATTTTCTGAGGGGGCTGGTTCCAGTGTAGCCAATTATTATCGGAGGGGGCTGGTTCCAGAGTAGCCAATTATTTTCTGAAACAAAGGAGCAAAATCGATTGACCAAATGATTCCAATTGGCTTCCTATCTCTTTTGGTATTTACATCTCTTTGTCTCTTTATCTCTTTCTCTGTTTCTCACTCTCGGGTCTCACTCCCTCTCTCTCCACCCCTCTTTCTCCCTCCCTCTTTCTTTCTGTGTTCGTCTTTCTCTGTCTCAGCATCTCTATTGCTCTCTGTAATGTTCCTTTCTGTTCTCTGTCTCTCCAGCTCACCCCCTCCTCGCCTTTCTCTCTCTCTCTCTCTCTCTCTCTCTCTGTGTATTTTCTGTTTCTGCAGTGTCAACCTTTCTATCTTTATTTGTCCAACTGCATGTTCACTTTTCTGCCTTTTTGTCAATTTTTCCAATTGCAGACTCCGGTGTCTTCCCAGTGCGAGGAACTGCAAAGTATTGGTTTGGAGAGGAATGTGGAATGCACGTTCTTATCCTCCTCAGAATGGGATGCAATTGAGGATTGCCACTGTTTGACTGGCCTCTCACTTCACCTTCCCTCATCCCTTTAAAACGGCGGCTGTAAATGCTCTCACTGATCACCGACCATTCCACGTCAGATTTAACAATCACGACCTTCATCCGAATCGCTAGATTCCTACACACGGGTCTAGACATGGATGTTGGTTTTGGTACATCCAAACGTAGGTAAGCATCGACCCCTTACCCCTTCTCGCACCCTCGATTGAAGTTGCTCCTCAACCATGCTCCTCCGATCAGCTCAAACCCCATCCCGACCAACTCGTTGCATGCTGAAGGATTCTCTCTTTCCCTTCATTTGCGTACCTCGTCTTCACATGCAACGTTTAGTGACACATGAACGTTTACAGCAGTAGACTTCAGGGGGAAAGGTAACGCGCATAGATTAGATTGCAGTGTGGAAACAGGCCCTTCGGCCCAACAAGTCCACACTGACCCGCCGCAGCGCAACCCACCCATACCCCTAACATTTACCCCTTTACCTAACACTACGGGCAACTTAGCCTGGCCAATTCACCCTGACCTGCACATCTTTGGACTGTGGGAGCAAACCCACACAGACACGGAGAGAACGTGCAAACTCCACACAGTCAGTCGCCTGAGGCGGGAATTGAACCCGGGTCTCTGGCGCTGTGAGGCAGCAGTGCTAACCACTGCGCCACCGTGATGGGCTAGGCAGTAAGGAGCTTCTTGCTTTTACGGAGGGATCAATGAAACTGTTGGATGAAAATAAATTTGAAGTAAGTGGCAGAGGTTGAGGGGGTTGTGAGGAAACGCTTTCTCTGCAGAGAGTGAACAATCTGGAATCCGTTACCCGTCAGGGCGAGTTAGTGCAGAAACGCTCCACAACACTGAAATAGTGGTTCTCAACTTGTGGTGCCAAGGCGAGCAATGTTAAGGGTCAAGATCTTGGGAAATGAGGCAATTGCTACTTGCGATAGGGACACTCTCTGTGATCAGAAGGGGCGTCTCGCTGTGTGTGGATCTATGTGCCAAAACCCCTTCTGCACCCTCTCTCCACTGTGTTCAGATTCCTCCAATCATGTGGTGCCCAGTTATGTACACGAGCAGAGACGCAACCTGTTTTTTTGAAACATTCAAACGTGTTACCGTCACTTCATTCCGTACTATCAATGTTCCACTGAAAGAGAATCTAACCAACTCCCCACCGCCACCCCGTGACATTCCGTGGTGCTCCACGTCACCGATTCCCATCCACTGTCACCATCCTGTGGGTTTCCAACTGAGAGAGAATCCCGCCCTCTCCCATTGAGGTCAACATCACGAAACACCCATTCTCAAACACCTCGCGGTTACGATTGACAGAGAAAGTTAATCCTCGCCCCTTGATGTTCAATGGTCTGGACACCACTGAATCCCCTCAGGTGAAATATTCTGGGTCTTTTTTTTCAGTTGAGAGCGAAATTAACCATCACTCCCTTGACGTTCAATCTTGCTGTGTCACTGAACGCCCTTGCCTGGAAAATCATGGAGGTCACCTTAGATGACTTCTGGGATGACATCGCAGTGTTAGCTCAAATGCAGTATACCCTTGAAAATCTCCATGCTTTGTTTCGGAAATGGCAAGTGATGCTTG
Source organism: Chiloscyllium punctatum (assembly GCF_047496795.1). Lineage (NCBI taxonomy): Eukaryota > Metazoa > Chordata > Chondrichthyes > Orectolobiformes > Hemiscylliidae > Chiloscyllium > Chiloscyllium punctatum. The sequence goes on from NC_092777.1 coordinate 10,161,605, forward strand.
GGTCACAAACATGCCTTGGCGATGGCCATCTGATATCTCTCGGGGGGGGGGGGGGGGAATGAGTGACCACATCCATTAGTCCTACAACATAATATGGTTGCCAATGTTGTTTCAGGGCTGGGGGTGGGGGTGGGGGGGGGGGGTCCAGAAGGCTTCATATCTCACCTTGTCTGATACGTGATTCGTGTCTCCACTTCAACAGGAATAACCTTTGTTTTCAGACCCATTCACACCAGCCAACACGCATTCGATTTTGATTTGATTTGATTTGGTTTGGATTGATTATTGCGGTCACATGTACCGAGGTAAGTAAAAAGTCTTGTTTCGCGCGCAGCACAAGCAGCTCGTAATTCAGAAATTGCATGAGGGCAACAGGACAGACCGAGGAATGCAACATTGCAGCCAGAGAGAAGGCGCACAAAAGAGTGAGGCTGATATTAAACGTGAAACTTCAGAGGTCCATTCAGAAATCTAATAACAGCGGTGTAGAAGCTGTTCGTGAATTTATTGGTACGTGTGCTTAAGATATTGTATCTCCTGCCTGTCGTCAGAAGTTGGAAGATATTATCATCAGGATGGGCGAGGGTCTGTGATGATGTTGGCTGCCTTACTGGAGCAGCGGGAAACACAATTGGAGTCAATGGAGCTGATGTTATGGACTGGTCTGTATTCATAGTCAAAGCAGGATTGGCACTCCCTCGTCCCTCCACATTCGTGCAATACTTTGGGTTTGAGTTTATTGAGTTGGTTCCTACCCACAGTGATACTATTGAGGACCCGCCCCCATTTTGTGAGAATTTATTGAGATTGTCAGAAGGCAGCAGTTTTTGGGGATGATAAGTGAGGAGGCAAAGAGGTGGCACATCACCGACTCGAATCCTCGACCAAGTCCACAGTCATTCTGTAGAATGGAGAGAGAAAGAATGTCAGTATACTGTCAGAGTCTATCTCTATGTCTGTCTGTCTCTCTCTCTCTCTGTGCCTGACTGCTTCTCAGATTCTCGCTTTCTCTCACTATTTCCATCTCCCTGTTTCTCGCCCACACTCTCTATTTGTCCGTCTCAAAGTGCCTCACTCTCTCTCTTTGATTCATTCACTCTGCCTGTCTCCATCTCTCTTTCTGTCTCTGCTGCTCTTGCTCCCCATTCTCCTCCTTCTCTGTCTCGATCTCTCTGTCACTCTTTCTCCTTGAACAAACCTCTACCTCTTTTTGACCTCGTGAACCTACGCTGCACTCCCTCAATAGCCAGAATGTCTTTCCTCAAATTTGGAGACCAGAACTGCACACAGTACTCCAGGTGTGGTCTCACCAGGGCCCTGTACAGCTGCAGAAGAACCTCTTTGCTTCTATACTCAATTCCTCTTGTTATGAAGGCCAGCATGCTATTAGCCTTCTTCACTATCTGCTGTACCTGCATGCTTACCTTCATTGACTGGTGTACAAGAACACCCTTTTTATGTGACTCTAACTCCCAATTTTGCCTCCTCCTCCCCCCCCCACTTCTTAATCTGCCTCAATACTCCCATGGTCTTTGTTTCTCCCTCTGTCTTTCTTCCTCGACCTCGCTGTCTGTCCCTCGCTCTCTCTGAATACATGCACTCCACCCAGCGACAGGCTGTTCTGAGTCAGCACCATTGATTCAAGGTAAAGCAGTTCATTGCTCAGAGTTATGAGAACAATTGACTTCTGCTGCTCTTCAGCTTTCCATTTTATTAACCTATTCATGACATTGTGGGCCATCTCCAAGGGATAGCTCAGTGCGATCATCAACTGCTCTCTGAACATAGTCTGAGTGACAGCATAAATCCCAGGGTTTGTGCAGCAGCTCAGCTGCTGCTGTTTGAAACTCAGTTGCATCATAACCTGGTGTGGGACCACAGTCGGCTAGCCCAACCATGACATGCCGATACAATGTCAAATAGAACATTGATAGCGACCACAACAGAATAAAATTAGCCGAGATGACTAGCAGCAAAACGATGGATTTTCTTCGACCTTCCATCTCTGGGTCTCTGCTGGGGACTCGGAGTCTCCTGCGGGCTCTGCTAGTTGTGATAATGTGCCTGATGGTGAACGTATTGAACAACAGGATCAGGAGAAATGGGATCCCTGTTGTGTTGTGAGAATACTGCAGACAAATTTGATTGCTACCCGGTGAGTGAGTTGTCAGCATTCGGTCTAACCAGACAAAACCAAGGTTGGTTCAAAAGCACATCCTGCGCTGTCCGCATACAATACTAGAAAATGTTCTTTAAACAGCTCAGCACAGTCGCTGTCCCCAGAACCGCAGCCGCTGTTCTGTCTGTACAATATGTACTTTTATTACAGAGAGATCTGGGTGTTCTTGTACACCAGTCAATGAAGGTAAGCATGCAGGTACAGCAGGTCGTGAAGAAGGCTAATAGCATGCTGGCCTTTATAACAAGAGGAATTGAGTATAGAAGCAAAGAGGTGCTTCTGAAGCTGTACAGGACCCTGGTGAGACCCCACCTGGAGTACTGTGTGCAGTTCTGGTCTCCAAATTTGAGGAAAGACATTCTGGCTATTGAGGGAGTGCAGCATAGGTGCACGAGGTCAATTCCCGGAATGGTGGGATTACCTTACACTGAAAGACTGGAGCGACTGGGCTTGTATATCCTTGAGTTTAGAAGATTGAGAGGGGATCTGATTGAGACATATAAGATTATGAAAGGATTGGACACTCTGGAGGCAGGAAACATGTTTCCGCTGATGGGTGAGTGCCGAACCAGAGGACACAGCTTAAAAATACAGGTTAGACCATTTAGGACAGAGATGAGGAGAAACTTCTTCACCCAGAGAGTGGTGGCTGTGTGGAATGCTCTGCCCCAGAGGGCAGTGGAGGCCCAGTCTCTGGATTGATTTAAGAAAGAGTTGGATAGAGCTCTCAAGGATTGTGGAATCAAGGGTTATGGAGATAAGGCTGGAACAGGGTACTGATTAGGAATGATCAGCCATGATCATATTGAATGGTGGTGCAGGCTCGATGGGCTGAATGGCCTACTCCTGCACCTATCGTCTATTGTCTACTTTTCAGATGCTGACAAGAAATGGCCACAAATTGGTCAAAGGTGAAAGTGACGATGAACCAGACGGAACAGTCAGTGGATAAAGCAGAACAACATGGATATTACACAAGGGATTGGACTCCAAGAATCGGAAGTGTTCTTTCAAAGTAATTGGAATGTGCCTCAATATTAGATCGAGAAGAGTGACTTGTAGGTCAGTTACTGCCATGGCCACCAGGTAACGGGTGACGCATTTGGAGAGACCGCAATTTCCCTTCCAGAGGATCACTATCGTTGCAAGGTTAGCTGTGTGGAAAGTAAGCAGGTAGAATCAATAGAAACCAAGTGTTTAACTCAGCAGCAACTGGCAGTTTTGGATGTGACTTTGTGTACTTGCTGAGAGATTAGAATGATCACACCCATGGCTGATCACACACTGGAGGCAGGAATGGCCATGGCAAACGTCAATATGTGACCAAAAGCAAAGAAATGTTTTGGGAGAAATAGTAAGCCCAGGTGGTAAACCAACAACATCGACATCTCAATACAAAATATTTTTTATAGAACATAGAACATAGAACATAGAACATAGAACAATACAGCACAGAACAGGCCCTTCGGCCCACGATGTTGTGCCGAACTTCTATCCTAGATTAAGCACCCATCCATGTACCTATCCAAATGCCGCTTATAACTTCATGCAGATCGTGAATAGTGATATAAGCTGGCAGCAATGAGTAGAAATATGGTTCAGAAATGTGAAAAAATTTGTCTCTTGTTGTGATATTCTGATAAAGTGGTTTTAATATGTCATTCACTCCTCTGCCCCCGAGTCCAAAGCTCAAAATCCTACGAATGTCGAAGGTGACACCGCATTCCAGGAACGATGTGGACACTTTGGAAAGGGCTCAGATAAGGTTTAGTAGAATGCTGCCTGGTCTGGAGGGAAGTTGTCATGAGGAAATGCTGAGGGACTTGGGTCTGTTTTCGTTAGAGAGAGGAAGTTTGAGAAGTGACATAATTGAGAGATTTAAGCCAATCAGAAAGTTAGCCTGTGGACCGTGACAACCTTTTCCCTCAGTTGGCGATGGCTCGCACGACAGGACATAGCATTCAGTTGAGGGGTGATGGATATAGGATAGATGTTAGTGGTACTGGATATTTTCATTAATCAGAGACTATTGGGGGCGTGGAACGCACTGCCAGCTATACCATTAGACTCGCCAACTTTATAGCATTTAAATGATCATTAGATAATCAGATGGATAATAATAGAATTGTACAGGATCCGTGGGCTTGAAATTTGTTCCACAGGTTAACACAATCCTGAGGATCGAAGGGTCTGCACTGCGCTGTAATTTTCCATGTGGACCGACACACACATGGAAAGGGGAGGCGGACACCTTTCGGTGATACATTCAGGGTCTCTGGAGATCTGAGGCCAATCAAAACCCTGCGACGAGCAGTCCCGGTTCAATCCTCTCTCACCCCCCCCCCTCCATCTACCTCAAAGTAGTTGAAAACTGAGCCAATCTTGCGAGACAAGGGAGCGTCACTGAGAGAAGGGAGAGCGTGAAGTAGTCTCAAAGCTCCAGGCCAAAGTGCCACTCTCGTCCGCGAGTGAGGCCAGATCGTTGCAACCAACGCTTAAAAGACGAGGGAGTGCTCAGGGGAAGGGGCATGTGCTGGTGATAGTGAAGTCAAATTGCTCAATCCAGAAACACAGGCAATGTTCCAGGAACCAGGGACCAGACAGAATCATCTTGGAATAACGGGTGAAGACAGAGAGGGGGAGGAATTTCTTCTTTCCCAGGGGTAGGGAATCTGTGGAATTCTTTGCATGAGCGGGGTGTTGTGACTGGTTCATTCGGTCCAGGGAATACTGAGAAAGAGAGAGAGAGAGAGAGAGAGTTTGAATAAGGAGGTGAATTTGGCAATAACGGAGGAAGGTGGAGTTGAGAATGATTCGATCAAATGCGGCGTCATTCAAAAGCAGAGGATTTCCATTGGGCTGATTGGCTGCCTCTGTCTCCTTCGTCTAAACGATTCATTGTTGAACACATTCGCCAATCCTTTACAGCCTGGTAGGATTGTCCAGACCCTGTTCACTCATGACAAAGAGAGGGTTGCCTCACGTTCGGTCCATCGCTGGGGTTACAGCGTGGACACCTCAAAAGAGCAGAGCTCTGCAGAGTCAGACAGAGGGAAAGGTCTGTATAACACCTGCAAAGTTACTTACCAGGCTCAGCAACAGCAGCGAGGAGCGGGCAGTATATCTGCTCCAAACTGAGGAGGGCGCGATGCGCCTGATCTGCTTCCACGCTTATTCCCATCTTCCCTCTCCAACCGAACATTCAACGTTCGCAGATTCTCGCGTCTGCTGTCTCTCCTGTGCCAACACTGCTCTCATCGGAGGTGCTAGTCCCCTCGCAGGGTGAGATCACAGGCCGTAATGCACCCTTGTTCATTGGCGAGGGTGTCCCTTCAGGGGACCAACCGGAGACCGTGATTAATTCCAATCACTGAACCAAACAGCTTGGACTCAGCCTTTCTCCTCCCACCAGTTTCATAATTGCTTCACACCTCCCCCCCAAAAAAATATTATGGTTCAGTCAACCGTTGGGAAATGACGTTGGAAGAAAAGAAAATACTGTTGAAAGACTCTGCCGTATAAATGCTGGGAACGTTGGTAAGGTGTGTGCATTCATAACTCGGGAGGTGACTATTTCCTGGGAAAGAATATTATTTTTGCTACTGATTGATACCGCCTACTGTTGGGCTGCAGGAAGGCTGATTGACAACAGCTCTCTGAATGGTTGAGCATTTGGCTTTGTGTTATATGTACCTGGGAATATGTTGAAAATGTGCTGTCGAAGGAGCTTTGGTAAATTTCTGCAGTGTGTCTTGTCCTTGTTGCAGAGCAGTCCCACACAACACAGCTGTGTTGAAGGGTCGGTGTTGGTGGAAGGGGCGCCAATTGGCCGGGCTACTTTCTACTGGATGGAGTGAAGGGGTACAACAAGGACACAGAAAGACAAATCAAGTCAAACTCTCCACCCCAGTATTCACAGTGCACCAAAATTCGGAACTTCATATTTCCTGAAAATTGATCGTGTTATTTTCTGAACAGACTTTTGACGAACCATTGCCAGACTTTGCAAACAATCAATTCACGATGTCAGTTCAAACAAGTGGCTTATCAATATACCAACCCAAACACAACATTAGATTAGATTGCAGTGTGGAAACAGGCCCTTCGGCCCAACAAGTCCACACCGACCCTCTGAAGCACAACACACCCATACCCCTACATTTACCCCTTACCTAACACTACGGGCAATTTAGCATGGCCAATTCACCCTAACCTGCACATCTTTGGACTCTGGGAGGAAACCCACACAGACACAGGGGGAATGTGCAAACTCCACACAGAGAGTCACCCGAGGTGGGAATTGAACCCAGATCTCTGGCGCTGTAAGGCAACAGTGCTAACCACCGTGCCGCCCACAACGTTGAGCAGAATTAAATACCAAAGGAAGACAGTGGATTTTATGCTCTGTTTTCAGCCCCATTCACAGCCTGACAAACACAGAACATGAAATGGGACCACTTCCCAGCCTCTCGTGATTTCCAAAATAATCGCCTGAGATTTGATTTTTGCGGGGTGGGCGAGATCGCGTCCACAGTGACACCATTTATGCCCTCCTCGCAATTGCTGAGAATCTATTGGGTTTCTCGAGTACCAGGTATTTTGAGAATGATCAGAATGACGGCAAGGAGCAGGGTATACATCACTCCTGCCAATCCTCTACCGATTTAAGAATTGTTCTGTTGAATGGAGAGGGGAAAGGGGGTCTGCAAAATGTCAGAATCTCTGCCTATCTCTCTCACTCTCTGTCTGTCTGTCTCTCTCTCTCTCTGTCTATTTCCCCCTCCCTTCTCTGTATTTCACTCTCTCTCTCTCTACTGTCATTCTATCCCTCTGTCTTCCTGTCTCTCTGTAAGAGTATTCTCTCTCTCCCTGTCTCTCACTTTGTCTCTCTCGCTCTCTTGATGTCACTCTTTGTGTCTCTTCTATTCACTCTATCTCAGTCGCTCTCTCTCTCTCTCTCTCTCTCTCTCTCCCCCCCTCTCTCTCTCTCTCCCCCTCTCTCTCTCTCTCCCCCCCCCTCTCTCTCTCCCCCCTCTCTCTCTCTCTCTCCCTCTCTCTCTCTCTCTCTCTCCCCCCCCCCCTCTCTCTCTCTCTCTCACTGTGTCGAGCTCCCCCCCCCCCACCCCCATCTTTCTATTGCTGTCTCTTCCACTCCGATTCTTTCCATGTGTAATCCTCTGTCTTTCTGCGGGTCGGTCTCTGCATCTTCCCCCTATCTCGCACTCTGTTTCTCTCCCTCTATCTGTCTGCCGCCGTGTCTTTCTGGATGTCAATCTGTACCTCTCCATTTCTGTATCTCTCTGTCTCCCTTTCGCTCCCTCTGCTCACTTCTCCCGCAGCCTCTCTCCCTCTTTCGTTGAATGTTACATTAACTCGTTTTTGTGACTTAAAGTCTGCGTTGTGTCTAGCCCATGTCTGAATATTTTTGTACAAGAACCCCACTACAGAGACCTCTCCAGGTAAAGGTGCTGCTGTAAGATTCAATAGCACACTGTCAAGGCGAATTATTCGCCTGCTGTGCGGCAACACGTCAAAGAATTTCTGAAAATCCAATTCTACCACATCCACTGGATCACCTTTGTCTAACTTGCTGATTACCTGCTCAGTGAATTCTAATAGATTTGTTAGGCATGACCTCCCTTGGCTAGACCATGCTGAATCAGCTACATTTCACCATGCACTTCCAGCGACTCTGCACGCTCACAATTAAGAATGGACTTCATAATCTTCATAAGTTGGGACCCACTTGATTCGAGATGTTTCTGAAAGGTCACCACCAATCCCCCTTCAGCTCTCTCCTTCACAGTTCTGCACTGGGAAGAGTGATTTGTGGGCCTTCAGATCTTTCAGCTTCATCAGCACCTTCTCCTCACTGATTGCCATGACACTCGCCTCTGCTGCCTGACTCGCTGGAAGTTCTGGCCTGTTGCTGGGGTCTTCCACTAACAAAGTGATACAAAGTACCTGTTTACCTCCACCGTTTGTCCTCCTTCTCCAACCTCTTTTTGTGCGATCCACTATCTATGTCTAAAAACTCTAGCATTCCATTTTTACATTACTAGCTCGCTTTCCCTCATATTTCATCTACTCTCTCTTTATTCCTTTTTTTTTCGATCTTCAATTCTACCTTTTACGTTTTCCTAATCCTCTGACTTCCCACTAAGCTGTACCACGTTGTATAATTTCTCTTTTGCTTTTATACTGTCCCTGACTTCACTTATCAGCCCTGGCTGACTCCTCCTCCCCTCAATATGCTTCCTTGCACATCTGCTGTACCTTCCCAGTTACTCCAAAAACTGTTCCCCCAGCTTCCCTTCCATACTCCCCCTGCCAATAAACTCCCTCATATTTCTGTGGTTACTTTTTCTCACTTGGAATACCATCAGATCTGATTCAGTCATCTCCCTCTCAAATTGCAGAGTGAATTCTTTCATTTTATGGTCGCTTGGAATACCATCAGATCTGATTCAGTCATCTCCCTCGCAAATTGCAGAGTGAATTCTTTCATTTTATGGTCACTTGGAATACCATCAGATCTGATTCAGTCATCTCCCTCGCAAATTGCAGAGTGAATTCGTCCATTTTATGGTCACTGTTTCGTAGTGTCATGTAAGCTGAAATCCAGAGAGACTGCACTATGACCAGGGCCTGAATGCTCCAGCATCCTTCATCTTAGTGGGTGGCACAGTGGTTAGCACTGTTGCCTCACAGCACCAGAGACCTGGGTTCAATTCCCGCCTCAGGCGACTGACTGTGTGGAGTTTGCACATTCTCCCCAATGTGTCTGCGTGGGTTTCCTCCGGGTGCTCTGGTTTCCTCCCACAGTCCAAAGATATGCAGGTCAGGGTGAATTGGCCATGCTAAATTGCCTGTAAGTGTTAGGTAAGGGGTATGGGTGTGTGGCGGGTCGGTGTGGACTTGTTGGGCCGAAGGGCCTGTTTCCACACTGTAATCTAATCTTGTCAATGCAAGACAATACTTGTGTGTAGAACTATATTCCACATGTATCTCCAAAGAGGCACATTCCATCAATGAACCCACTGATGCTTGGGAAAGTAGTACACCCTTCAGAATGATAAGGAGACTGGTTTATCAGCTGGTATTTGGCATTAGTTTGGACTCATCTTTGCGTCTGCTTAAGAAGAGAGCGTGATGGCTAAGTGGTTAGCACTGCTGCCGAACAGCACCCAGTTAGACCTGGGTTCGATCCCAGCCTCAGGGGAACTGTTGGTGTAGAGATTGTGCATTCCCCCCGTGTCTGCGTGTGGACTTGGTGGGCCGAATGGACACATTACATGGTGTCCGAGTTTCTAAGGCTCATCGCAGCAAGAATGATCGACTGTTCTCAACCTGGTCGGAGTCGCAGCACAGCCCCCCCAGTGTCAGCGAATGCAGTTGGTAGCTCAATTCCATCACAAAACTCTCTCGGACTACAGTCTGAAGTGGGCAAGCAGAAGCACAGTCGATGTCCCCAGAACCATATCTGCTGATCCCTGCAAATATCTACTTCTCAGCTTCTGACAACAGATGGTCACAAAAGATGGTAAAAACAGACTGAAAAGTTAGTGGCTGCATAGAGCAGGATAGTATGGGCGTTATAAACAGGGATGGACTCCAAACAGCGAAATATCCTGATTGTAACCAATAAGAGAGAGAGCATGAACATTTTCCTTAAAATTCAATTGTGTTCCCTTCACTATCTCCCGCCCCCCCCGCCCGTCTACCCAAAAAAAGTCTGTGCGTTGCCTTTCGCCACAAACTATACCCAACTGTCACATTACTCTGGCAGCAAAAGCAGGTCAAAGGCTGGGGAATATTGCAGTGATTAACTCCCCCCCCCTGCCACCACACCCAAGCCAGTCCTACCTTTAAGAAGGCACCAGCCAGGAGTTTGAGGGCATTACTCTGCACCAGCCTAGTAAGATGGAGCCCCGACAACACTGGTAAAGCTGAACGCCTTGCAGGACAATTCAATCACCTCCCCTTTCTCGATCGACATGCCAACTTGTAACTTCAACATCCGCTCACTCCGACATCAGTTTGGGTGCGATTGACAAGATTGACTGCACAGAGTGACCAAGGGATCTTGAGACAGCGCTGTTCGGTGTCTGTAGGAAGGTGATTTTTTGTTTTGCGTCCTTCAGGACTATTTAGAATGTGGTTGAAAGACCAGATCAGGGTTGTAGAAAGTGCGATGGACTTTAACATGGTGCAAATATTGGGGATTTTTAAAAAAAAACAAACATTGGAGCCAATAATAAGCAGTTCCAGTCCATTGGGACTGTACACAATAGGAGAGTATTGGAAGGGGCTTCGGCCCTTTGGGATTGTATAGAGTAAGGCAGCATTCGAAGGGTTTTAGATCCATTGGGATTTTATACAGTAGGAGAGTACTGGAAGTGTTTTTGGGGACATTGGGAATGTGTTGAACTGGAGTGAACGGGAAAGGGTGCAGCTCCTTTGGGATGTGTTGAATGAGAGTGAGCAGGGAGGGGTTTGAGTCCAACGAGATTGCACAGAGTGAGAGTGAACATGAAGGGGTTGGTCTCTTTATGGATTTGTAAAGACTGGATCATCTCCACACAACGGGCACCCTCCCACACAGCTTCCTTTCAACTGCAAACGTGGAGGCAACATTTAATCCCAACATCAAAATCAGTTATTCACATTGTAAGGAGCTGGTGTCTTGGTATCTATCACTCTGGGACCTCGCTCGTCACAACCTGCCATTATGGACAAACAAAAAAAACCCCTCTTTGCTTCTTGTCTCCTCACCCATTTCCTCTCCATTTCAATGCGCTATCGCAAGTCCCGTGCACTTTAGTTTTGCATGTTCATCTCATCTCATTCGTCTTTACTGTCAACCTTCTGAAAGGCCAGATATACCAGAAGCACTAGCTCCCACAACTAAACACAGCAGTTACATCATCGCAAAATTCCAACAGCTTCATTCTGCCTCAGTCCATGTCACGATTCAGATCTGCAAAATGTCTAAACAATAAATAATCACAGGGCAGGCTCAGTATATATCGCTGCTCCCTAGTTACCCAAAGCCAGCTAAAAATCAGCTACATGACTGTACTTTGGAGTCACATCCTGATCAGGCCGTTTAAGGATGATGATCGCTTCCTTCTCAATAGAAGATCAATGAACCAACCGACCAGAGGGGGTTTGTGGTGTATGGCCCTGAAGACAATTAACTCTATCCCTTCCCTTGGTGAACCTACCACATCACTCTAGACTGGCTCAGCTTTCGAGGTTTTTAGATGAATTAACAGGGGTGGAAAAAGGGGAGACAGAAATGCAGGAACGTAGAGAGACAGATTGACCTACAAAAAGAGGGAGAGGGGTAGACAGAAAGAAGCAGACACAGGGTTAGAGAGAGGATGAGAGTCAGATTGATGGCAGAACAACAGATGAGCCATTGAGAGAGAGAGAGAGAGAGAGAGCTGGAGGGAAGAGAAGGGGTGAGCGATTGGGAGAGAGACAGACAGAGACAGAGACAGAGTGATATAGAGAAAGAGAGAGCAATCGGGAGACCTACAGCGGGCGACAATGCGAGAGATATAGAGTGAGAGAGCGAGAGAGATTGAGGCAGAGAGAGCGGAAGAAACAAAGTGAATGAGTAACAGAGAGAGAGAGAGGAAGAGTGAGAGAGAGAGGGTGAGAGAGAGCACTACTACAAAGTGGGAGAGAGTGTTTGACAGAGGGATGGTGGAGAGAGAGAGAGAGAGAGCGATAATTTCAGACAACAAGGGCGGCAGTGAGGGAGAGAGAGAGAGAGAGGGGAAGATGAAGATTGAGAATCTGACATTGGACAGACCGTCTTTTCCTCTCCTTGCTGCAGAAAAAATCCTTGGCTTCTTGAGGATTTGAGTCAGTGCTGTGTGCACTCTCTTCGCTTCATTCTGATTATGCTCAGCACATCTGGTATTGGAGAAACTCAATAAATTCTCATCAAGATGTGGGCAGGTCCGAAACGAAATCTCGCTCGCTAAACTAAAAATCCCGGAAGGGTGTTTTGGAAATGCTGACAGCTTTTGAACTGTGTTCGTCTGTGCTTCCTGTTGGCTGGGCATGAAAGCAAAAGTTGTTGTGTTTGAAGCACAACAACACAGAATTGTAGTCATTTTTAATGTTCACAACGGCTCGGTTAACTCCCCTCTCCCTCTCTCCAGCACAACTTCCACCTCAGTGTGGGAGAAATCTACACCAGTTTCTAGGAGTCACTGAGGGAAAGGAGAGAGGGGACTGTCGAACAGTCCCGGATGACAATTTCCTTGGTTGGTTAATTCTGCTCAAGCAAAAACAAAAAAGAAGTTGTGGTGCAGTTGATTAATTATCTTCTGTTGGAACTGACATCGAGAAACTGGAAGAGTGTGGGGCTCGCAAAACACAGCGATCAGATGGACGGAAGAATCGATGTGGGTTAGTCAAAAGTGTGTTCAGAAATCAACTTGCCGGGTCTTTGAAGGATTGCATTTTTCGCTGCAGTGTTGACGCCGGACTTGGAAAGCCTTCCCGTCCTCAATCCTGACTCCACCCAGTTTCAGGCCGCCTGGCCAATCGGCACTCCTTCCCTCCACGCCCAGCTTGCACGCAACTGCATTGCAGCACCAGTCTGTTGCCCATCTGTAAGGGCACACCGCGGAAGTGTACCAAGGCTCAGACGACATGTGGGATAGAGGTGCATTGATGTTACTTCTGCAATTCCATTTTGCAAAGTCAAATGGACTCACGCCAGTGTGTAATTGTTTTAGCCAAGAGCTGAGTCAACAAGAATGGAAACGATGTGGAGGAAATATATAATTGTTTTTGTATTAGCTGAGACTGTATGGCAGAATGAGATGTGACTTCAAAACAATGGTAGACCTTACGGGCAAGTTGTGAGGGGATGAAGTTAAGCTAGATACGCCTGTACAAACAGTAGGTATAAACGTCTGTTTCCCACTTTTACAGAGACAGAGGAACAAACCCCAATTAAAAGGGTCATAGGGATCAGAACGGTCTTGGGAAAGGCACAGATAAAGGGGGTGGATAATGATGAAGAAAGAATATGCCTAACAATGAGGTCAAACGGCCTGGTGAGGCCAGAAATAAGGATTTTGTCACAGACAAGGCCGGATAAGGCAAGAGATAAACAGGGGTAATGGGGGCCGGTCTTAGGGAAGTGGAGGATGTAAACAGGGGAGGGAGCAGTGTAAAACAATAGAAATCAAATCATATAAATATTATGTATGAATTGAACTTGGTGTGTGTATGTCCTCTACCTTATAGGCACTGGACATCTCACCCACTTGCAAGTGCAAAATAAAGGACACTGCTGATTCAGATTTTGTCTCGGACTGCAATTATTGAGGTGTGTGAGCTTTGTTTCTCACAGGCAGCATCTCTGTCTTCATTATTCTAAGATAATGGCTGGTTCAGAACCTGGTCTTTGTTCAGAATCGAGTTTGGAGCTGACTTTTCACTGGTTGGGGGGGGGGGGGGGGGGTCTTCACTGCTCGGAGTCAGACCCAGCTTGTATGGAATTAGATTAATTTTATTCCAGAAAATCGTCAGCAACAAGTTTCCTCGTTATCCCTGGACTCCGTTTTTTGTTTGAATTAAATTTCTGCATTCTGCCATAGAGGGATTTGACCCTGCGTTTCCGGCATATTGTCTGCGCTTCTGGACGAATAATGTAACGATAATATCATCAGCTTGCTCCCTCAGCCCTCCCGCATATAGCAAACATTGTTTGGATACCCCAATCTCACTCCAAGACCAGAGGATCACTGTCATCCGGGACTGTTAGACAGTTCCCTCTCTCCTTTCTCTCAGTGACTCCTAGAAACTGGTGTAGATTTCTCCCACACTGAGGTGGAAGCTGTGCTGGAGAGAGGGAGAGAGGAGTTAACTGAGCCGTTGTGGAAATTAAAAATGGCTACAATTCTGTGTTATCCCTGAGTATTGGTGAGGGTGTCACCTCCGATACCAGCAGCCATTTGAGCTACAGAGACAGAGGTGCCAATGGAATATGAGGTCAATTTATAGAAATGTCACAACAAGGGACAGAAGTTTCTTTGTATTTGTTAACCACCTTTTTGCCTTGCATTTACCACCTTCTATGATCATACAATTTTTCCCTGAAATGTTAGGACAAAAGTTTAGTTTCCAATTCTCGACATTATTGGTATTCCTCTTATGTTTGTTTTGGAAATGTGTTACCCTCTGACCAATACAGCGCTCTTTTCTCCTCTCCTGGAGTTATCCATGGCAATTCCTGCATCCAGTGCATGGGGGCAATCAGTCTACATGAAACCCTGAATGCGAAAACTTACACAACACCGGAAGCTGCAAGCGGACAGTGAGATCAAATATTGACTTGTGGTTCAACTTGGTTCCTCTGCTTCCCTTGCACAGGGCTAACCTTGTGATGGTATTGGTCCTCTGGAAGGGAAATTGTGATCTCTCCAAATTCACCACCTTGTCGCCATGGCCGTAACTGATCGACTGTTTGCAATTTTCAATCGAACATTGAGGCAAATTCCAATTGCTTTTTGAAGGACGCTTTCATTTCTTGGGATTCCATCCTCTTGTGCAATATCTGTCCTGCTCTGGGCATACGCTGACTGTTCTGTTTGGGTAACCATCGCTGTCACCTTTGATCACCTTATGGTATATCCTTTGCCAGGAGTTTGAATGTACATATCGCACTTAACAGGGCGGCGGTGGTTCTGGGCACAGTTGACTGTGCGGTGCTGTTGAAAGAAGGCTTGCTGGTAACTCACGCACATGGTGCACCAAACCTGTTTAGAACATAGAACATAGAACATAGAACAATACAGCACAGAACAGGCCCTTCGGCCCACGATGTTGTGCCGAACTTCTAACCTAGATTAAGCACCCATCCATGTACCTATCCAAATGCTGCTTAAAGGTCGCCAATGATTCTGTTTGTGTCTGACTGCGCCACCAAGTTACCATGCTGGGTCGGAACCCAGTGCGTCTGCAGCATTTTCACCCCACACGTCCCATCTCTTCTGATCCTGTTGTTCAGTGTTCTCGCCAACAGGCACTTTCTCGTGACCAGCAGAGACGACAGGAGACTTCAGGATCCCAGCAGCGGGGGAAGAGTCCCAGAGACCCAGAGATGAACAGTCGACGAAAATTCATCACTTTTACTGCTGGCTATTTTCGCCAGTTTCGTTTTACTGTGGTCCCTATTAAATGTTCATGACCCCCATTTTCTATTTGGTTTCCCGGATGCTATATTTACACAGCTTGTAAAATGGAATCGGGCTCTGTTTCCCTCCCCACCCCTTTCCGTCTTCCGCAAAGACCGTTCCCTCCATGACTCTACCTGGTCAGGTCCACACCCCCCTACAACCCACCCTCCCATCCTGGCACCTTCCCCGGCCACCGCAGGAACTGTAAAACCTGCACCCACACCTCCTCCCTCACCTCTATCCAAGTCCCTAAAGGAGCCTTCCACATCCATCAAAGTTTCACCTGCGCATCCACCAATATCATTTATTGTATCCGTTGCTCCCGATGTGGTCTCCTCTACATTGGGGAGACTGGGCGCCTCCTAGCAGAGCGCTTTAGGGAACATCTCCGAGACACCCGCACCAATCAACCAAACCGCCCCGTGGCCCAACATTTCAACTCCCCTTCCCACTCTGCCGAGGACATGGAGGTCCTGGGCCTCCTTCACCGCCGCTCCCTCACCACCAGACGCATGGAGGAAGAACGCCTCATCTTCCGCCTCGGAACACTTCAACCCCAGGGCATCAATGTGGACTTCAACAGTTTCCTCATTTCCCCTTCCCCCACCTCATCCTAGTTCCAAACTTCCAGCTCAGTTACTGTCCCCTTGACTTGTCCGGACTTGTCCTACCTGCCTATCTTCTTTTCCACCTATCCACTCCACCCTCTCCTCCTTGACCTATCACCTTCATCCCCTCCCCCACTCACCTATTGTACTCTATGCTACTTTCTCCCCACCCCCACCCTCCTCTAGCTTATCTCTCCACGCTTCAGGCTCACTGCCTTTATTCCTGATGAAGGGCTTTTTCCCGAAACGTCGATTTCGCTGCTCGTTGGATGCTGTCTGAACTGTTGTGCTCTTCCAGCACCACTAATCCAGAATCTGGTTTCCAGCATCTGCAGTCATTGTTTTTACCTTCTGAGTTGTTGCACTACACTGGGATATATGATCTCATATGATCTCTGACTCAGTCTTGGTTCCAAGTGCACTTTAGGAGTGCCATGCTATCATCTGCAAAAAGTCATGGACAGACTTCTACAACGAGTTTGGAGAAGGTTTGCAGACTTATAAAGCTGAAGTTAAAACTTACAGCATAAATATATCTTCCTCAGGCTTCTGAACCACGAACTGACTTCCCAATGTCTCACGACCTCCGGTTCCTGGATGGCACGTCTGGGTTTACAGATACAGAGAAAAGGCAGCCAGAAAGGGAGTAATTAAGTTTGGTATTGTGTTCACCATAAGACCATAAGACATAGGAGTGGAAGTAAGGCCATTCGGCCCATCGAGTCCACTCCGCCATTCAATCATGGCTGCTGGGCACTTCAACTCCGCTTACCCGCGTTCTCCCCGTAGCCCTTAATTCCCCGAGACAAACAAGAATCTATCGATCTCTGCCTCGAAGACATTTAGTGTCCCGGCCTCCACCGCACTCCGCGGCAATGAATTCCACCGGCCCACCACTCTCTGGCTGAAGAAATGTCTCCGCATTTCTGTTCTGAATTGACCCCCTCTAATTCTAAGGCTGTGTCCACGGGTCCTGGTCTCCTCGCCTAACGGAAACAATTTCCTAGCGTCCACCCTTTCCAAGCCATGTATTATCTTGCACGTCTCTATTAAGTCTCCCCTTAGTCTTCTAAACTCCAATGAATACAATCCCATTTTCCCCAGCATTCAAATTTGAAGAATGCATATACATTGAGTACATTTCAGAAAGTGAAGATATAGGTATTAGTTATAAATATTTTTATTTCTTTACAATAAAAAAAGGTTTGATTTCAACTCCGGTAGGACTTGGGTACCATAAGAAGTGTCGCAGCAAAATTCTCCTGGAGGAGTCTGTCTATTATCAGTGCTGCGTCTAATGTCTCATCTAAATCCTCAAACTCTTCATCTGTAACATGTTGAGGCCAGATGCTGGCTGAAATGACCAACGTAAGTGATTATGGCACCCGGGACACGTTGCCACTGTCCAAGAGTGTCCAGGGAACCAGGGAATCATAGGTTGGTTGCACCAAATGATCTGTTACTACGATAAATGACTCTGAGATTCTTCGAGAAATCGAGATTGAGCGATGAAGGGAGACACAAATAGAGGGAGATGGAGGAGACAGAGATGCGGACAGAAACTCTGATGAGTAACCACCTTTCTCACTAGATTGTACAGAAAGACTCTGCGGCTTGGTCGAGGATAGATATTTTTGATGTGGAACGTCTAAAAACCTCTGATTCTCAAAAGAGATCAATAAATTCTCACAAAAATGGGGCAAACCCTAAATGCGATAGCTTTGGGAAGAATCGAAGCCGAGAATTTTGGAAATGGCTAGAGGATGACAAAAAAATGGACTTCCTGAACTGTTATGGGTTGAAGGTGCCGCTGCGGGACAAAGTTTAAACCAATCACACAACACCAGGTTATCGTCCAACCAGTTTATTCAGGGGCACTAGCTTTCGGAGCGCTGTTCTGTCATCTGGTGGTTGTGGAGTATAGGATCATACGACGCATAACTTATAGCAAAAGATTTCAGTGTGAAGCCACTGTTTAGTCTTTGGTTTTTTTGAGAATGGCTATGTTCATTTCGGTTCTTTCATACTCAACTCCCAAAACATTTTTAAAGTCACATTTTCGGGGTTACCTTGGACAATAGTCGTCACCTCAGCTCAGACACCGCAAATAAGGTGTGAGGTTCAATTCTGTCTGTGTGTGTGGAAGGGAGCTCAGGGACGAAGCAACCGAAGGTCGTCAGGAGCCTGACGAACCCACTGTCGAGGTATCCAGGAGGTGAGGTCACAGAACTGCGCCAACCAAATCCGATACGCGAGGTACAACAGTTTGCCCCCTGAGAACCAGAGACCTGGACATGGCACTAGCTTGAATGCAGTGTGAAACCATGGGCGATCAGTCCCACCTTTCATTAGTTACCCAGCTATGGAGATCGTATCTGACTGGTACCCAACACTCCAGCGGAATCCATGGGTTTCAGCGCAACCTTTGGGGCCTTGAGTTGGAATTCTCATCCCCACATGTGGGAAAATTACAGTCCGTTTGATAAGCTGCGCGACTGGCATTTTGGGTCAGTGGTGCGACTTTGAGAATTGAAACCAATCTGAATTGGGGTTGACCCTTACCGAATACACTGGGGACTGGGCGGTGGTGCGATGGGACCTTCGCTTCCGTTGTACCCCAACAACTGGCAGTGGCAGCGGGTGGTGCAAAAGGTGAATGGGATGTCGGCCTTCATCACCAAAGGATTGAAAATCTCCCCGCAATTGGACAGGGGTTGTCCACGGCTGGAATATTGTGTCTTCGATTCTGGAGTTCTGCGTCTGAGGAAAAAAAATATTCTGGCTGTGGGGAGTGTCCAACGAAGGTTTCCCAAATTTATTCCTGATATGGCAGGACTGACAAACTGAGAGAGATTGGATCAGTTGGAATGACAGTTGGAATGAACCAAGAAGCATGAGGAAGGACAGGCCGTAGAAACCTGTAAAACACCAACACAGGTAGACAGGGCAAAGGGAGAAGGGGATGACCGGGAAGGGGAATCCAGAACCTGGGGGTCCAAGTCTAAAGGAGACGGTTGAGGAGAAATGTCTTCACCCAGAGACGGCGCAGCTTGAGAAATTGTCTACCTCAGGGAACTGGCAGGGCCGAAACATTGAATGTTTTCAAGAAGAGAATGGGTGCAGAGATGGACTGGAGGTCTCAAAGGGAGAAAGTGGGGTACTGGTCACCTAATTGGATGATGAGCTGTGAACCTATATTACGTTGCAGCAGGGCAGAATGGCAGAATCTTGTTCCTATTTTCTATATTTCGATCCGACCTGCCTCATCGTGTCGGAAAAAAAAAACAGGGTGGCGGGCGGGGGCTAAAGTCAGTGTTCGGACTGCATCCAATGGACTGGAAAACCCCTTCGGCTTCATGGATAAGTGAGAGCTCAAAGGTTTTGCATTTCAGAGCTAAGGCTATTTGCACGGACCGTATTCAGACTCGGTGATACTGTCCCCACCTCTGAGCTAGACAGAACTGGTTCAAGTCTCATCTCCAAATACACAGACTAATATCATTATTACCAAGTATTTGCAGTGGTTTCTTGTAGAATGAAAGAACGGTTTGAATAGAAGCAGCAAAATAGCTCCACCCAAAACAAAATTTCAGAATCATTTTGTTGTATCTCCAGCTGCTCTTCCGTCCTATTCTCCTGACCATTCCAATTCTCCCTTGAGGAACCGGACCATACTCAGAATGATGCTAACCACAGTACACCTGGAAAGATTTCCTTCCCCAAATCCAGTGGTTTTAAAGGGAGACCGCTGCTGTTCTTCTTGGTTTCATGGAATGTCTCTGCTCTTATTTTCTTGATTTTAGCTGGTCAGTCTGCCCATTTACAATTACAGCAGCCTCCAGATTGTGAAGTGCTGCCACTTTGACTTCTGACCTGTTGTCAACCAGTACCTCCATTGAACAGAGCACGCTGAAACCCAAAGTTGGAGGTCAAAAGATCTGAACTGACCAAGTCCTTCAAGTACTAAGATTGGGCAACTCTTAAAAAAAAAGAGAGAGGGCGATTGTCATCACTATAGGGCAGTGCAGCCTCTGCATTGATGCTGTGTGAGAACATCCTCAGATTGTAGCATCCGAAATACATTCGCAAAATAGGATAAAATAGCAAAACACTGAGCTGAGTCTTTTTTTCCCGTGTGGGGAATTCAAGTCTTGGGGTAGGAAACAGTCTGGCATGTAATACTGGAAACTGCTGCTTGTGGGAATACAAGAATCTCCATGAAACATGGAAAGGCAGAAGATTGGGGGGAGGGTATTCGACCTCTCGAGATGACTCAATAATTCATTATGATCTTGGCTGATCATCGAACTCTCCATCCGACTCCCAGCTGCCTTCATCCCGTGATCCTTTTCACGACAGGAACAATATTTACACCCATCTTGAAAATACAACGTATTTTGGCCTGAACCACTTTCTTGAATTCCACAGGCTCACCACTCTCTGAGTGAAGACAATACACCTTATCACAGTGTGAATACGTTTACCCCTTACCACATAAATATGGACTGCCTCACCAGCATGACCATCCCTGCCACATCAAACCTGTCTAATCCTGTGAGCAGCACACAGGTTTCCATGGAAATTCACTCCTTCATCTTCTGAACTCCAGTGAGCACCATCCTCTCGGATCCAGTTCTCTTCATAGTTCAGGAATCAGTCCGGTGATTCTTGCTGCACTCCCTCTGTCTCCAGACCATCTCTCCTGAAGTAAGGACACAGCAAGCCTGTAGACACAATATTCCAGATGCGGTTTCACCCTGTACATTTGCAGCTCTGCTCCAGTACCCGAATCGTTTTACTGTGAAGGCCAACATTCCATTGACCGTCTTCATCGACCGTTTCTCCTGTAATGTTTACTTTCAGAGATTGGTGTATAAGGAACACTCAGGTCTTCATGAACATTCCCTCCTCTCAACTTACAGCTATTAAACTAATAACCCTGCTTCCTCTTATTGGTGCCAAAGTGGAAAATCTAAAGTTGAACCACTTTCAAACTGTATCTTGTCCACTGACCCTCCAAATCCATATTGCATTGAAACATCTCCAACCTCCCTCCCAGCTTTGTGTCAACTGCAAACTGGGGCACGTTATGTTTAGTTCCTTTATCTAAGTCAAGAACAAATATTATGAATAACTGCAGTACCAATTCTTGTACCAGATCACGAGGTTCTGTCATTTTCAAAATAAAATAATCCATTCCTTCTCATTTTATGATTCCTTCCCGCTCAGTTATTTTTATCCATCTCAATGCACCTCCCCTAATCCCGTGCACTTTAATTTTGCACATTCATCTCTTCGGTGGGACCTTGTTGAAAGGCTTCTGAAAGTCCGTAAACACCGCAGTCATTGGTGCCCCCTCTCAAAGCTAACATCTGCATCATTGACAAATTACAATGGATTTGTCAACCTTGATTTGCCTTCATGAAATCCCATTATAAATCTGTAATCCAGTAGTTATTCAAGTCCATGTCACTAATCTGATCTGTGACGTGACTGATTCGTGGTTAATTCACTCAGTGGAGCACAATTGGCGAGGCCCAATAATGATCGCCCCTCCCTAATTGCCCAGAAGGCGGACTGGAATTCGGCAATTTGTTCCATCTCTACAGTCACATGTTGGTCAGTCTGTTGATGGATAACAATTTCCTTCCCGAAAGTAGATCAAAATGTAGAACATCAAACATTACGGTGCAGTACAGACCATTCGGCCCCTCAATGTTGTGCTGACCTGTGGAACCAATCTGAAGCTGATCTGTCGTACACTGTGGCATTTTTATCCATATGTTCATCCAATGACCATGTAAATCCACTTAAAGTTGGCGACCCTACTTCTGTTGCAGACAGTGCGTTCTCCCTGCCTACTACTCTCTGAGTATAGAACCTAACTCTGACACCTGTCCTGTATCTATCACCCATCAATTTGAAGCCATGTCACGTGGTGCAATCCATCAACATCCAAAGAAAAAGGCTCTCACTGTCCTCTCTATCTCACACTGATTAGTGAGCCAGGAGACAAGAAGTGGCATGGAGTCATAACGCTATTTCTTTCCTCAGTGGTGCTCTCACTCCCCTCTTCTCCGGCAGTATTCATAGACATTCAGTTAGGAGATGTGTTGGGGAGAGAGGAGTTAACTGGTGTTATTTGTTCATTGATTGTGATTAACTACAGGTCTCCACAGATCCTGATTATGTCACTGGAGAGTCGATCCTTTCCATTCATATGAACCTTTACATCAATGTATCAGCTCTGAGCGTGGCTGGGACCAACACTTTCGACACTAACGGAACCTGATCAAAGACTCAGACAGTGAGAAACAATTGGAATATGAAGGAAATTTATGTGAATATCACAACAGGAGACAGAGCTTTTTTACGAACTTGTTATCTCTCTGCCCACCTAGCAGCTACCAGCTTACCTTGCTGTTCAATTTCTTCTTCAAATTATACAAGCTATTTTGTATCCCATCCTCGCCATGTCTGGTGTCCCTGGTAAATCTTTGTTTCCAGCTAAGGATTTGATATGTCATGCTTCTGTGAAACACTTTTTTAAAATATAATTTCATTCCCGCGATATCTGCAGTGTGTGTTCCTCCATTGATGTCTTTCTGCACCATTCCTGCCCCCAGAACATGATTCAATGATGTGAGCAATCATTCTAATTCAACACTGGATGCAAAAAAGACATAACTGGAACTGCAAATTGCTGGTGAGCTAAATGTTACCTTGCGTCCAAGCTATTTTCTGATCTTCATATCTGTTTCCTTCCACACAGCCAACATAGTGACGATTATAATCCTTACAAAGGGAATATGTGGTCTCTCCAAATGCATCACCCGCTACCTGGTCGCCATGGCAGTCACTGATTTACTGGTTATTATTCTTGATCTGATATTGAGGCACATTCCAATTACTTTTAAAGAACAGTTTCACTTCTTGGAGTCCATCCCTCTGCGTAACGTCGACGTTGTCCTGTTCAATGCAGCCACTGACTGTTCTGTCTGGTTCACCGTCACTTTCACCTTTGACCGCTTTGTGGCCATTTGTTGCCAGAAGCTGAAAACTAAATGTTGCAGTGAGAGTACGGCGGCTATGGTTCTGGGGACAGTGACTGTGCTGAGCGGTTTAAAGAATACTTTATGGTATTTCATGTTGATTGTGCCTGCAGCAGACTCCGGGTCTCCAGCAGCAGGGAGAGTCCGCAGAGACTCAGCGATGGAGAGCTGAAGAAAATCCATCATTTTACTGCTGATTATCTCGGCCAATTTCATTCTGTTTTGGGTTTTATTAATGGTCTATTCTTTAGGGATCCACCATGTCCTGGTTGGGCAACCACACATTGCAACTACACAGTTTTGTGATGGAATTGAGCTTCATACTGCAGTTGCTGCGTTGCTGCACCAACACTGGGACTTATGCAGTGACTCAGACCAAATTCAGAGAGCAGCTTATGACTGTGCTCAGATATCTCATCGGTATCATTTATAAAATCATGAACAGACTTATACAGCTGAAGGAAAAATAGTAGCAGAAATCAATATTTCTCATAATTCTAATGATGAACTGATTTCCCTCGGGCCAGTAATGCAGACTGAATAGTTGGTCCCTGGTTGGAGTGTGCAGTCATGCAGCAACATAGAGACAGAGAGAAAGAGAGACAGACACACAGACAGTGATAGACTGGCATAGAGAGAAAGACAGATAGTCAGAGAGACAATTACAATGGGACAGAAAAATGTCTGAAGACAGGATGCATTCAAATTGAGGTAGAGACCGAAGACGTTAGAGAATGAGAGAGTGAGAGAGTGAGAGAGGGAGAGACGAGGAGAGAGAGAGAGGGGGAGAGAGGGAGAAAGAAAGAGAGAGAGAGGTATAGAGAGATACAGAGAGAGAGAGAGAATCAGACAGAAGGTGAGACACTGAGAGAGAGAAAGAGAGTGAAATCCAGAGATTGAGACAGAGACTTTGCCAGTGACACGCTCTCGTTGCCCTGTCCCTTCTCAAGAAATGCGGGCGTGGTAGAGGATTCGTATTGGGAATGTGCAACCTCTTTTTTGCCTCATTGTAGAACGTAACATCCCCAAACAATCTGCTTCTCGACCAACTCATTATCGTCTCACCAATAGGTTCACCAAATGGCGAAACCGCATGCTCGAGACTAAAACCCTGCAAAACGACTGACAGGATTATTTTGGAAACGGTGAGAGGCTGGGAAATGTTGATGCATCTTTAACGCGACTTGTTTCTCTGTTTTTACTGTTTCTCTGTTTTAGTTGCGTGTGAATTGAGCTGAAGGTTATTGGGGTTAAACCAGACACGCCAATTTTATTGCTTTGCTGTTGAATTCTGCTTGACTAATATTGTTCGTAAAAAGCTAAGTCTGATGTTTGAGTTACGAACCGGCGTTGAGTGTTGATTGTTTGCAAAGTTCTGGCATTGGATACTGAAAAGTCTGGTCAGAAAACATTGGAGTCAGTTTTTAACACTCACCTTTGAGCACGTCCCAGGCACCTACCACCCTAAGTTTAGAAACAAAATATTCCACGCCCACCTCATTAAACATTATTTCTCTCACCTTGTTTCACATTGAGAATAAGACACTCTATTTATCCACCTAGCAACTTTATGCATTTGAATCAGACAGGGAAGCACAGTGGGTCAGTGGTTAGTACAGCACCAGGGCTTCGGGTTCAATCCCATTCTCGGGCGACTGTCTGTGTGGAGTTTGCACATTCTCCTTGTGTATGCATGGGTTTCCTCCCACAGTCTAAAGGTGCGTAGGTTCGGTCAATTGGCCATTGACTTTAGGGATTAGATTAGATTACTTACAGCGTGCAAAGAGGCCCATCGGAAACAAGTCCACATCAACCCGCTGAAGCGCAACCCACCCAACATTTACCCCTTCACCTAACACTGTGGACAATTTAGCGTGGCCAATTCACCTATTGTGGGAGGAAACCAGAGCACCCAGAGGAAACCCACGCAGACACGGGGAGAATGTGCAAACTCCACACCGAGAGTCGCCTGAGGCGGGAATTGAACCCAGGTCTCTGGTGCTGTGAGGCAACAGTGCTAACCACTGTGCCACCGCGCCGTCCACCAGGGACGCCATCACACAAACTGGCTAAGGAACTACGACAGAGACTGAAACACCGGATCAGCGGACCCAGACACTCTATACAGTCAACACGGGAATTCTTGGGCATCATCAGGAATATACACATAGACAAGGAAGAAACCATGGATGTGTAGTATTGGTTCATTAGTCAGGGCAAATCTAGGAAAGGTGAATAGGTCTGGGAGGGTTACTCGTCGGAGGGTTGGTGGGGAATTCTTGAGCCGAAGGGCCTGTTTCTACACTGTAGGGAATCTAATTCTACTAATTTATCCTTCAGCCTCTGACGCTCAAGCAAAAACAACCCAAGTTTGGCCAAACTCTCACCACACTCTACCCCCCACACCGCGGAGGTAACATGTCACTGTCAGTGTGGATGGCACACATTGGACACGAATGAGGCAAGAAGCCTTCTAGCTCCTCCTCTGCAACCGAACAAGATTATGCGACGGGGGTCATTGAAATCTTTACTCGTCTGCCAAGGGGTCATCAGGTGGTAGTTGGTTGGCACTGGTGTGACACGAAATTTACTTGCCATTTCTCAACCAATGCATTTACATAGAGAACATAGAAACAAAGTGCTTCGAACAGGACAGCACAATGAAGGCCCTTCGGCCCACGATGCTGTGCTGAGGTTTTATCTTCATCTCAGATCAACCGAACCTACACACTCCTGCATTTACTGTCGTTCATGTGCTTGTCCAGCAGTGACGTTAATATTCCTGATGTTGCTGAGTCTACTACCACTGCTGGCAGTGTATTCTATGCACCCACCACTCTCTGTGTAAAGAACCGACCTCTTGACATCTCCACTAAAACTTCCTCCAATCCCCTTCAAATTATGACCCCTCCAGACCGCCATTTCTGCCCTGGGAAAAGGCCTCTGGCCATCTGCTCTTACCTATGCCTCTAATGACCTTGTGCACCTCTTCCTTCTTCATTCCAGTTTTAAAAGCCATAAATACTCAACCTCTCTTCATAAGACATGCCCCGCCATTCCAGGCAGAATCCTGCCAAATCTCCTTGGCACCTTTTCTAAAGCATTTCCATTCTTCCTATAGTGAGGCGACCCAGATCTGGATGCAGTATTCCAAATGTGGTCTAAAAAGGTTTTTATAGAGCTGCAACAAAACCTCATTCGTCTTAAACTCATCCCCCCTGTTCATAAAAGCCAAAACACCATTTGCATTCTAAACAATCTGACTAACTTGGGTGAAATCTATGCCCTTCGATCCCAAGATCCTGCCGTTCCTGAACTCTGCAAATACTCCTATCTTTAACCCTGTACTCAACATTGAAATTCAAGCTTACCAAATGAATCACTTTGCCTTTATTAAGATTGAACTCCATCTGCCACTTCTCAGCCCAGTTCTGCATCCTTTCAATGTCATGTTGTAACAGTCCTTGACACTACCTCCGACACCACCGACCTTTGTGTCATCGGAAAACTTACTAATACAAACTTTACACTTCATCATCCAAGGTCATTTTTAAAACCTGCAAAGAGCTACATGTACTGCGTCAGTGGGAATTCAGTGATGGTAACACCATTGAACATCAAGTGGACTGTAGTTTGAGTCTCTCTCTCAATTGTAACACCAGGATGGTGATAGTAGGAGGGTGTAGGATACAGTGTCGGGATCGCCATTGTAAAACATCAAGGAAGTGATTGCATTCTGTTCTAAATGGTCATCTGGGCATGTTGACATTGAAGGGATTCAGTGATGGTAACATTACTGAATGCCAAGGGGTGGTGGCTAGATTCTCTCTCAATGGTAACAACACCAGGATGTTGATGGCGGGGTCGATTCAGTGATGGCGGCACCATTGTCCATCAAAGTGACGATGGTTAGATTCTCTCTCAATGGGAACCCCCAGGATGCGAATAGTGAGAAGGATTCAGTGATTGGAAAACAATTGAAAACGAAACGGAGATGGTTGGATTTTCTCAAGTTGACTATCTCCTACTTGTCTGTGTGAGGCCAGCCCCGACAACACTCGAGAGGCTCGGCACCATCCAGGACAAGGCAGCCCCAACTCTCCCCACCCACCGTCAGCGCTGACCCTCATGTACATCACACACACCCTCCACCACTGACCACTCAACGGGTCTCCTCCGGCTGACAAAACCATCCAAACCCGTCACCCCTTGCGCTCCTAGAAGGACGAGAGGCAGCAGGAACGGCTCGGGGGCGATGAGTTGTGGCGATTTCCCCTCCCAGCCGTGGCCCACCAACACCTTTTCCAACCTGATTCTGGAGTTGCCATTCCTACAGCCCTGCTGGGGCCAAACTCCCCATCTCCCTCCCTAACCGCAGTGTCCCTACACCACACGGGGAGGGGATAATGCAACAGTTCACAAAGGTGTCTATCATCTACCATCTTCTGTTGCGATTTAATTTGGGGTCAGGGCAATAGGTTCTGACCCCGGCCTGTGATACTCCCCCTCCGTCAATGAATAACAGCGAAAAGCACAAGCCTGAGTATTATCTGGATCTTTTTGCATTTGAACATGGATTGCTTCAGTGTCTGAGGAAGGCCAAAGGCTGCACAACATTGCGCAACTAGTGAACAGCCCCAACTTTGACCTTAGGGTGGAGGGATGGTCATTGGTGAAGCATGAGAAGACAGTTGGACCGAAGACGCTAAGCTGAGAAACTGCCGCAGAGGTGTCCTGAGACTGAGATAACTGACCTCCACCAATTGCAGACATCTTCTGGTGTGGCGGGTAGGGCTCCAACCAGACTTTGCCCCCCCCAATACCAATTGTTTCCAGTGTTGCTGGGGGCTTCTGGATGCCATAGATGTTCGATTGGAGCCCTCATGCCAAGAACAGTCACTCTCACTTCACATCCCTTCCCAGCGACACCCAGCTGTGGATATTTAATTGCTAACAACCACTCCAGATATAATTCAGGGGCAAAGGTTCATGCTTTGTAGATAAGGGTTGGAATTTTCATCACTACATCTGGGAAATTAATAGAATCCCTACCGTGTGGAAACAGGCCCTTTGGCCCAACAGTCCCCCGTTTCCTTTCTTTTCTTCCCCACACCCCTTAGTCCGAATAACGACATCTAATTCCCTCTTGAAAAAACAAACTTATTGCATGCAATTCATCAACCATAAAAAAAAATTCCCCAGAGTCCCCATTCTCTGGGTAAAGGTGTTTCCTCTGATCTCACTGATCGAGTCTCTTTCCGTATGTCAGTCCTGCCATCACCGGAATCAGTCTGGGAAACCTCTGCTCGATTCCCTCTGTAACCAGAACATCATTCCTCAGATCCTGGGACCCCCCAAATCGATCAGCTAATACTCCAGCTGTGGTCACACGTTCTGCATTGCCGTGACGTATCCCTGCTCCTGTACGCCAACCCTCTTGTGACAAAGGCAAACATCCCATGGACCTAATTGAGCACCCGCTACTTCTGCAGAGATTCCTCTTTGCGTCTCATGCCCAAGGGACACCCCACTTGCACCGCCACCACTTGCCCTGTGTATGACCACTTGGTTGAATCCCTATTGTCAAGGTCGCCATCACTGACTCTAGTTCCCAATTGCAAAGCGTGCCAACTGGGCTTCAGGTCAGAAGTAAGGCAGCACGGTGGCTCAGTGGTTATCAGTGATGCCTCACAGCGCTAGGGATATTGGCTCGATTCCCACTGTGGGTGTCTGTCTGTCTGGGAGTTTGCACATTCACCTCGTGTCTGCGTTGGTTTCCTCCAGGTGCTCTGGTTTCCTCCCACATTCCAAAGATGTGCAGGTTAGTTGAACTGGCCGTGCTAAATTGCCCACAGTCAGTGGTAAACATAGGATAGGGGGACGGGTCTGTTTTGGTTAATCTTCGGAGGGTCGGTGTTGGCTTGTTGGGCAGAAGGGCATGTTTCTATAGTGTGGTGAGGGATTCTGCCCTCTCCCAACCTGACAGGCAATGAGTTCCAGATTCCCATCACCATCTGGGTTAGAAAGGTCTTCCTCACAGACCCTGTAAGCTTCTACCACCTTCCCTTTACCAATAATTTCTCCCTTGAGTCACTGATCCATCCACTACTTCAGTCAACAAAACCTCTACCGAGAAAAGTCAAGAAAACCAAGGAAACTCGCTGTGATTATGACCATTCCTTTTAACAGATGCACCAGGGAAAATCTTCTGGATGTATCATAGCTTGTGGGCAGCACGGTGGCACAGTGGTTAGCACTGCTGCCTCACAGCGCCAGAGATCCGGGTTCAATTCCCGCCTCAGGCGACTGACTGTGTGGAGTTTGCACATTCTCCCCGTGTCTGCGTGGGTTTCCTCCC
Source organism: Chiloscyllium punctatum (assembly GCF_047496795.1). Classification (NCBI taxonomy): domain Eukaryota; kingdom Metazoa; phylum Chordata; class Chondrichthyes; order Orectolobiformes; family Hemiscylliidae; genus Chiloscyllium; species Chiloscyllium punctatum. The sequence continues at coordinate 10,191,013 of NC_092777.1, forward strand.
ACAGTCCAAAGATGTGCATGTGCAGGTGAATTGCCTGTAGTGTTAGGTCAGGGGTGAATGTAGGGGTATGGGTGGGTTGCGCTTCAGCGGGTCGGTGTGGACTCGTTGGGCCAAAGGGCCTGTTTCCACCCTGTAAGTAATCTAATCTAAAGCTCGTTCTGCCCAAAACTGCAAGCAAATACAGAGTCGTGAACACAACTCAGTCTATCACAAGGACAGTGTTCTATTCATTGAATTAATCTCCATTTCTTGTACCTTGGGAGAGCAGCCAACATAATCAAAATCCGCTCCTGCCCTCGGTATGCTATCGTCTAACCTCTTCCATCTGGCAGAAGATACAAAAGTTTGCAAACACGAAACGACAGATTCAAAAACAATTTCTTCCCCGTTGTTGTCACGATAATGAACGCACCTCTTAAATATCAGAGCTGCTATTTCTCTGCAACTTCTCTGTAGCTCTACCAATATGTCATTAAGCGATGTGAGGGGCGGCAGATTTACGGTAAGGGGCAGGTGGTTTAAAGGTGGATGGAGGACAAGCTTGGTCTCCAAGACTATGGCGGGAATTTGGAACTCAGGAATGACAATACTGCGCGTCCTTTTTAAATTACACTGATTAACTTACGCATGGTGTGACTTGCCTGGAGAGCGCAGAAAACAATACCTTTTACCGCAGCCGGGCAGATGTGACAAAACTAAATCAAACCAAATCAAGGAGAAGGAATTATCCTGCTGCTAAAAAGTAAAGGGAGAAGAGTTGAGGGAATTTTGGAAGTTGAGGGAATCATCAACAAAGCGCAGTCAGTGAAATTGGCAGCACAAGTTGTAGGGAATTGGTAGGCGCGGCAGTTCCGTTCAACTTTGTGAGGATTATCAAAGCCACGGAAAACGTTTTATTCGTCAGCCGAATAAATGCCCAATCCAGCGTATTGAGGATTTATACTTCAAAATCAGTGGGGGAGGAGGGGGGGGTGGGGGGGGCGGGGGAGGTGCTGTCCTTAACAAAAGCTGGATAGAAACCAGAGGATTCCCAGAAGTCCTCCCCAAATGAATAGCCAATGAACGGTTTGTGCCAATATGCAAAACTGCCCCGGCTGTCCTCAGAGAAGCAACGCACAGTTGGGTTTCAAGGAGAGGTGGGCACCGGGAGTTCTGGAGTGTTTCATTTCCCCTGCCCGACCCTTTCACTTCGGCATTGTGCTTTGCTGAGAAGGCCTATTTGGTTATCACTGACCATTCGGGTGTTGCCTATCTTCCTGGTGGTGGAACGTGAACGAACCTTTCCACACTTGTGGTTCATTCACTGTGTCTGACCCAACATGGTTGCTGGGGAAGAAAGGGAAAAAAAAAATAACAAACTAACCAAATAAGGAAGAATGTGAAGAGGAGTGTGGAAGGTAGATCGATGAGCTGGAAGATTTGCTTTCAGACGTTCTCAAGGGCGATCTAAGGTGATGTGTTCATCGATAGAGTTCCGGTCAAAATGCTATGCCTCTAAGAATATTGAGCGTCTTTGTTCCACCTGTCTCACCTGTGAGTGTTGTCCCAAAGTGGTCTCCTTCTTTGTCTGTATGGATGGAAACTAGTCACCGTGTGTCATGACTTTTGGTGGCTAGTTGGTGTTCATGTTATCCTAGTGGCATGATTCCTGCCAGTTTCTCCGATAGAGTTGCTTCACAGATCTTTCACGGTATCTTGAAAATGACATTAGTTTTGATCATAGTCCATAATGAGTCATTTCGGTACATTAGTGGCTGTTTAAATGTGTTGGTAGGCTTGTGGGCTACCGAGATGTGATCAGCAAAACGAGCATAATCTACAAAGTACAAAGTAGTATGTTTTTAAAAAAAATAACACGAGTAAACAAGCAGGAAAATTGCCAAAGAAAGAAGGGCACCATTTTGACTAGTCCAACACACACATCACAGGACAGGCAAAACAAAGACATACCCGCGAATTCTTAGAAGCATGGCATTCTAACCAGAACTCCATCAATAAACATATTGGCTTAGATCCATCTAATTTCCCTTGGAACAGAAGAAACGGAAATGACATCACCGACCTTCACAAGCCTATACCTGTAAATAGGAAGGTGGGACATAGCACCAGCGCTTCATCAGAGACTCTCATTGATGATATTGAATAGTCATGGTGAGAAAACGTCTGAACACTAACCTTCCACCTCAGCGAGGTTACTGACGATCTTATCACCAATCTGAGAGAAACATCTTCTCAAAAATTGATAAACGGGTGTATGAGACATCCAGGGTGGAGCGTGTGGTGCTGGAAAAGTGCAACAGGTCCAGGCACCAGCCCGAGGAGCAGGAGAATCGATGTTCCAGGCAGATGAGCTTCATCAGGAATTAGGCCGGGAGCCTCAGGGGTGGAGAGGTAAATGGGAGGGGGGATACAGTGACTGAGAGTGCAAACGTGCCTGCTCAGCACCATCCTCATGACCTGTTGCACCTGCCAACCTTGTCTCCCACCTATCCGCTGCACCCTCCTCTCCTCACCTTTATCCCCACCTCCATCCACCCCCCCAATTGGAGTCTGAGCCACCTTCTCCCCAGCCCCACTCCTCTCCCAATTATCTCTCCAACCCCGAGGCTCCCAGCCTCATTCCTGATGAGGGGCTCCTGCCCGAAACGTCGATTTCCCTGCTCCTCGACTGGTTCCTGACCTCCTGTGCTTTTCCAGCACCACTCTAAACCAGTGAAAAGCCATTTGACAGCCTGAGAGCTGTGTTAACTACTGCAGCATTTTTGGACACACCAAATTACCGAAAGAAATTCAAGGTGGCTGTTGATGCAAGGGATGTGCGTGTTGTTGATGTGATCTTACAGGATGATGTCAATGAATTAGAAAGAACAGACCGGTATTTGTACAGGAAATTGAACATTCATCAGTAGCAGTACTCAACTGTTGAGAAGTGGTCTTTGACCCTGTTGTTGGCGTGATAACATTTCAATGTTCTTGTTCCCAGTAACGTATCTGAGACATTCATATACACTGATCATAACCCACTGAGGTGTGTGGAGAACTGTAAAGGGCAACTGCAGACTGTTGACATGAAGCTTGCAGTTACAGACATTCAATCTGAAAATTGTCTATGTGGCAGGATGAGAAAACATTTTTGCCAATGCACTGTCGAGGCTTGAGAGAGAAAATGAGGAGCTCAGTGGTTGGAGCAACTGGAACACGACCTGCTAACTCTTGTGTTCAATACCCCGCCCAATGCAGGAAAGCGTGCCATATCCTCTCTTGACCACTCTGTCGGCCAACGCTGACACCTTCAGGGTACAATGGACCTGCACACCCAGATCTCTCTGCACATGGATTTTCCCCAGAGCTTTTCCATTTAGTTCGCTTTTGAATTGGATCTTCAGAAATGCATCATCTCACATTTGTCTGGGTGGAACTGCACCTGCCAATTCTCCGCTCAACTCTCCAGTCGATCTACATTCTGCTGTGTTCTCTGACAGTCACCTTCAACGTCTGCTGCTCCACCAATCTGAGTGTCATCTGCGAACTCGCGAATCGGGCCAGGGAAATGTGTACTGCATGAACAGTGTAACATGAAGGGTTTAATTCATGAAGACATCTTTAGATATTGTGTGTTCACTTTTTTAAAGTGGGGGTGGGACGATGTTGCTCATTTAGTAGGGTCGGCTCGCCCTTTGTTTTCTTTGAGAGATGTCATGAGGGCAGAATATCCGACGTGCCTGGTTTGGAAGGAATTTCAGGACTAATTTGGTGATAAGTAAGAAATGCTGCCTCAGGCGAAATGCTTTCGCGTTTTGTACACTTGTACAATGAAAGCGAAGTGGCCAGTGCTCACAGATCAGGTATCTCTGGTTGGTTTTAGTTTTATCAGTCTGGTTGTTCAGAGCTGCTGGTCACTTTTTGGCTTGAAATCCAAAGAAAACAGTTCCATAGAAGAAGGTGCTCCCTGCTGAGTTTGTCTGACATCTCTACTGTAAGAGCCGGTGATTGTTGTCATCTTTTTTTGCTCAGAGCGTTTATGGTGATTGTTGCAAGAATTTGGAGAAACGTCATTCAGTTGCAGCTATGATTTGCGTTTCGAGAAGTGTTAAGTTACTTTTACATTGTGTCCTGTACCAAAGTTTGTCTCTTTTTATTCTAATTGTTGTTCCTTGGCTGAAGGAGGCTCTGCCCTTGATTGTTTTTTTTTCAGATGGACAATAAACTGGGACAGATTCCATTCAGTCTTTTTTTGTGACAGAGGTGGAAAAGATTTTGAGAGGCCTTTAGTTTACATGTCAGCAGATGAGACTTCAGGCCAAAGTGGTCATGTTTCAGAAGTGACCTGTATAAAATGGGAGAGTGGTCAGCTCACTAGCCGAGCAGTTGAAGTCCAGTCTGACCTGTCAAGGAAGGTCTCTCCACCCCTTCTCTCTCTCTTTCTGCCCTTCAACTTCAAACTGCAGGCATGTGTTCTATTTATACTGATTTTTAGATTAGATTACTTACAGTGTGGAAACAGGCCATTCGGCCCAACAAGTCCACACCGACCCGGCACGCACCCATACCCCTACATTTACGCCTGACCTAACACTACAGGCAATTTTGCAGGGCCAATTCACCTGACCTGCACATCTTTGTGACTGTGGGAGGAAACCGGAGCACCCGGAGGAAACCCACGCAGACACGGGGAGAATGTGCAAACCCCACACAGTCAGTCGCCTGAGGTGGGAATTGAACCCGGTTCTCTGGCGCTGTAAGGTAGCAGTGCTAAATGCTATGCCACTGTGCTGCCCACAATGGAAGTTTTAAAGGAAGTGTATTTGTTGGTTCTCTTGTGTATATTCGGAACAGCAGAATTAAGTCTAGTTTAGGGAGGCTGAGTTCTGTTCGTGTTATTTATTCTGCTCTTTGTGTTTCTTTGTGCAATTTTGTGAACAAATTGTTGTCTGTTTGGAAATCTAGTAGACAACTTAACGATTTTACTCTGGCTAATTTTCAGTGTACACATATCAAAAGAAATTGCAAAGCTATGGTCTGGGACTGCCTGCTTAAGAATGTTTTGAGTGGTCTGGCGGAGTCCAAACCAGTTCCCTTTTGTTTATGTTTCGGTCAGTAACCTTGCAAATGATTTCTGTTTTACTGAAGGTGAAGTTGTTGAGCCACCTGTATCTCTCCTGTGATGTTCACCTGCTTATGACAACTCGAAGAGGGGTTGGATTACTTGCTTGAAATTTTTGAGAGAGTCTGGTCCGGTCTGGCCCGTAACCCACTCCACACAGTTCCGAATGCAGCTTGACCCCTTCCTGATAATTCTCATCCTGCACAGTCCCAAATGTCCCTTGACAGAATGCTTCAAGATGCAAAACCTTTCCTGCTGACTCCCAGTCCATACTGGCCCATTCGCATTTACACTCACACGTTACACAAATCCAATTCGCAACAAATCACTACAAATGGACCTGAAGCCCTTCCTGTTCATCCATCTTTACATGAGTCCGAATGGGCCGAAATCGCTCCCAATGCACTCTCGGTCTACAAAATTCCAATGGGCCCAAACTCTTTTCCTTAAATCTGCGACTCTAATCAATCCCAATGGATTCATTCCCCTTTCTGCTCACTGCCACCCTACACAATCCCAATTGGCTCATTCCCCTTCCCGTTCACTTGTACTCTATATAATCATCGTGGACCCATATCCCTTCCTGTTAACTCCCACACCACAGCATCCCAAAGGATTCAAATTTCTTCCTGTTCATTAACACTTCCCACAATCACACCGCACTCAAAACACTTCCTAGTTCACTTCTACTCTACACAATCCCAACGGAACCAAACCCCTTTCCGTCCACCTCCACATCACCGAATCTCAATGGTCCCAAACCTCTTTCCTTTCAAATGCAGTCAACACAATCCATTCAATCCCATAACACACTATCCAAATCAAACCGAAGGCCTTGCTATTCCCTCCCATTCTACACCATCCCCTGCTCTTCAAACCAATATGGATTCCCAATGGATTCAACTCCATTCCGATTCACTCCAATTCTACACGACACAAATAAACAAAACCTTTTACGCTGCACTATCTCCGTTGAGTGGAACTCCTTCCCTACATTCCCATTCTAGACAATGCCAATGTACACAAGCCCCTTCTCACTTCCTCCCAAAGCATCATTTCCATGGATATTATTATTATGTTCCTGGTGAAGCTCAGCTGTACAAACGACAACTGGGATTAAGGACTCATTTCCCGTGGACCAACGCATCCCTGCTGATCCTCACCTTTCCTGAAACATCCGCCATTGTGACCCCTTTTCTGACTGCTGCCTCTTCCTTCAGGTGCAATTGTGTGATCCCACTTTGGGTTACGCTGCCATGCTCCTCACGTACAGCCCCGCAGCACTCTACAAACATACTAACCAAGTGCACCCATTCAGACTGATCGCATCAAACTGGTTAAATGCTGTTGAGTTGGATTTATTGAAAAAATATAAGATTATACAAATCTGCTTAGAAATCAGCATAGTTGCACCTCCTGGTGCAGAGTGTTGCTTGCATGGTTGGAAAAAGCCATCAATGTATTTTGATGTAATAGCACGGTGTCTCCCACAATGATACAGTCTGAGAAAGGTGCTACCATCATGGAGGTTCAGGGAAAATACACAATGAGGTTCGGTGGTTCAAAAAGGGTTGGCAGTGACGTATTGAGAAGGATGGCGCTGAATGCAATGCCCGGTTAATTGCTGGATGGCTAGTTGGCTGGGCGAGGTCTATAATATTGACAGGTTTCACCATCCAGGTGGGGGCCACAGGTGAAGCTGTAGAGTAGGCTCACAGAGCCATACTGGAGTGGGCAGGTGATGATGTATACACCAGAGGTTAGTCTGACCTTGCAAGTGCCCAGGAGGTCATCGTATTTGACGTCCAAATCCCAGACCTCAATGATCAGAATCTCTCTGCCCTCGGCCTTGACTCGACCGAGGTCCAGTTCCTCGTTCCACACGGGGTTGTTGTTGTCATTGATCACAAAGGTCCTGCTCGACCTCTGGCCATACTTGACCACTACAAAGCTGTCAGAGGCAGAGAAGTAGTCCGCCCAGAGACCCTGCCCCTTTAAGACGTTGACCACCAGGTGGCCCCACCCCTTCCCTTTGGAACAGCAGTTCCTGTCCACGTGACTGTCCTCATGGCACATGCATGTGCACGGTTGATGCGGATCACGGTAAGACCCAGGGGGGCACTGTGTCCCCATCCCGCATCGTTGGTTGAGGGCACTAACTACAATGTAATAGCTGATGTAGCGCCGCAGGTTCTGGTGCCTGGGATCATTCTTGGGAAGCAGGTGGTGGAGAGGTGCGAGGGCATAGCGCACCATGCCTGGGTGGGTGGGCAGGGAGACCATCCATTGGTTGAACGCCGAGCCATCCTTGGAGAAGAAGAGGTCTGCATGCTGCTGGGACTGGCCCCCCTTCAACTCCATCATCCGATCACTGAAGGCCTGGTAGACATTGTCATGGTGTTTTATGGCACGTGCCATCTGCGGGCACTTCTGGTAATTAAATAATCCTTTTGCAGAGAACCCCACTGTGACATTAGCCTCCATTGACAGGCAGTCCCTAACCTCCTCGGCAGTGTATCCCTCGGATGCTGCCTCACACGTCCGAATAGCTGTCACGTCTTTCAAGCTGCCGCCCAGCTCCACTGACTTGATGTAATGGGTGCCATAGGTTGCCACCAGCTTCCTGTACCAGTACATGGTGTCATCGTTGAGCGTGTCAGGGAGCCGGGAGATGGAGTGGGCAAAATCCGGCGCCAGTTTGGCGCTCTCCTTCACCCGGTACTTGTAGTAGAGGCACTGGAACTGGTGACTGACGAAACCGTGGCGATCGCTCTTGGAGCGGCTGGTGCCAAACGTCACCAGCTTCGACTTGGAGCCAGCCAGCACCCAGTTGGCCTGCGTGCTCATTTCGGGCGGGATGAGCAGGTCGGCTCGCCAGTCGTTGGCGATGGCGGAGGTGGCGGACTCTGACAGCTTGGCAGCTGAAGCGTAGAGCCGGCTGGAGAGCGAGTGCTGGCAGGAGCTCAGGGTGCGCCAGTCCGCCAGTGAGATGGGCAGTCGTTGGCGCGCGTTGCCGAGATGCCCGTTGTGGCAGAGGGTGCAGCTCCCATTGCGGTAGCGCCAGGTGTCCACGTCGATCACGAAGGCACCCTTGGGCCTCAGGGTCACCACGTCATAGCCGTCCCCAGCCAACCGGGATCCTGGCACAAAGCTGACATCCCTGCACTCGCGGTCACTCTCGGTGGTACAGTCACTCAATATGCCCCTCAAAGGGAGGCAGAGAAAGATGAGGCAGCCCGATTTTGAATTCCAAGCTGGCATCATGGCATCGGTGATGGGTCTGACCGCAGATCTGCAAGAAGAAAAGCAAACATCTGAATTGACAGATTTATGAGATGTTAATAGATGGGTAGACTTTGAATGTGTGTTGAGGTTGTGTTTGCTTAACTGGGCATATTTGTGAAGTGTTAATAGATGTGTCACAAAGTTTGTCCTTTTATTTATAAAAAGCTTTTCCTTAGCTCAAGAAAGACGCTGTCCTTGATGTATTTTTTTTCTGAGGGGTAATAAAACGGGCCAGGGTTGGTACAGATATGGAAAGGATTTTAAAAGGTTTTTTTTATTTCCATGAAATCAGATGAGAATTCAGACCAAGCTGGTCATGTTTTAGTTCACAATTGAACTCGTTGGAAGTTCCACAGGGAGCTGTGTGGAAAATCTCTCTTCTATGCCCTTCAACTTCAACCTGCAAATAGGTGCTCCATTGATGCCAATTTTTTAAAGGGAGTTTTCACACTGGCACTGTTATGTCTTTTCGGAAAAATATAGCGAAGTCTCGTTGGATAGACTGAATTCTCCATGGATCTTATTTCTATTCTTTGTGTTTCATTGTGCAATTTTGTGAACGCCTTTTTGTCTGTTTTAAAAATCTAGTCGTCAACCGAACTGCCTTACTCTGGGTAGTTTTCACTGTACATTTGCTTAAACAAGTAGCAAAGTTGTGGTCTGAGCTGCCTGTTTAAGAATGCTATGAGGGGGGTCTGGCGTAGTCCATAACAGAAGTATGCAATTTTGAATGGGGTGTTTAAGGTCTGTTTGATTATTTTGACATATTTATAGAAGGAGAGTTGCCAAGAGCTTTATTTTTTCATATCTCGAAATTTTATTACAAAATAAATAAATTCAAGTTTAGTATTCAATGCTGCTAGAATCTGAAATTGTTTATAAACGATCCAGCATTCGTTATTTTCTGTGTTTCTCACTGATACAATCTCAGATTCCATCTCTTGGTGATTACTGCTCCTCTGAAGCTGATTTGCCAAGAGCTTTATTTTTTTTTTTTTTTTTTTTTTCTGGGAGGGTAGGGACTAGAAACAACAATTTATTTATTTTTTTTTTTCTTTTTTTTCCTTCTTCTTCTTTTTTTTTTTTTCTTTTTAACCCCCACACTACCGCCTAACTGCGGTAGTGCTTATTTTTTTCCCCCTGCACCCATAGTGCGTGTGTGCAGGTGTGAGACACAGTGAAAGACACAAAGTGCACAAATCTTTATTCAATTTCCACCACCAGGAAGATATGAAAAACACCCGAGTGGCCAGTGACAAGCACTGCCCTTCAAACCACAGGGCAATGCTGTGTGAGCAAAACAGTGAAGGGGAGGGTAGGGACTAAATCAAAATAGAGTTGGAGGGAGAAATGATGCACTCCACTCCCTGCGGCGCCCACCTCTCCCTGAACGACTCCAGGGTGTTGGTGGACACCGCGTGCTCCTTCTCCAAGGACACCCGGGCTCTAACGTAACCCCGGAAGAGGGGCAGGCAGTCGGCCCTAACGACCCCCTCCACGGCCCGCTGCCTGGACCTGTTGATGGCCAGTTTGGCCAGGCCGAGGAGCAGACCCACAAGGAGGTCTTCAGACCTGCTCTCCCTCCTCCGTACCGGGTGCCCGAAGATCAGGAGCGTGGGACTGAAGTGCAGCCAAAAGCGGAGGAGAAGGTTCTTAAGAAAATCAAAAAGGGAGTGCAAACGCCCACACCCAATATATACATGGTCCACGGACTCCACAGCGCCACAGAACAAGCAGTTGGGCTGGGAGTCCATGAACCACCGCAATCTGCGGTTGCAGGGGACTGCTGCGTGCAGCACCCTCCACCCCAGATCCCCGAGAGAAAGGGGGAGGACTCCCGCGTAGAGAGCCCTCCACTGGGGATCTCCACCGCCCGGTGGCAAATGGGCACGCCAAGGCGTGTCCGGACGGTGGATGAGGGAGAAGAGGTGGACGGTGTGCAGCAGCAGTCGATACAGGGCCTTCCTTTTTATATCTTTGAAAGGAACAAAACAAAAATTCCGGAGGCGGCTCAGGTTGTGGGGCACAGGCTCCCGCGGGAAGTACGGGACCTTGGGGCCAATGTGAAATTCCGTCCGGGCCGGGGTGAGCGCGGACGGGATCCCACCGCACACCTGAGCGTCCTCCAACCGGTGCACTACGTCGGGTCCGAGCACCGCCGTTTTAAGGCGTCGGATGGCGGTGGCCACGTACCGGACGTCTACCGCTGCCCTGCTAGCTATGTCCTGCGGCAGCGTCCAGCCCAGGCCCCCGGCACCCAGCACGTCCCCGACCCTGGTCGCCCTCGCCGCCACGGCCCTCCCCTCCGACAGCCACTCGAACCCGCGAGTACGGAGGTGCGGATTCCTGAGCAACGGCTCCCTGACGACAGCCGCTACTCCAGCCGGAGGGTAGGCGCGACGCGATTCGACCATGTTCCAGACAGTGATCAGGTCCTGGTAAAAGACAGGCAGCACCTTGAGGGCGACCTCCAAGCCGTCGCGGTCGACGAACAGGAGCTGCGTGTCGTAGTTGAGGTTACGCACCTGGCGGAAAAAATACGTCGCCAGGTTGCCAAGAGCTTTATTCTACCAAACAATTGCTGAAGGACAGCTGGATCCAGTTGACCGATAAATGAGCTGTTCAGATCATTGTAGCATTTTAAGTGAGTGTTGAACATATGTTTCTTTAATATGACATTGCAGAAGAGTTTAAGAGCGTTTGATCGACGACTCCAAAACCATCCATAATGTTCCAGTTAATGACTGACTCGCTGCTCTCTGCTGTTCTCTACTTAAACCACCCTGAACACCTCAAACAGATTCCAGTCTGTTCCTCTCTGTCTGATCTCTTTTAATTGCTATTTGAACCGCCTTCGATTAGATTCTAATCTGCAAATCACTCCCGGGTATCTGCTATTATATGCACAAACCGCACTGAACCCTTGGATCAGATTTCAGATTGTCACTCACTCCCTGATATGGTAAACCTTCCATAAACTGCGCTGAAGCCCTCAATTTCATTCCTGTCTGTAACGCATCACCGCCGGGAATTTTTTTATTCCATCTATGAAAAAGCTGGAACCCCTCGATTAGGTTCGACGTTGTAACTCACTCCCGGGTGTCTGCAATTCCACAGGTAAGCCACCCACAAAACTCTCGTCTCGTTTCCAATTTGTATTTCTCTCCAAATACCCTCACAAATGGATGCCAGTCTGCAACTCACGGGCGGCTCTTTCTAAGTGGGCACCATCCCCAACCCCTCGATTATGTTCCAGTTTGCAACTCACTCCCGGGGTTTCTCTTATGGCTGCGGTTCAAGAATTTGACCATGGCATTGGCAGAGCACCAGAGGATGTTCAGCAAAGTAAGAGTTTGGGGGTAATAGTTACCAGGAAGAAAGGGTTTTGCAGGAAGAGGTCACAAGGTTAAAATTCGAGATGCACAATGGAAGATTCGATGACTTGCAGTGTGGAAACAGACCCTTTGGCCCAACAAGTCCACACCGATTCCCTAACACTATGGGCAATTTAGCATGGCCGAGTCACCCTAACCTGCACATCTTTCGACTGTGGGAGGAAACTCATGCAGACACGGGGAGAATGTGCAAACTCCACACAGTCAATCGCCTGAGTCGGGAATTGAACCCGGGTCTCTGGCACTGTCAGGCAGCAGTGCTAACCACTGTGCCATCCAAGAAACCCAAGGCAACATCCTGATTTCTCTTTCTGTACAAAAGAATACCAATCAGCAAATATGTTATTTGACATAGATTCCAGTCTGCAACTTACTTCCAGAATGTCTGCATTCTATATACAAAACACCCCCCACGAACACCTCGATTCGAGTCCATCCTCGGACTCATTCTTTGTTGTACGCTATTCTGTGCACAAACTACGCAAAAACACGCAATTGGATTCCAGTCTGTAACTACCTCCTGGGTGTCCATGTATAACCCAGCCTAAACCTGTCGATTATGTTTCAGTCTGTAAATCAATTCAAGATACCTATACTCCATATATAAACCAGCCAGAAACTTTCAATTAGATTCTAGTCCATCACACACCCTCGGGTGTCTGTTGTTCTGTATAGAAATCATCTGAAATCCATGTATCTGACTCCAGTGTCTTATTCACTCGTGTGTTTCTGTTATTCTACAAATAAAACATCCCAAACCCTGGATTCGATTACGGTCTAAAATCCTCCCGGGTATCTATTATTCTGCACATAAACCATGTCGATCAGATCCCAGTCAATAATTCACTCCTTGTTATCCTCCCACTGCATATGAATGCAGATTTCTCCAGCTTCCTCATTTCCCCTCCCCACCCCACCCCTCCCCATCTCTCCCCACCTTATCTCAGTCCCAACCCTCGGACTCAGCACCACCCTCTTGACCTGCAATCTTCTTCCCCACCCCCTCTCCGGCCTATCACCCTTCACCTCAACCTCCTTCCACCTATCGCATTCCCAACGCCACTCCCCCCCCCCAATTTCCCTCCTCCCTACCTTTTACCTTAGCCCGCTTGGCACACCCTCCTCATTCCTGAAGGAGGGCTTGTGCCCGAGACGTCGATTCTCCTGCCAACCCCCCCCCCAATCCCTCAGATGCTGCCTGACCTGCTGTGTTTTTTCCAGCAACACATTTTTCACATCTGTTATTTGAGCCCCTCCATCAGATTCCAATCTGTCACACATTCGTGGCCATCAGTTATTCACTGTGTAACCCTCGAGCAGATTGCCAGTTGGAAAATTGTTCTTAGGGCCAGCAGCAGAGATAGTAAGAGCTACAATGGAGCGTGTTGGGAATTTTGGTGAAGGGTACCTCCGTCAAAACTGTAGTAAGGATGTTCCGGGCGCTATCCTGTAAGGTTTGACACACAGTTTCCTGTTTTCACAAATAAAACATGCGTCAGTATGTTCCGCTGGACAGATTGCGCCAAAACTGTTACTTATATGGAGTATGGTATGCCGTTGTTTTGAAAGAAAATTGGGAGTTGTTTCCTGGAAATTTCCATTGGCTGTGATCCAATAATAAGGTTATGACTCGTGCCCTTCATTGACTGAACACCAGGAGAGTTTCTGAAAAGTGACAACGGTTTAGTATAATGGTCACCAGGACAAAAAGGATTTGGGGGAGCAGCTCTCCAGATTTATATCTTAGATGCAGAAGGGAAGACAGAGTGTGGGGAAAGATTGAGTACTCCTCTCGGACAAAGAACACCCCAACTGCGAATCTGTCCTTCACTGTATAATCTGCCCCTATCCTCTTGAAAACCTTCTAGTTGGCAAAATACACCCAGATATCTGTTATTGCACATACAATCCCCCGAAACTCCAAATCAGATTATATTTTGTATCTCTCTTCTGTGTATCTGTTGTTTTAATAAAAAACAGGTCGAGCCTTTGTATTCGATTCCAGTGTGTAACATACACCCAGATATCTATTATTGCTTATCTCAGCGATATGAAACGTCTTGTACATAGGTTCACACACACACTCACACACTCACACACTCACACACTCACACATACACACACATACACACACACACACATACACACACACACATATATACACACTCTCACACACACACACACATATACGCACACACACATACACACACACACACACACTCACACATACACACACACACACACTCACACACACTCACACATACACACACATACACACACATATACTCACACACATACTCACACACATACACACACATACACACACACACATACACACATACACTCACACACACATATACATAAACACACACACATAAACACACACACATAAACACACACACATACACACACACATACACACACACACACATATACACACACACACATATGTACACACACACATATATACACACACATATACACACACACAAATACACATACACACACACTCACACACTCACACACTCACACACTCACACACACACATTCAAATCCCGGAAGTGCTCCAAAAAGTTCTGACATGGGGTAACCTCTCTTGCTTAAATTAAAACCAGCAACTCAGAAACGATTTCTCCCGTGCAGAAATCTGTAAACATCCAGTGTCCAAGAACTCTGTAAAATAAACATTTACAACTTCATTTTTTAAAGTATAACAGAGAATAATTAACTAACCACTATTTGCAATTCCTTTATCTAACCTGACTTTTACCTTCTCTTCGATAATACTAGTGCAATAAAACTCCCACTTAAGATTTATACAACACTTCTTATCTCAAAACCAGACAGCTGTCGGTTCTTGTCTTGAGATCTTCATGTGTCTTCTTTTCTGCTTGTTAGAAATTTCTGCATCACAAGTGACTGATCAAAAAGGTACTTTGAAAAGAGATGTGTTTACATGTTAAGCTTGGTAGTTCTCCTATCCACTGTTCACTTTTCCCCAGGTTTTACACCCCAGAGCATCGGATTATGTCAATGGCTTTTAAGGTCGTCAATATACAGAGAAATCTCGACTATCTTAATGAGATAGGTGGGGACTACTTCACTTGGATAATGCATTGATTCAATGCCATTCCTCTGGGTTAGGAGATTTCTGTTAAGTTGGCTCCCTGTCCCGGAAACAACGCAGCAGCGCACTGCGTGTGAGACCCTGCCCCGTCCACTATTAAACCCCACCCGCCACCAATCCCCATCGAACACTACACCCCGTCCCCCCCCCACCTCCCCCCTCTCCAGGGCAGCTGGGCTGGACACAACCAAAAAGGAGTGCTTTGGGCGCTGCTGTTACCTTTTGGGTCATGAGTCTCCAAAAACACACACACACACACACATGGAGGGGGGGCTTTGGGGTACACGTCTGTGTAGACCTCCAGGGCAAGTGTGCGAGGAGAGAGGTTCAAAACAAGGACTGCAGATGCTGGAAACCAGATTCTGGATTCGTGGTGCTGGAAGAGCACAGCAGTTCAGGCAGCATCCGAGGAGCAGCGAAATCATCAGGTCACTTGTTCCTGACTGAGGGCTTTTGCCCGAAACGTCGATTTCGCTGCTCCTCGGATGCTGCCTGAACTGCTGTGCTCTTCCAGCACCACTAAATCCAGAAGTGTGGGGAGAGAGGGGTCAGTCATTTAGAGACGGTGACTGGTCTCTAACAGCTGAGCTGAGTTCACTTTTGAGCACCCTAAACAAACCACACAATCAGTGCTGGAAGCTCGTCTTTGATGCAGTGTTTCTGCTGGGACTTCGAGATCGCCTTTGGATAATCCGATATTTCGGATAATTGATATTCAGATAATTGAGTTTTCTCTGCACGCCAGAAATTGGGTTTGAAGTTGATTGGCAGGTTTCGAATTTGTTTTTGTCTCCAAGCAAAGGGCGACTCGAGTTGTTCAACCCAGTTGCCTTATTGAGAATACTTGTTGGGGAAAGTGAGGACTGCAGATGCTGGAGTATCAGAGCTGAAAAATGTGTTGCTGGAAAAGCGCAGGAAAGAAGGGCTGATGCCCGAAACGTCGATTCTCCTGTTCCTGGGATGCTGCCTGACCTGCTGAGAATACTTGAAGTCTTGTCCGCATGGATATTGGCTGATGAAAGAGAGGCAGATTGCTAACTTGACAAACCAGCAGGGGGGGTGTTACCTGCATTCTCCAAGGAACACTCAGAAATGACAGAACACACGCACTCGTCATAGGGCAAATACATCAGCCAGCTGACTAATGACAGTGTCCATTCAACAAATCTGGGCCTAAAACAGAAAGACACCGGTAACTGCTCCAACAAAAAAACAAACAAGAACAGCATTGCAAATGATTTCAATGATTCAAGCTATTAACCTTTCCATATAGTTGTGGAGAACAAGAGAAAGTTGGAGAAAACATTCCAGAGATAGGAAAAGAGGGAGTCGACAGGAACTGGTTTGGCTCAAGTGGGATTTCGTGACAAAGCTATTGTGTACCGTCAGAGTGACAGGGGAGAGGGCTGAGTCCAGCCCCTTTCCCATTCATTCCCACTGCCCCCAACCCTGAAGGACCCAAATCACATTCCATTCATTCCCCCTGTGCATAATCCCAATGGACCGAAATCCTTTCCCGTTCACTCCCACGCCACTGTTATCGCATATATAAAAACAAAACACCCAGATGCCCTCAATTAGATTCGAGGCTGCCACATATTTGTGCTCAACTGATGTTCTGTACAAAAAAAAAACACCTGAACAATTCGGTTAGATTTCAGTCTGTAAATCACTCTCGGCTCTTCTTGACAACCGGGAATCTGCTCTGATTCCATCACATATGTTCAAGTTAGAAATCACCCCAAACCCTTCAATTTGCTTCCAATCTGCAATATACACCCGGATTATTTTTTTTGCATTTTTTTATAGAAGATGTGGGCATCACTGGCTGGCCAGCATTGATAGCTCATCCCAATTTGCCCTTGAGAAAGCAGTGATGAGAACCTTCTTGAATCACTGAAGTCCACTTACTGTCGGTTGACCAGCACTTCCGGGTGGGGAGGGAATTCCAGGATGTTGACCCAATGACTGTAAGTCAACGGTGGCATATTTCCAAGACTTGCAAGTGGTGGTGTTCCCAAGTACCTGCTGATTTGTTTTTTCTTTCTGGATGGAAGCTATATATCGACATACATGTATATTATACACACGCACACATTAATACATAGACATATCTACATGCATCCTGGCTAATAAAACACAGTGAGAATGCTAACTTGACCCCCAAAAAAAGCCAGGGATTCCTGCGCACATTGTCAAAAAAACACTCCGAAGTGACAAAACCCATACCCCAGACACAGGGAACACACATCAGCCAGCTGCTAATGACAGTAACATAGTGGAGAAGACATCTGATGGGCCTCAACAGACACATACCGGATCCTGCTATATACAGAGACAAACACGAACGAGCCATCCAAATAATTTCCAATGCTTCAAACTATTAAGATTTTCTATATAACTGAGGCAGACAAGACAAAGTCTGAGCAAACATTTCACAGGTATGAAAAGAAGATTCACCAACGGAACACTCTCTTGAATCTTCCCGGGGGACCTCTGAAGAGACCAGCATGGCAAGACGCAGAGACCAATTGATTATCCACCCGTCAAATTGAGGGTGGAGGAGATGTGGGGCGTCACAATTTGTGTTAATGAGATGGTCTTATTTCTGTGGGTCAAGAGGTTTTGGGTCGATTGGCGTTCTGTACAATAGCCACTGTGTAGATTCAGATTTAAAGGGAAGAGCGTTGGGCCAATTGGGATGATGTTCAATAGCCGTTGTGCGTTTCACTTCCACCCGACACAATCCCAAAGGACTCAAATCCCTGTCCATTCGCTCCCATTCTGTATAATCACAAATGCCTGAATTCCTTTCCCGTTCACTCCCCCCGCTGCTCAATACCAATGAACCCCAATCCTTTCTCTTTCACCCCTCCCTTTCCACTTTCCCGTGATTCCAAACCAATTCACATTCTACATAATCCCGACTGAACCAAACCGCTTCAAACACTGTCTGATTCCGTACAATTCCAATATACCGGACCCCCCCCCCTTCCAATTATTTCATACTGTGCAAAATCCCAATGGCCCTGAACTGCTTAACGTTGGCTCCAACGTTTTGCAATCCCAAAGTGCTTAAAACATGTTAGGTTTTCTCGGACTCTCTGCAATTCTGAACCTAAAACTCAGGACATTGCTACATAATTCCGAAGGAAGCACATAATTCCCGTTCCAGACGCCTAACAAACTCTCAATATCTGTAAGAAAGCACTTCTCTCCCCCAGCTCCTTTCAATTTTCCAATTCTCAATGTATACCTTTGTCCCTCACATTTGATATTTCCACCTGGGAAAAGCCTCCGATTGACCCTATCCATGCCTCTCATAATTTTACATATTTCTGACAGTTCGGCCCTCAGCTTTCAATGCCCGAGTTAAAACAATCAAATATTATCCAATTTATCTTTATAGACCGCACTGCACTCCCCAATCCCACAATCCTTGGCCCGAGGACCCACATCACCATCAGTGTCATAGAGTCAGACAGTCCAGCAACACGGAGACAGGGTCTTTGGCCCAAGCTGGTCTATGCCAACCAAAATGCCCACCCTCGCTAACCCCATTTCTGAATATCTGGCCCCCATATCCTACTAATCTTCCTCTATGCGCGCATTTGTCCACATGCCGTTTAATGTTGTTAATGAACCCGCCTCAACCAATACCACCCTCTGAGCTAAAAGGTTGCCCCTCAGGTTCCCTTTTATTCTTTCCCTTCTCACCTTAAACTGAGACCCTCCAGCCCTCGATTCAAAAACCTGGTAAGAAACAGAGTGCATGCATCCTATTTATGTAGCTCGTGGTCTTATACAGCTCCATATGTCCACCCCAACCCCCCCACCCCATTCTCTTACACTCTAACGAAAAAGCTTGCCCAAGCTGTCCTGGAAACTAGGGGCGTGGAGTCCCGCCAACATCCCTTTAAATTCCTTCTGGACTCTTCCCTGTTGGATACCATTCTTCCTACAGCATGGTTGAACCAATCCGAACACAATACTCCCAAGTGCGGCCTCACCAATGTACAACGCAATTTCCCAACGTCTACACGTCATGCCTTCACTAATGAAGGCCAGAGAAAAGCCTCCTTCACTGCCCTGTCGACCTGTGAATTCACTTACAGACAACCATAGATCCTCCATTCCACGATACGTCTTAAGTCTCGACCATTCATCACAGAACGCTTACCTTCACTTGTCTTTCCAAACTGCAGGACCTCACATTTATCCATATTAAACTCTCCTTGCCCTTTCTCTGACCACTTCTCCACCTGACTTGCGTAATGCCGCATTGTCTAATAATCTTCCCCACCTTCCACGGTATCATCTATTTCACTGTCACCTGCCAAGCACTTCTTGTATATTCTCACCCAAATCATTGGTATAGGGTCGCAGGCAGTAGTCGGCCCAGAACCGACCACGAATGCACTCCACAAGTTGCTGACCTCCACTCCGACAGACATCCTTCCACTGTTCCTCTCTGCTTCCAACCATCAAGCTAATTGGACATCCAATTTGCCAGCTCCCCCTGGATTCCATGAGGTATAACCTCCCAGAGCAATTTTAAAGGTGTAACCTCAACAAAGGCATTATTGAAATACAGATTACGTCCATCGCTGTATCCCCAACAAATCTCTTGGTCTATTTCGCGAAGAATTACAGCACATTTGCGAGGCGTGATCTCCCACGCACCCAAATCGTGTTCACTACTCCTTTTCAAACCCTGTCTTTGCAAATGCATGTATTTCGTATCTCGCAGAATATTCTCAAGTGACCTACCTACCACAGATTTCAGGCTCTAAACTCTTGAATAATAGCACAACATTAGCTACCTCTCAGTATTCCAAGACCTCATCCATACTTATCGATGATGCCAAGATAACAGCCAGGGCCCTTAAATTCCTCTCTTGCCGTTTGCAGTGGATCTATTCAGGACCAGCTTTAGTCATTCTAACACATCCGTAACCTCCTCTACTCCGATATGGACACTCGCCAATATATGGTCGTTAATTTCCCCAATTCTCCACTAGATATAGTGGAGGAATGTTCATCGAAGAGCTCGCCCAGCTCCTGCAGCTCCAGACATAAATGTCGAGTTTGGTCCACTTCTCTCTCTCTCTCTCACTCTCGTTATTATTCTTCCGTTATTATACTTTGAAAAAATATTTTAGATTCACACTAATATTCTCCATCTTGTGTCCCCTCTTTTGTACCCCTGACCTAGTTATTTTAAAAAGTCCTGCATCTCCGAAAAACCTCCAGGCATTCCTTGGAATCCAGCTGCATGCCCTGAGAAATACCTCACTCATTCTCTTTGTCGAAAGTCTCGATTTGACCTATCGTGCAGTATTCCCTCTTCCTGCCAACTTTGGCCTTCATCCGCATAGAAACATATATCCCTTGAAACCTAGCTATCTCATATTTACAGGCCCCCTCCCTTGCCAGATGTCCATTTGTGTCCAAGTCAACTGCTCCAATCCACCTCTGCAAGGCCCTGTCTGATTCCATCAGAATTCGACTTGTTCCCAGTTTAGAACTTGAATCTGTGGACCAGTTTTGTCCCTCTCAATGACTACTTTTGAAAGTGATAGACCTACCGTCGCTCGTCCCAAAGTGCTTCGCACCCACTGTCACCTCCGTCACCTGTCCTGCCCTCGTTTCCAAGTTTAGGCCGAGTTTTTCCCCCTTCCCTCGTAGGATCCTCTCTGGACTATTTGCAGAATCGTTCCTGAATGCACTTAACGAATTCCAGACTTTCTAAGCTCATCCGCCCATCTTGCTATCCCAGTCAATGTTAGAAAAACGAAAGTCTTTTCTACTTTGGTCACCCTATTGCTCCTGCAAATCCATCAAATCTCCTCACATGTTTGTTGCTCTCATTCCAAATGACGATTCGAGGACTTATTGTCCAAATTCAATAACGTCGCCAATCCCCGTCTTATTCCTGATTTCCACCCACGAAGACTCGCAGAATAATTCTTCCGTCATTTCATGTCTGATTCCTGGAGCTGAAGTCGAATCGACTTTGGATCATTCGGGAGGCTGAGGGGGTCATTGGGAGGAGTTACTCGGAGGTGTCACACCTCGGGCTACAGCAAAGAACAAACGTCGATGGTTTGCACTCAGGACGTGGAAAAGGGAACAGGCTGACAGTGCGGGGATTCCCTGTGGTCGTTCCTCTCAACAATAAGTGTACCATTGGGTAAACTGTTAGCAAGGGGGTCTGAACAGGGGTGAGCCATGGAGTACTGGTCTCTGGCACAGAGTCCGTCACTGTTATTCAGACGGGGATGTTGGGATCGGAGCGGATATTTCGTCATTGGTGACCCAATAGTTAGGGGGACAGATAGAAGATTCTGAGACAGACGCAGGGTTTATTCCAAGCTGCCAGAGTCTGTGTTGCCTCGGATTGAGTATTCAGGATCCTTAAGGGAGCATCCGAAGTCGTGGTCCACTTCGGCACCGACTACACAGATAGGAAAATCCTTAGAGGTGTAAGGCAGTCGTTCAGAGAGCTTGGGTGGGAGCTTCCAGCCATAAATGTGCATGAACAGGCAAAGTTGGAGGGTTACGTGCCAAGCAGGGGCTGGTGGGTCTGGGTTCGTGTTGGGATTCCGGGGTGAGCATGGATTGCTTGGGCCGAATGGTCTGTTCGCATGTCCTGCGAATCCTGAGTGCTCCCAGGCAGTTTCCCGTCAACCTCCTCTCTCAGCGAGATATCTGGGCTGTTGCCTTTGTGTCCCAGTACTCCAACTCTCTCTGGGAAATATCTCTACACTGATGGGGTGTCTCATATCGCGCCCCTCTCTCACTCTGAGGGAGGTATCTGTAAACTGACTGGTATCACCGCCCCCCCTCTCTCTTTCTGTCAGTGAATTATCTGCACACTGACTTGTGTCTCAGGCCCTCTCTCTCTATCAGGGAGATATCTGCACGCTGACTGGTGACTTGCACCACTCCCCCCTATCCTTAATAGACAAATCTGTACACTGACTGGTGTCTCTCAGTCCCCTCCCTCTCTCAGGGAGATATCTGTACACTGACTGGTGTCTCTCAGTCCCCTCTCTCTCAGGGAGATATCTGTACACTGACTGGTGTCTCTCAGTCCCCTCTCTCTGTCTCAGGGAGATATCTGTACACTGACTGGGGTCTCTCAGTCCCCCCTCTCTCTCAGGGAGATATCTGTACACTGACTGGTGTCTCTCAGTCCCCTCTCTCTCTCTCAGGGAGATATCTGTACACTGACTGGTGTCTCTCAGTCCCCTCTCTCTCTCAGGGCGATATCTGTACACTGACTGGTGTCTCTCAGTCCCCTCTCTCTCTCGGGGAGATATCTGTACACTGACTGGTGTCTCGCAGACCTCTCTCTGTCTCTGTCTCAGTCTCTCTCTCTCTGTCTCTCTCTCTCTCTCTCTCTCTTGTAGGGAGCTATCTGGACACTGATTGACGTGTCTCTGTTCGCCCACCCCCACCCCCCACTCTCTCAGGGACACATTTGTACTGGATTTGTTCCTTCCCCCTTGGGTAGGGGTGTTGACCGCTTTGGGGAATACTTTGGAATTGAGAGGAATAAGATTTAAAAATGTCTTCCGGGGTTTTGTTTGTACATTGGTTGGTTCGTGTGTGAGAGCTCAAAGTTCCGAGGAAGTGGTGGATGTTGGCACAGTTACAACGTGGAAATGGGTTTGAATACAATTGCATGAATAGCCAAGGTTGGAGGGATATGTGCCAAGCAGGTGTTGCTGGAACTGGTTTACGTTGGGATTCATGGATGGTTTGGGCCACATTTACTGTTCTCGTACACAACGAAGCTTGAGAACTCACAGGCAGTTCCCCATCAACCCTCACTCTCAGTGAGACATCTGTACAGGGGCTGTTGTGTCTCAGTACCGCCTCTCTGTATATCGAGGAAATGACTGTCCACTGTTTGGTGTTTCTGAGTCCCCCACTCTCTCTCTCTCAGGGGTATATCTGTACACTTAATGGTGTGTCTCAGTACTCCCTCTCTGTCAGGGAGATATCTGCACACTGACTGGTGTCTCTCAGTCCCCTCTCTCTCTCAGGGAGATATCTGCACACTGACTGGTGTCTCTCAGTCCCCTCTCTCTCTCTCAGGGAGATATCTGTACACTGACTGGTGTCTCTCAGTCCCCTGACTCCTTCAGGGAGATTTCTGTACACTGACTGGTGTCTCTCAGTCCCCTCTCTCTCTCAGGGGGATATCTGTACACTGACTGGTGTCTCTCAGTCCCCTGACTCCTTCAGGGAGATTTCTGTACACTGACTGGTGTCTCTCTGTCCTCTCAGTGCGACATCTGATCACTGACTGGTGTCTCCTCGTCCTCGCTCTCTCTCTCTTTCATTCTCTCCTTCATTCTCTCTCTCTCTCTCTCTCTCTTTCTCTGCCTCTCTCTGCGGGAGATATTTACACTCTCTGTCTCTCAGGGCAATGTCTGTGCAATGACCAGTCTCTCTCGGTGCTCTCTCTCTCTCTCTCTCTCTAGTGTCTCTCAGTCCACTTTTTCTCTCGGGGAGATACATGCACACTGACACGTATCTCTCAGTCCCCTCTCTCTCTCTCAGGGAGATATCTGTACACTGACTGGTGTCTCTCAGTCCCCTCTCTCTCTCTCACGGAGATATCTGTACACTGACTGGTGTCTCTCAGTCCTCTCTCTCTCCCTCAGGGAGATTACTGTACACTGACTCGTGTCTCTCTGTGCTCTCTCTCTCAGGGAGATATCTCTACACTGACTGTTGACTCTCAGTAACCCCCTCTTTCTCATTGACTGGTGTCTGTCAGTCCCCTCTCTCTCAGCGAGATATCTGTACACTGACTGGTGTCTATCAGTCCCCTCTCACTCTCAGGGAGATATCTGTACACTGACTGGTGTCTCTCAGTCTCCTCTCTCTCTCTCAGGGAGATATCTGTACACTGACTGGTGTCTCTCAGTCCCCTCTCTCTCTCAGGGAGATATCTGTACACTGACTGGTGTCTCTCTGTCCCCCCTCTCTCAGGGAGATATCTGTACACTGACTGGTGTCTCTCAGTCTCCTCTCTCTCTCTCTCAGGGAGATATCTGTACACTGACTGGTGTCTCTCTGTCCCCTCTCTCTCAGGGAGATATCTGTACACTGACTGGTGTCTCTCAGTCTCCTCTCTCTCTCTCAGGGAGATATCTGTATACTGACTGGTGTCTCTCAGTCCCCTCTCTCTCTCAGGGAGATATCTGTACACTGACTGGTGTCTCTCAGTCTCCTCTCTCTCTCAGGGAGATATCTGTACACTGACTGGTGTCTCTCAGTCTCCTCTCTCTCTCAGGGAGATATCTGTACACTGACTGGTGTCTCTCAGTCCTCTCTTGTCTCAGTCTCTCTCTCTCTCTCTCTCTCTCTCTCTCTTGCAGGAAGATATGTGTACGCTGACTGCTGTCTCTCAGTTGCCCCCCATCCCCCAACTCTCTGAGGGACATTCCTGTACTCTGAATTCCTTCTTTTCCCTTGGGTGTGGGAGTTCTTTGTTTCCTCTTTGGGGTATGGTTTGGAGTTGATAGGATAAGGTTGACAAATATCTTCTGGGCTTTGTTTTGTACTGCGGTAGGTCCATGTGTGATCTGAACGTCAAGAGGAAGTTTTGGATGTTGGCACAGTTACAACGTGGAAATGTCTTTGAATAAAAGTGCATTAATAGGCAAGGTTGGGGGGATATGTGCCAAGGAGGCGATGCTGAATGGGTTTCCATTGGGATTCTGGGGTCAGCACAGATTGTTTGGGCCGAATGTAGTGTTCGCTCACTCTCGGAGTCTTGAGTGCTCTCAGGCAGTTTCCCGTCAAACCTCACTCTCAGTGAGATAGCTGTACAGGGACTGGTGTGTGTCAGTACCCCAGCTGTGTCTCAAGAGGAAATAACTGACCACTGTTTGGTGTTTCTGAGTCCCCCCTCTCTCTCAGGGATGTACCTGTACACTTACTGGTATGTCTCAGTACACCCTCTCACTCAGGGATACATCTGCACACTGAATGGTGTCTCTCCGGCCCCTTGCTCTCAAGGTGGTGTGTGTAAACTGACTGGCGTCTCTCAGTCCTTCTCTCTCTCAGGGAGATATCTGTACACTGACTGGTGTCTCTCAGTCCCCCCTCTCTCTCTCTCAGGGAGATATCTGTACACTGACTGGTGTCTCTCAGTCCCCCCTCCTCTCTCTCAGGGAGATATCTGTACAATGACTGGTGGTCTCTCAGTCCCCCCTCTCTCAGCAAGATATCTGTACACTGACTGGTGTCTCTCAGTCCTCTCTCTCTCAGGGAGATATCTGTACACTGACTGGAGTCCCTCAGTCCTCTCTCTCTCTCTCTCTCTCAGGGAGATATCTGTACACTGACTGGTGTCTCTCAGTCCCCCCTCTCTCTTAGGGAGATATCTGTACACTGACTGGTGTCTCTCAGTCCCCCCTCTCTCTCAGGGAGATATCTGTACACTGACTGGTGTCTCTCTATGCCCCCTCTCCTCTCTCAGGAGATATCTGTACACTGACTGGTGTCTTTCAGTCCACTATCTCTCTCTCTCTGGGAGATATCTGTACACTGACTGGTGTCTCTCAGTCTCCCCCCTCTCTCTCTCTCAGGGAGATATCTGTACACTGACTGGTGTCTCTCAGTCCCCCCTCTCTCCTCTCAGGAAGATATCTGTACACTGACTGGTGTCTCTCAGTCCCCCTTCTCTCTCTCTCTCGGTGAGATATCTGTACACTGACTGGTGTCTCTCAGTCCTCCCTCTCACTCAGGGATACATCTGCACACTGACTGGTGTCTCTCAGTCCCCTCTCTCTCTCTCAGGGAGATATCTGTACACTGACTGGTGTCTCTCAGTCCCCTCTCTCTCTCAGGGAGATATCTGTACACTGACTCGTGTCTCTAAGTCCCTCTCCTCTCAGGGGAGATATCTGTACACTGACTGGTGTCTCTCAGTCCCCCTCTCTCTCTCTCAGGGAGATATCTGTACACTGACTGGTGTCTCTCAGTCCCCTCTCTCTCTCAGGGAGATATCTGTACACTGACTCGTGTCTCTAAGTCCCTCTCCTCTCAGGGGAATATCTGTACACTGACTGGTGTCTCTCAGTCCCCTCTCTCTCTCTCAGGGAGATATCTGTACAACTGACTGGTGTCTCTCAGTCCCCTCTCTCAGGGAGATATCTGTACACTGACTGGTGTCTCTCAGTCCCCTCTCTCAGGGAGATATCTGTACACTGACTGGTGTCTCTTAATCGTCTCTCTCTCTCGGACTCTCCCTATCTCTCTCTCTATCTCTCTCTCAGGAGCTATCTGGACACTGATGATGTCTCTCGTTACCCCCCCCCCCCCCCCCCCCCCCCCCCCCCCCCCCCCCCCCCCCCCCCCCCCCCCCCCCCCCCCCCCCCAGCACACACACACACTTTTACGCTCTCAGGAACATATCTGTGCTCTGATTTGTTTCTTGTCCCTTGGGGTGGGGACGTTTACCTCTTTGGGGAATGCTTTGGATATGAGGGGAGCAGGATTTAAAAACATCTTCCGGGGTTTTGTTTGTCCAGTGGTTGGTTCGTGTGAGAGCTCAAAGTTCAGAGGAAGTGCTGGATGTTGGCACAGTTATAACGTGGAAATGGGTTTGATGAACAGTCCATGAAGAGCCAAGGTTGGAGGGATATGTGCCAAGCAGGGGCTGGTGGGACTGGTTTTACGTTGGATTCTGGTGGGCAGCATGGATGGTTTGGGCCGAATGTACTGTTCGCATACACCCACGAATCTTGAGTGCTCTCAGGCAGTTTCCATTCAACCCTCACTCTCAGTGAGATATCTGTACACTGACCGGTGTCTCTCAGTCCCCCCCCTCTCTCTCTCTCTCAGGGTGGTATCTGTACGCGAACTGGTGTTAGTCCCTCTCTCCCTCTCTGGGCGATATGTGCACACTAGTGGTGTCTCTCGTTATTCTATCCCTCTCAGGTAGATACCTGAAAATTGACTGGTGTCTGTCAGTCTACCTGCTCTCCATCAGCGAGATATCTGCACACTGACTGTTGTCTCCCAGTCCCCTGTCTCCTGCAGGGAGATATCTGAACACTGACTGGTGTCTCTCAGTCCCCCCTCTCTCAGGGGGATATCTGTACACTGACTGGTGTCCTCTCAGTCCTCTCTCTCTCTCAGGGAGATATCTGAACACTGACAGGTGTCTCTCAGTCCCCCCTCTCTCAGGGGGATATCTGTACACTGACTGGTGTCTCTCAGTCCTCTCTCTCTCTCAGGGAGATATCTGTACACTGACTGGTGTCTCTCAGTCCCCTCTCTCTCTCTCAGGGAGATATCTGTACACTGACTGGTGTCTCTCAGTCCCCCCTCTCTCTCAGGGAGATATCTGTACACTGACTGGTGTCTCTCAGTCCCCTCTCTCTCTCAGGGAGATATCTGTACACTGACTGGTGTCTCTCAGTCCCCTCTCTCTCTCTCAGTGAGATATCTGCACACTGACTGGTGTCTCTCAGTCCCCTCTCTCTCTCTCAGGGAGATATCTGCACACTGACCTGGTGTCCTCTCAGTCCCCTCTCTCTCTCTCAGTGAGATATCTGCACACTGACTGGTGTCTCTCAGTCCCCTCTCTCTCTCTCAGGGGGATATCTGTACACTGACCGGTGTCTCTCAGTCCCCTCTCTCTCTCTCTCAGGGGGATATCTGTACACTGACTGGTGTCTCTCAGTCCCCTCACTCTCTCTCAGGGGGATATCTGTACACTGACTGGTGTCTCTCAGTCCCCCCTCTCTCAGGGGGATATCTGTACACTGACTGGTGTCTCTCAGTCCCCTCTCTCTCTCGGGGAGATATCTGTACACTGACTGGTTGTGTCTCAGTCCCCTCTCTCTCAGGGAGATATCTATACACTGACTGGTGTCTCTCAGTCCCCTCTCTCTCTCTCAGGGAGATATCTGTACACTGACTGGTGTCTCTCAGTCCCTTCTCTCTCTCTCTCTCTCAGGGAGATATCTGTACACTGACTGGTGTCTCTCAGTCCTCTCTCTCAGGGAGATATCTGTACACGGACTGGTGTCTCTCAGTCCCCTCTCTCTCTCAGGGAAGATATCTGTACACTGACTGGTGTCTCTCAGTCCTCTCTCTCAGGGTGATATCTGTACACTGACTGGTGTCTCTCAGTCCCCCTCTCTCTCTCAGGGAGATATCTGTACACTGACTGGTGTCTCTCAGTCCCCTCTCCCACAGGGAGATATCTGTACACTGACTGGTGTCTCTCAGTCCCCTCTCTCTCAGTCAGGAAGATATGTATACACTGACTGGTGTCTCTCAGTCCCCTCTCTCTCAGTCAGGAAGATATGTATACACCTGACTGGTGTCTCTCAGTCCCTTCTCTCTCTCTCTCTCTCTCTCTCCTCAGGGAGATATCTGTACACTGACTGGTGTCTCTCAGTCCCCTCTCTCTGTCTCAGGAGATATCTGTACACTGACTGGTGTCTCTCAGTCCCCTCTCTCTCAGTCAGGAAGATATGCATACACTGACTGGTGTCTTTCAGTCCCCTCTCCCACAGGGAGATATCTGTACACTGACTGGTGTCTCTCAGTCCCCTCTCTCTCAGTCAGGAAGATATGTATACACTGACTGGTGTTTCTCAGTCCCCTCTCTCTCTCTCTCTCAGGGAGATATCTGTACACTGACTGGTGTCTCTCAGTCCCCTCCCTCTCAGGGAGATATCTGTACACTGACTGGTGTCTCTCAGTCCCCTCTCTCTCAGGGTGATATCTGTCCACTGACTGGTGTCTCTCAGTCCCCTCTCTCTCATGGAGATATCTGTACACTGACTGGTGTCTCTCAGTCCCCTCTCTCTCTCAGGGAGATATCTGAACACTGACTGGTGTCTCTCACTCCCCTCTCAGTGTACATCAGTCAGTGTACAGATATCTCCCTGAGAGAGAGGGGACTGAGAGACACCAGTCAGTGTACAGATATCTCCCTGAGAGAGGGAGAGAGGGGACTGAGAGACACCAGTCAGTGTCCAGATATCTCCCTGAGATAGAGGGGACTGAGAGACACCAGTCAGTATACAGATATCTCCCTGAGAGAGGGAGAGAGGGGACTGAGAGACACCAGTCAGTGTACAGATATCTCCCTGAGAGAGGGGACTGAGAGACACCAGTCAGTGTACAGATATCTTCCTGAGAGAGAGAGGGGACTGAGAGACACCAGTCAGTGTACAGATATCTCACTGAGAGACAGAGAGGGGCACTGAGAGACACCAGTCAGTGCACAGATAACTCCCTGAGAGAGAGGGGGGGACTGAGAGACACCAGTCAGTGTACAGATATCTCCCTGAGAGAGAGAGAGGGGACTCAGAGACAACAGCCAGTGCACAGATATCTCCCTGAGAGAGAAGGGGGGGAGTGAGAGACACCAGTCAGTGAACAGATATCTCCCTGAGAGAGAGAGGACTGAGAGACACCAGTCAGTGTACAGATATCTCCCTGAGAGAGAGAGAGAGGACTGAGAGACACCAGTCAGTGTACAGATAACTCTCTGAGAGAGAGAGGACTGAGAGACACCAGTCAGTGTACAGATATCTCCCTGAGAGAGAGAGAGAGGACTGAGAGACACCAGTCAGTGTACAGATATCTCCCTGAGAGAGAGAGGGGAGAATGAGAGACACCAGTCAGTGTACAGATATCTCCCTGAGAGAGAGATATCTGTCAGTCCCCTCTCTCTCAGGGGACACCAATCAGTGTACAGATATCTCCCTGAGAGAGAGGGGACTGAGAGACACCAGTCAGTGTACAGATATCTCCCTGAGAGAGGGAGAGAGGGGACTGAGAGACACCAGTCAGTGTACAGATATCTTCCTGAGAGAGAGAGGGGACTGAGAGACACCAGTCAGTGTACAGATATCTCACTGAGAGACAGAGAGGGGACTGAGAGACACCAGTCAGTGCACAGATATCTCCCTGAGAGAGAGAGGACTGAGAGACACCAGTCAGTGTACAGATATCTCCCTGAGAGAGAGAGAGGACTGAGAGACACCAGTCAGTGTACAGATAACTCTCTGAGAGAGAGAGGACTGAGAGACACCAGTCAGTGTACAGATATCTCCCTGAGAGAGAGGGGGGACTGAGAGACACCAGTCAGTGTACAGATATCTCCCTAAGAGAGAGGGGGGACTGAGAGACACCAGTCAGTGTACAGATATCTCCCTGAGAGAGAGAGGGGACTGAGAGACACCAGTCAGTGTACAGATATCTCCCTGACAGAGAGAGGGGACTGAGAGACACCAGTCAGTGTACAGATATCTCCCTAAGAGAGAGGGGGGACTGAGAGACACCAGTCAGTGTACAGATATCTCCCTGAGAGAGAGAGGGGACTGAGAGACACCAGTCAGTGTACAGATATCTCCCTGAGAGAGAGAGAGGGGACTCAGAGACACCAGTCAGTGTACAGATATCTCCCTGAGAGAGAGAGGGGGGACTGAGAGACACCAGTCAGTGTACAGATATCTCCCAGAGAGAGAGAGGGGACTGAGAGACACCAGTCAGTGTACAGATATCTCCCTGAGAGAGAGAGGGGACTGAGAGACACCAGTCAGTGTACAGATATCTCCCTGAGAGAGACAGGGGACTGAGAGACACCAGTCAGTGTACAGATATCTCCCTGAGAGAGAGAGAGGGGACTGAGAGACACCAGTCAGTGTACAGATATCTCCCTGAGACAGAGAGAGGGGACTCAGAGACAACAGCCAGTGCACAGATATCTCCCTGAGAGAGAAGGGGGGGAGTGAGAGACACCAGTCAGTGAACAGATATCTCCCTGAGAGAGAGAGGACTGAGAGACACCAGTCAGTGTACAGATATCTCCCTGAGAGAGAGAGAGGACTGAGAGACACCAGTCAGTGTACAGATAATTCTCTGAGAGAGAGAGGACTGAGAGACACCAGTCAGTGTACAGATATCTCCCTGAGAGAGAGAGGGGACTGAGAGACACCAGTCAGTGTACAGATATCTCCCTGAGAGAGAGAGGGGACTGAGAGACACCAGTCAGTGTACAGATATCTCCCTAAGAGAGAGGGGGGACTGAGAGACACCAGTCAGTGTACAGATATCTCCCTGAGAGAGAGAGGGGACTGAGAGACACCAGTCAGTGTACAGATATCTCCCTGAGAGAGAGAGAGAGGGGACTGAGAGACACCAGTCAGTGTACAGATATCTCCCTGAGAGAGAGAGGACTGAGAGACACCAGTCAGTGTACAGATATCTCCCTGAGAGAGAGAGGGGGGACTGAGAGACACTAGTCAGTGTACAGATATCTCCCAGAGAGAGAGAGGGGACTGAGAGACACCAGTCAGTGTACAGATATCTCCCTGAGAGAGAGAGGGCACTGAGAGACACCAGTCAGTGTACAGATATCTCCCTGAGAGAGAGAGGGGACTGAGAGACACCAGTCAGTGTACAGATATCTCCCTAAGAGAGAGGGGGGACTGAGAGACACCAGTCATTGTACAGATATCTCCCTGAGAGAGAGAGGGGACTGAGAGACACCAGTCAGTGTACAGATATCTCCCTGAGACAGAGAGAGAGGACTGAGAGACACCAGTCAGTGTACAGATATCTCCCTGAGAGAGAGAGGGGAGAATGAGAGACACCAGTCAGTGTACAGATATCTCCCTGAGAGAGAGATATCTGTTAGTCCCCTCTCTCTCAGGGGACACCAGTCAGTGTACAGATATCTCCCTGAGAGAGAGGGGACTGAGAGACACCAGTCAGTGTACAGATATCTCCCTGAGAGAGGGAGAGAGGGGACTGAGAGACACCAGTCAGTGTACAGATATCTTCCTGAGAGAGAGAGGGGACTGAGAGACACCAGTCAGTGTACAGATATCTCACTGAGAGACAGAGAGGGGACTGAGAGACACCAGTCAGTGCACAGATATCTCACTGAGAGACACAGAGGGGACTGAGAGACACCAGTCAGTGTACAGATATCTCCCTGAGAGAGAGGGGGGACTGAGAGACACCAGTCAGTGTACAGATATCTCCCTGAGAGAGAGAGAGGGGACTCAGACACAACAGCCAGTGCACAGATATCTCCCTGAGAGAGAAGGGGGGGAGTGAGAGACACCAGTCAGTGAACAGATATCTCCCTGAGAGAGAGAGGACTGAGAGACACCAGTCAGTGTACAGATATCT
Organism: Chiloscyllium punctatum; assembly: GCF_047496795.1. Lineage (NCBI taxonomy): Eukaryota > Metazoa > Chordata > Chondrichthyes > Orectolobiformes > Hemiscylliidae > Chiloscyllium > Chiloscyllium punctatum. The sequence goes on from NC_092777.1 coordinate 10,223,117, forward strand.
CCCTGAGAGAGAGAGAGGACTGAGAGACACCAGTCAGTGTACAGATATCTCCCTGAGAGAGAGAGGGGAGAATGAGAGACACCAGTCAGTGTACAGATATCTCCCTGAGAGAGAGATATCTGTTAGTCCCCTCTCTCTCAGGGGACACCAGTCAGTGTACAGATATCTCCCTGAGAGAGGGAGAGAGGGGACGGAGAGACACCAGTCAGTGTACAGATATCTCCCTGAGAGAGGGGACTGAGAGACACCAGTCAGTGTACAGATATCTTCCTGAGAGAGAGAGGGGACTGAGAGACACCAGTCAGTGTACAGATATCTCACTGAGAGACACAGAGGGGACTGAGAGACACCAGCCAGTGTACAGATATCTCCCTGAGAGAGAGGGGGGACTGAGAGACACCAGTCAGTGTACAGATATCTCCCTGAGAGAGAGAGAGGGGACTCAGAGACAACAGCCAGTGCACAGATATCTCCCTGAGAGAGAAGGGGGGGAGTGAGAGACACCAGTCAGTGAACAGATATCTCCCTGAGAGAGAGAGGACTGAGAGACACCAGTCAGTGTACAGATATCTCCCTGAGAGAGAGAGAGGACTGAGAGACACCAGTCAGTGTACAGATAACTCTCTGAGAGAGAGAGGACTGAGAGACACCAGTCAGTGTACAGATATCTCCCTGAGAGAGAGAGAGAGGACTGAGAGACACCAGTCAGTGTACAGATATCTCCCTGAGAGAGAGAGGGGAGAATGAGAGACACCAGTCAGTGTACAGATATCTCCCTGAGAGAGAGGGGACTGAGAGACACCAGTCAGTGTACAGATATCTCCCTGAGAGAGGGAGAGAGGGGACTGAGAGACACCAGTCAGTGTACAGATATCTTCCTGAGAGAGAGAGGGGACTGAGAGACACCAGTCAGTGTACAGATATCTCACTGAGAGACAGAGAGGGGACTGAGAAACACCAGTCAGTGCACAGATATCTCCCTGAGAGAGAGAGGACTGAGAGACACCAGTCAGTGTACAGATATCTCCCTGAGAGAGAGAGAGGACTGAGAGACACCAGTCAGTGTACAGATAACTCTCTGAGAGAGAGAGGACTGAGAGACACCAGTCAGTGTACAGATATCTCCCTGAGAGAGAGAGGGGACTGAGAGACACCAGTCAGTGTACAGATATCTCCCTAAGAGAGAGGGGGGACTGAGAGACACCAGTCAGTGTACAGATATCTCCCTGAGAGAGAGAGGGGACTGAGAGACACCAGCCAGTGCACAGATATCTCCCTGAGAGAGAAGGGGGGGAGTGAGAGACACCAGTCAGTGAACAGATATCTCCCTGAGAGAGAGAGGACTGAGAGACACCAGTCAGTGTACAGATATCTCCCTGAGAGAGAGAGAGGACTGAGAGACACCAGTCAGTGTACAGATAACTCTCTGAGAGAGAGAGGACTGAGAGACACCAGTCAGTGTACAGATATCTCCCTGAGACAGAGAGAGGGGACTCAGAGACAACAGCCAGTGCACAGATATCTCCCTGAGAGAGAAGGGGGGGGAGTGAGAGACACCAGTCAGTGAACAGATATCTCCCTGAGAGAGAGAGGACTGAGAGACACCAGTCAGTGTACAGATATCTCCCTGAGAGAGAGAGAGGACTGAGAGACACCAGTCAGTGTACAGATAATTCTCTGAGAGAGAGAGGACTGAGAGACACCAGTCAGTGTACAGATATCTCCCTGAGAGAGAGAGGGGAGTGAGAGACACCAGTCAGTGTACAGATATCTCACTGAGAGAGAGGGGGGGGGAACTGAGAGACACCAGTCAGTGTACAGATATCTCCCTAAGAGAGAGGGGGGACTGAGAGACACCAGTCAGTGTACAGATATCTCCCTGAGAGAGAGAGGACTGAGAGACACCAGTCAGTGTACAGATATCTCCCTGAGAGAGAGAGGGGGGACTGAGAGACACTAGTCAGTGTACAGATATCTCCCAGAGAGAGAGAGGGGACTGAGAGACACCAGTCAGTGTACAGATATCTCCCTGAGAGAGAGAGGGCACTGAGAGACACCAGTCAGTGTACAGATATCTCCCTGAGAGAGAGAGGGGACTGAGAGACACCAGTCAGTGGACAGATATCTCCCTAAGAGAGAGGGGGGACTGAGAGACACCAGTCAGTGTACAGATATCTCCCTGAGAGAGAGAGGGGACTGAGAGACACCAGTCAGTGTACAGATATCTCCCTGAGACAGAGAGAGGGGGGACTGAGAGACACCAGTCAGTGTACAGATATCTCCCTGAGAGAGAGAGAGAGGGGACTGAGAGACACCAGTCAGTGTACAGATATCTCCCTGAGAGAGAGAGAGAGGGGACTGAGAGACACCAGTCAGTGTACAGATAACTCCCTGAGAGAGAGAGAGAGGGGACTGAGAGACACCAGTCAGTGTACAGATATCTCCCTGAGAGAGGGAGAGAGGGGACTGAGAGACACCAGTCAGTGTACAGATATCTCCCTGAGAGAGAGGGGACTGAGAGACACCAGTCAGTGTACAGATATCTCCCTGAGAGAGTCAGAGAGGGGACTGAGAGACACCAGTCAGTGTACAGATATCTCCCTGAGAGAGAGAGGGGACTGAGAGACACCAGTCAGTGTCCAGATATCTCCCTGAGATAGAGCGGACTGAGAGACACCAGTCAGTGTACAGATATCTCCCTGAGAGAGGGAGGGGGGACTGAGAGACACTAGTCAGTGTACAGATATCTCCCAGAGAGAGAGAGGGGACTGAGAGACACCAGTCAGTGTACAGATATCTCCCTGAGAGAGAGAGGGGACTGATAGACACCAGTCAGTGTACAGATATCTCACTGAGAGACACAGACGGGACTGAGAGACACCAGTCAGTGCACAGATAACTCCCTGAGAGAGAGGGGGGACTGAGAGACACCAGTCAGTGTACAGATATCTCCCTGAGAGAGGGGACTGAGAGACACCAGTCAGTGTACAGATATCTTCCTGAGAGAGAGAGGGGACTGATAGACACCAGTCAGTGTACAGATATCTCACTGAGAGACACAGACGGGACTGAGAGACACCTGTCAGTGCACAGATAACTCCCTGAGAGAGAGGGGGGACTGAGAGACACCAGTCAGTGTACAGATATCTCCCTGAGAGTGAGAGAGGGGACTCAGAGACAACAGCCAGTGAACAGATATCTCCCTGAGAGAGAAGGGGGGGAGTGAGAGACACCAGTCAGTGAACAGATATCTCCCTGAGAGAGAGAGGACTGAGAGACACCAGTCAGTGTACAGATATCTCCCTGAGAGAGAGAGAGAGGACTGAGAGACACCAGTCAGTGTACAGATATCTCCCTGAGAGAGAGAGGGGAGAATGAGAGACACCAGTCAGTGTACAGATATCTCCCTGAGAGAGAGATATCTGTTAGTCCCCTCTCTCTCAGGGGACACCAGTCAGTGTACAGATATCTCCCTGAGAGAGAGGGGACTGAGAGACACCAGTCAGTGTACAGATATCTCCCTGAGAGAGGGAGAGAGGGGACTGAGAGACACCAGTCAGTGTACAGATATCTTCCTGAGAGAGAGAGGGGACTGAGAGACACCAGTCAGTGTACAGATATCTCACTGAGAGACAGAGAGGGGACTGAGAGACACCAGTCAGTGCACAGATATCTCCCTGAGAGAGAGAGGACTGAGAGACACCAGTCAGTGTACAGATATCTCCCTGAGAGAGAGAGAGGACTGAGAGACACCAGTCAGTGTACAGATAACTCTCTGAGAGAGAGAGGACTGAGAGACACCAGTCAGTGTACAGATATCTCCCTGAGAGAGAGGGGGGACTGAGAGACACCAGTCAGTGTACAGATATCTCCCTAAGAGAGAGGGGGGACTGAGAGACACCAGTCAGTGTACAGATATCTCCCTGAGAGAGAGAGGGGACTGAGAGACACCAGTCAGTGTACAGATATCTCCCTGAGAGAGAGAGGGGACTGAGAGACACCAGTCAGTGTACAGATATCTCCCTAAGAGAGAGGGGGGACTGAGAGACACCAGTCAGTGTACAGATATCTCCCTGAGAGAGAGAGGGGACTGAGAGACACCAGCCAGTGCACAGATATCTCCCTGAGAGAGAAGGGGGGGGAGTGAGAGACACCAGTCAGTGAACAGATATCTCCCTGAGAGAGAGAGGACTGAGAGACACCAGTCAGTGTACAGATATCTCCCTGAGAGAGAGAGAGGACTGAGAGACACCAGTCAGTGTACAGATAACTCTCTGAGAGAGAGAGGACTGAGAGACACCAGTCAGTGTACAAATATCTCCCTGAGAGAGAGAGAGAGCACTGAGAGACACCAGTCAGTGTACAGATATCTCCCTGAGAGAGAGAGGGGAGAATGAGAGACACCAGTCAGTGTACAGATATCTCCCTGAGAGAGAGGGGACTGAGAGACACCAGTCAGTGTACAGATATCTCCCTGAGAGAGAGAGAGAGAGGGGACTGAGAGACACCAGTCAGTGTACAGATATCTCCCTGAGAGAGAGAGGGGGGACTGAGAGACACCAGTCAGTGTACAGATATCTCCCTGAGAGAGAGGGGGGACTGAGAGACACCAGTCAGTGTACAGATATCTCCCTGAGAGAGAGAGGGGACTGAGAGACACAAGTCAGTGTACAGATATCTCCCTGAGAGAGAGGGGGGACTGAGAGACACCAGTCAGTGTACAGATATCTCCCTGAGAGAGAGGGGGGACTGAGAGACACCAGTCAGTGTACAGATATCTCCCTGAGAGAGAGAGGGGGAACTGAGAGACACCAGTCAGTGTACAGATATCTCCCTGAGAGAGAGAGGGGACTGAGAGACACCAGTCAGTGTACAGATATCTCCCTGAGAGAGAGAGAGGGGACTGAGAGACACCAGTCAGTGTACAGATATCTCCCTGAGAGAGAGAGGGGACTGAGAGACACCAGTCAGTGTACAGATATCACCCTGAGAGAGAGAGAGAGAGGGGACCGAGAGACACCAGTCAGTTTACAGATATCTCCCTGAGAGAGAGTGGGGACTGAGAGACACCAGTCAGTGTACAGATATCTCCCTGAGAGAGAGAGGCGGACTGAGAGACACCAGTCAGTTTACAGATATCTCCCTGAGAGAGAGTGGGGACTGAGAGACACCAGTCAGTGTACAGATATCTCCCTGAGAGAGAGAGAGGGGACTGAGAGACACCAGTCAGTGTACAGATATCTCCCTGAGAGAGAGAGGGGGACTGAGAGACACCAATCAGTGTACAGATATCACCCTGAGAGAGAGAGAGGGAGCACTGAGAGACACCTGCCAGTGCGCAGACATCTCCATGGAAGACAGAGAGTGTGGAGGAAGAGGCACCCGTCAATTTACAGACATCTCTGTGGGAGAGAGGGAGCAAGAGAGAGAGAGAGAGAGAGAGAGAGAGGAAGAGAGGAGATTGACAGACACCTGTCAATATATACAAAGCGTCCTGAGAGGTATGACGGGACTGAGAGACACCTGTCATTGCACAGATATCTCCATGACAGAGAGAGAGAGAGAGGGGGGACGTTTTGAAACACAATTTCTCGATTAGATAAATCAAGAAGAGGAAATTCAGCCCCTCCAGTCTGTTTCCCTGTTCTACAGGATCATTGATGATCCAACATTTCTCTCATACTGTATGCTGCCCCTGACCTAGTGCCATTGATTCCCTGCTGATCAACTACTGATTTGTCTCAGACTTACATCTCCAAAAGGGCTCAGCCATCGAGCTCGCTGCACTAAGGAGGTCTGAAGATTGACAACCCCCTGAGACAAGAACGACTTCTTCCTCTCAATCTTCATATTGCATCCCATTCTTCGGAGACTGTGCCCTCTGTCCTTCGACTCTCCTAAGAGGGGAACTATTCCCTCAGCATTGACCCTGAGAAGCCCATTAAGAATCCTCTTTCGTTCAAGGAGATCATGTGTCAAGCTTCCGAACTCCGGGGAGCAGACTCCTCACCTGATTCATCGTTGGCCATAAGACAATCCCTCCAGACCAGAGAATATTCCAGTCAGCTTCTCTGGAACCTCATCCTGACTGAAATAGGGGGAGCAGAACTGCTCACAGTATTCCAGATGTTGTCTCCGAGCACATGATAGAGTCTCAGAGCTATCGAGATGTACAGCACAGGAAGAGACCCTTCAGTCCAACAAGTCCATACCAACTCGATATCCCAAAGTGATCAAGTCCCATTTGCCAACATTCTTTCAATTCTTAGATTACTTACAGTGTGGACCCAGGTCCTTTGGCCCAGCAAGTCCACACAGACCCTCCCCCGAAGAGTAACCCACCCACCTCTGACTCATGCAGCTAACACTATAGACCATTTAGCACGGCCGAGTCACCTGACCTGTCCATTTTTGGAGTGTGAGAGAAAACCGGAGCAAACTCACGCAGACACGGGAGGGGGGGGGGGGGAATGTACAAACTCCCACACAGACAGCCTCCAAAGGCTGGACGTGAACTGGGATCGTGGCGCTGTGAGGCAGCGGTGTTAACCACTGACCCACCATGCCACCCCATCCCTTTCGCAAATTCCCCTCTTCACGTCCTCACCCCAGATGCCTTCCAAGTGTCGACATTGCGCCGTCCTCCACCACTTCCTCTGTCGACTTTATTTCACACTCTGCGTGAGAACGATCTCTCTTCAGTCCCGTTTAAAGCTTTCCCCCTCTCGGTTAAAACCTGACGCCTTCGAGTTTTGGAACTCCACGGCCCCAGAGAAAAGACTTTGTCTATTCACCCTGTCCAGGCCATTGACCATTTTGTAGATTCCTTTGCAGGTCGGGTCTCGGCCTCAGACACCCCAAGGAAATCAGCCCTCAGGCCCGACCAGCCTCTCCCTGGAGCTGAAGCTCTCCAGCATTACTTGGAGATCTTTTCTGAATCTTTTCAAGTTTAACAATATCTTTCCGACAGCGGGGGAGGCCGGCATTGAACACCGTGTTCAAAAATGGCCGAATGAATGACTTGTCAAGCTGCAGCATGACATCCCAACTCCTATACTCAATGCACTGACCAATAAGGGTCAGTGCACCAAAACTCCTTCATCACCACCCTGTTTGTCTGTGACTGAATCTTCAAGGAGCTGTGAACCTGAACTCCAATATCTCTTTGTTCAGCAACACTCCCTCCCATCTAGTGTATTCGCCTTTGCAAAATACACCAGCTCACATTTAACTCCATCCAATGTTGCACTTGGACTTCCCCACTCCAATGCCCTTGAAATAAGCTCCAACATTTGGATGGGCTTTACTTCTCACTCTGCGTGCTCCATATCTGTGTTCCCCACAATACATATTGTTTTCCAGCTTTCTACAGATTTGCTCTGTTTCAGTGATATTCTGTTCCTTTATTGTCACATACAAAATGAGCAACTTTGCCGCTTCAATTTCACATCCCGAACCACCCTTTCACATCGTAGGACTGTCTCTAAGTTTGGTTCACATTTTCCCCCCCAGAACATTTTTTGAAGAATTCCTTGCACACTAAACGTTTCACGTTTGATCCATCCCAATTATTATCTGGGAAGTCAAAATCTCCCGCTGCTCTTACCAAATTGCTGTTACACGTCTTTGAGACTTGCAATTACATCTTTCTTAATTCCTCCCCCTGAAACTTTCGGAATCCACTTCTATCGAAGTGATTGCCCTCATTTTGTCTTTCTGTTTTTGCACATCCTTGAGGGCTCGTCGAAATAACTCTCCGACCAACAATGTTGCAACTCCTCCTCGTTTTCTCACCAACCTTCTCACCTGAAGGTTGTGCACTTTGGGGACATTGAGACTCCAGTCCTGTTCCTACCTCATCTGCAGTGCGGCCCGGTGGCCCGGTGGTAATCACTGCTCCCTCACAATATTAGTGTCGCAAGTTTGATTCCAGCCTCGGGCAGCTGATCGTGTGGGGTTCACACGTTCTCCCTTGTGTTGGTTTGCTCTTCTGGTCCGGTTTTCTCCGATAAACCAAAGATTGTGCAGGTTAGGTGAATTGGCCGTGTTAAATTGCCCGTTATGTGGAGGTCAGGGGAAATGTAGAACAACAGAGTTGGAGAATGGGTCCGGTTGGACTACTCTTCGGTGGGTGTGGGGTTTGTTCGGTCAAAGGGCTGTTTCACGTTGTCACGTGATCAGGCTTGACTCGAATTTTGACGCCAATTCTTATGGAGTTTTGAAAGGCAGCAGGTGCGACGGGAAAGGTGTGGGGTAGAAGAGATGTGACTGGACCGAAATCCAAAGTGTCCAGGCTGAGGAAATTATTTCAACTTGTTCCAAGACAATTGCTGAGAGTTAAAATCAAGGAAGTGTTCCTGAGGTGGTGAAATGTTTGTGGCAATGCTTTTTTTTATATGTTATAGTGAAGGTAGATTAGTTGAGAGAGTTAGTTATGTGATGTGATATCAGCGTGTTCACAGTGATATTCACAGATTTATACAGCGCCTTCAGTGTGGAAATAGACAATTTGGTCCAACAAGTCTACACTGACCCACCAAGCAGTAAGCCACCAGGCCCTGGCATTTACCCCTGACTAATGCACCTAACCTGAACACGATGGGCAAGTTAGTCAGGCCAATTCACCTGAGCTGCACATCTCCAGCTGTAGCACCTGGAGGAAACCCACGCAGACATGGGGCGAATGTGCAAACTCCACACTGAGGCTGGAATCGAACGTAGGCCCTTGGCGCTCTGAGGCATCACTACTAATCACTGAGCTACTGTACAGTTGGTGTGCATGCACAAGCCGAGATCTTGGTGCGCGCTGGCCTGGATTTGAGTGTTAGTCAAATAAGCATCCACTACTCACCCCTGCGTTATCGGTAAAGAAGTATCACTGGCTCAGTGCTGGAATCCAGGCAGTCAATTTATGTGGAAGGAGAGAAAGAAACTTCAGTCAATCAGGAATCTGTACATTGTCGGTTCTCAAGTGACAACGTTCCACTGTTTATTTTTCCCAAATTCAATCTAAAGAACAACGTACAGAACTTTAATTCAGTTTAACTGCTATTACACTCATTGTGTCTTTGTGATCGGTTTGGCGTTATCTCTCATTTACGTTTAATACCTCATAAATGCACATTTTTTGGTCAACTCTGACAGAACACAAGAGGGAGAAGGACACCTTCGAGACCATCAAGTCTGCTTCACCTTTCACTGAGAACGTGGCTGAAGTAATTGCCCTCAATACCATTCTCCTGCCTTTTCTCCCCCTTAACCCATTCTTCCCTTCCGATTAAAATTCTCTCTCTCTCTCCCGGTCTCCCTTTCTCGTTGTCTCGCCAACTTGAAGAGCAGTTAAATGGTCATTGGACTAACATGTGGATGAAGGTGGAATAGTTTAGGTTGGATGGGCTTCAGATTGGGTTTCACAGGTCGGTGCAATATCGAGGGCCGAAGGGCCTGTAATGTTCTATGTTCTCTACTGATGAGTGAGCTTCAACAGAATTCTGCGGGGAAAGCATTCACTGTCCAGAGAGATAAGGGATTGCTCCTCATCACTGCTTTAAACTTGCAGCACCTTAATGACCCTCAATTCATCTCATCTCCAACCTACTCACCCCTGCGTTATCGGTAAAGAAGCATCATTGGTTAAATGCTGGATTAACAGCCGCAGTTTGCAGCATCTGGCAGGAGGAACTTCATAAGACCATGAGACATAGGAGTGGAAGTAAGGCCATTGGGCCCATCGAGTCCACTCTGCCATTCAAGCATGGCTGACGGGCGTTTCAACCCCACTTACCTGCGCTCTCCCGGTATCCCTTAATTCCTTGCGAGATTAAGAATTTATCAATCTCTGCCTTGAAGACATTTAACATCCCGGCCTCCACTGCACTCCATGGCAATGACTTCCACAGCCCCCCACCACTCTCTAGCAGAAGAAAGGTCTCCTCTTTTGATTCTAAATGGAACACCTCTGATTCGCAGGCTGTGCCCACGAGTTCTAGTCTCCCCACCTGACGGAAACAATTTCGCAGCCTCCCACCCTTTCTCAGCCGTGCATTATCTTATAAGTTTCTACGAGATCTCACCTCAACCTTCTAAACTCTAACGAATACAATCCCAGGATCGTCAGCCGTTCATCGTTTGTTAGTCAATTGAGTTTCATCAGTCTTTCATTGTATTTCCTGCAGCACAGAAACACACTACCTCCCCTTGTGAAGTTGGGTAGAGTCATTGCAGATATGGAAGCACTAAGTTGGAAGTTGGTGTTTGCAAAATTGGAAACTGCTGAGGGGGAAGCATTTTAACAGACAGTGTTTTTATTTTCCACGCTTCGCAATTTAAAATGCTTCTACATAGGAAGCCTGAACAAAAGCATTTGTACCAAAAGGCCATACACTTAATAGGTCAAGGAGCAATTCTTACCAAGATCAGCCGACTTCAACCAATCAATTTGAACCAGTCACCTAGATACCAAAACCCTATTAAATTTAAATCTGATGGTTTTGACAACATAGGACCAATCGTATTGTCGGAAGTATTGATACGTCATTAAGGGCGTAAGGGAATGGGGCAGTTGGAAAAAATATCCCAGAGCTAACTGCCATTCGCTGAAACTAATGGCCCTCAACTCTCAACAGAGAATCACTGACTCTCGTAGTCTCCTGTGTGTACTCGAGAAGGACCATTTAAGTCGCAACAGGGGCCAGTGACAAGAGAAGGTGCTCCTGACCGAACAATGGATGGAGAATTGAATTGAACTGAATTATTGTCACGTGTATTGCACAGTGAAGTCTTTGCCTTGAGAGCAATACAGGCAGATCACACAGTTAAGTAGCATATATAAGTAAACCAGAAACAAGCAGCTTCTGGTAAAGGAACAAAATATACCACAAGACACGTAATCTGACTGTTATTTTGAGAAGCTACGTTCTATTTTTTGTCATATGAGTGGGAATTGTTTGACTGGAGCAGCATTCCATTAGAAACTTGTTCCATTCCGGAATAGTTAGAAGTTAAAAACGATTTATTCCATTTGCTAATGGTTTAGTTAAGTAGCTCACTGTTAGAGCCAGATAAATAAATTGTTATTTCTTCATTTTAAAGTGAGTGCCAGGGATTTATTTCATTTAACCACGAGAAGCAGGTTAAACCACTTTTCACACACGTTTTATCGATTATAGAGTGGACATGTTTGGGTGTTTCGGTTTTATTTCTCAAAGGGGTGGTCAACCATCCCTTCCTAACATCCCCCTTTCAGATGTATAAATGGTTCTGACATTATCGTCTCGAGTCAAAAACTCTTCAGCTGCCTCCGAGCCAATCACGTCACTTTGGGCATATGGAAGCTTTTGTTATCAACAACGGGGGTCCTCACTCCACGGACCAATCACACGATCCTTTATTGGAGGGGTCATTCCATGAGTGAAGATTAAACAGGATCGGGACTCAACAAGCTGAGAGCCAAATGTACTTATCCACACGTTCCTTGGTGCCATTTCATTTGTAATTAAATAAATAGAACAGACTTTAAAGAAAACTTTTGAAACTTCATTTGCAATAAGCTTTGAAGAGAGGATTTAATTTTAATTTTGACCATGAAATGTGGGGCAGTCCATTGAAATCTTTAGGTGAGTGTGGCTGTATGTGCACATGATCCTTCGACAGAAGTGGAGCCTTTGCAGATAGACTGTGATGTTTGTCTTTTTAACATTGTTCCTTTATTTTTCTGACCTGTGTGTTCCTGCATCTAACTTGGTTTTTAGTTCTTCATTTCTTAAATCTCTAAGGATTGTACCGAGGTAATCTCTACCGAAGATGGTGCTGTGGGCTGTTGCCATTGTTAACTGTAGCCAATCTTGTTAACTGTAAAACCTCTACATAGATACCTTTGTACCTAAGGTGGCGCTGTAAGTGGTGAGTTATGAAGTTCCCACTAAACTCATTTGACTACATGTGAGAATAAAGTTAATTCATTTATTCATCACTGTAATGTTAATGTTTCTTGTTGATTAGGAGTGTTGGGCTAAACACATCACTTCGAACTGAGTATATTTATGGTTCGGGGTGTAATACGCAGAAAGAAGCTTTCTACATTTATAATCTATAAGTTGAAAACACGAATGAGTTAAAACAACTGAGCTGTTGGTGCAGAGTTTCTGCTGTGAGTGTTGCATGAGAGTTGTTTCGGATACAGGGCTGGCGTTGTTTTGTGTTCTGAAGCTGAATTGGTTTGTTTTATTGAAGCACGTGCTGCAAACAAATGTTTTCATCGGATGTATTTGTTTCACCTACTTCACTTGGTGTAATTTGTCAATGTTTGTTGCATTGTGGAAACAAAACCCGGACTGCTTTTCTGTTTCAGTCAGAGCCACCTCATTGAAAACAAACCAATTCAAAATGTCACCTTACAAGACAGGTTTCAGTCTTGGTATTGACTGGCTGCATTATTCAAGGCCATCGCGGTAAAACATTGGATTGGGAATTTCTCTCGACTCAGAGCAAATTTGGGGAGTCTTCTCTAACCAGGAAAGTGCTCCGCTGATGCAAATGCTTCTGCCCTCCTCACCGTTTCATCGAAGGGATATTTCACCACATTCTTCAACTCCCTTCTGAACATCGTCTGAGTCACGGCATAAATTGCAGTGTTGGTGCAGCAGCTCAGCAACTGCAACATGAACCCCAATTCTTGCACAAAGTCTGGAATATATTTTATCAAAGCTACCACATATATCATCCGGGTATATATAGAAATCAGCATTAGCATTGACCATGATATGATGAAATTAGCAGAGATGACAAATAGTAGAATGATGGATCTCCTTCGACTCTCCATCTCTGGGTCTCTGGGGCTCTCCCCGTTGCTGCGATTCTGGAATCTCTTCCGGCCTCTGCTACTCACCAAAATGTGTCTGACGGTGAATGCGTTGAGCATCAGGATGAGGACAAATGGGACGCATGGCGTTAGAATGTGATGGAGAAATTCAATTGCAACCCAAGCCTTTGAATACCTGGCATCAGTTACAACACGGCAGAACCGAGGCATGTTCTGAAGTTGATACCGTTCTGTCAACATGAAATACCAGAAAATGTTCTTCAAGCAGCTCAACGCAGTCACTATTAACAGAACCACAGTGGCTGTTTTCTCAGTGCAATATTTAGTTTTTAGCTTCGGGCAACAAATGGCCACAAATCTGTCAAAGGTGAATGTGACGGTGAACTAGACAGAACAGTCAGTGACTGCATAAAGCAGGATAGCGTGTATATTGCACACGGGGAGGTGCGTCAGAAAGGAGAAGTTTTCCCGAAAGACAACAGGAATGCATGTCTATATCAGGTCCAGTACAAAGACCAGAACATCCGCCACTGCCATGGCCACCAAGTAGCGAGAGATACACGTAGAGAGACCACACCTTCCACGAGACATGACTACAATCGGCAGTAAGTTAACGGTGAGGAATGTGAAGACACAGCGTTGTTATGCGTTCAGATCCAGTGCAAGCGTACCTGTTCAATGAAGTAATATCTTGCATTTTGAAACACGTTAGTCTCTCTAGCCCTGACATGAACGAGGCTGTCCATTGGCTGCAGATGGGAGTCAATGCATTAGAATGAAATTAACCGTAAATTAAATTTGATATTTTGGGATCCCATACATTCAGAAATAAGGAGCACCACATAAATCGATTGCTGAATGGGGTAATTAACCTGGTCCTGCACACTCCTCTGTGTCTCACTGAGGCCAATTTACAGAGTTAACCTGAAAGTCAATGCTGTGTATACTCCGGTACAGAGGTCTGTCTTGTCTTGAAAAACTGACAGCAGTAAATACAAGATACTTAGTTTCAACACCAGCCAGACATATCTGATTTATTTCCAGTGTTAATAGCAGAGGCAGATATACTCACCAGGAACTCCAATCACAGCCAGGACAGGATAATAACCAGCTTGAGCGATCTGCAGTACGTAATATATTTGATCAGATAAGGCAATAGGAGGAAACCAACATAACGTTCAAGCATGTAATGTGACCAGGATATACTCCGTCCCATTGCGGTGAGATTCCCATCCCTTGATCTCAGGATTGACTCCATTGTGGGAACACTTCAGTCCATTCACTCTGATTGCTTTCTCACCTCTTCCTGTCCAAAAGATGATCCCTGTTAATTCCCAATGGGATGTTCCCATTGACGATATGTTCTCGTACCTCGAAGGTTTTGCTCTTGTAAAGAGGGCTGTGAACTCTCCAGAGGCACAATTAGAATCCATTGGGGATTAATTCCAGTCACTGAAAAAACAAACAAGTTTGGTTAACTCATGCTAATCCTGCATTTTCTTTATTCTAACATAATTACATTTAAAGATGACTGGGTCGCGGGTGGGGTGGGGGAGGGGGGTGGTGGTGTCTGAGTATCACTGAGGGAAAGGACAGAACAGAATCTCTGAAGAGCCCAGGTCAATGTTACTTGGATCTGGCACAGAGGACGCAAGAACAAGTGATTGCGTGCTTCTTGGGTGGGATTCCTTCTTGGATCAGTCCATTGCTGATAGTTCCTGGGAAGAATTACAGAAACAAATATATAAACAAATATTTTAAAATGCCCCATTTGATTCTCGATGGGAAATAAGATGGGTTAATTATTGATCAGTAAGACCGCATTGTGATCTGTGAAATTCTCTAATAGGCCTGAGAATACATTTTAAAATGGTGTGTTAATCAGCTCAGGGTCAATGCTCATTTATTAACTGGCGATATAACCATCATCCCAATATGATCAATGTTTTCTCTATCAGTGACACCGAGAGCATCAAAATCTGTGGTTTACCGCGAGAGAAAATCTAACCGTGGCCACTGGCTATACAATGCGACGAGCATCACTAAATCCCCACATGAACAACATCCTCTGTGGTACCAGTGTGAGGGAAACTAACTTCAACGTTGATCTTCAACGTTGTTGCCATCAGCGCTATCAGCATCCCTGGATTCCCATTGAGAGAGGATCTAACCATCGTCCACTTGACATTCAAAGTTGTCACAATCACTGAAGCCTCTCAATTTCAATATCCTGGGCGTTACCGTTGAGGAAGAATCTAACCCATGGCCCACTGAACTTCCATTGGGGTTACCATCACTGAAGCACCTCATCATCTTACCAACATCCTGATGAAGTTGAGAGACGATCTAACAATTGCCTCCTTGACGTTCAATGGGTTTGCCTTGCCACCACAATCAACCTCTTGCTGATTCCCATTTCGGTGACTGGAATTGCCAATCCTGTGGCGACAAAATCAGATCAGAGGCAGGAAATCCTGCAGTAAGTCACCCCCCTCCTGATCACCGTCACTTGTCCCACCATCGACGAGGCACAAACCAGGAGTGTGATGGAATGCTGCCTTCTCATCTGGACGGGAGAAGCTCCGACAAGACTCAGGACACTTGACACAATCCGGATTAAAGTCATCTGCCCCCATACCTGACCGAGTCAGTGCCCCCCCAACTTCAACACCCCCCCTTCCCTCTACCACCGAGGCACAGCAGCAGCAGTGTGTACTGCCTCCAAGCCGCACTGCCGAGATTTCTCCAAGAGTACCATCCAACCGGGCCATGTCTACCACAACATGCACTCCCTTCGCAGTTGATGCTCAAATGCGTGCTATCGAAGGATGCACGTTAGACCTTCACCAAGGTTTTTAGACGACACCTTGCAGTCACAAAACAACTTCGATCACGAAAGACACCAAAGTACAAGGGAACACCAACTCCTGCAAGTTCCCCTTGTCGCCACCTCCCACCCCATCCCGACTTGGGGAAAAAAAAAAATCGGCCATTCCTTCAGTGTGATTGGAGTCAAATTCCTCAAGTTTCCTCCCTTATGGCACTGTGCTTTGTGTCCCTCCGCCACACATACACCGGACTGCAGCGGTTCATGTACGGAACGTCGCTAAACCTTTGACACCTGGAGGAAGCACACTTGATCTTCCACCTGTACACCCTCCAAACACACGGGATCAATGTGGATTTCACCAGTGTCCTAATTTCCCCCACCCCTACCCCCCCCCATCTTATCCCAGATTCAACCTTTCAACTCGGCACTGCCCTCTTGATCTGTCCATCTTCCTACCAAGCTATCCGCTCTCCCCTCCTCCCCAAACTATCACTTTCACCCTCCACCCCCCCCCCCCCCCCCACCGACCTTCATCGACCTCAGTTGCCTTCCCCAAACCCCCACCCCACCCCCTTTCCATTTATCTCTCCACTCCCTCGGTTCACCAGCCTCATCCCCGATGAAGGGCTTTTGCCCGGAACGTCGATTCTCCTGCTCCTCGGATGCTGCCTGACCAGCTGAGCTTTTCCAGCAACACACTCTCAACTCTGATCCACAGCGTCTGCGGTCCTCGCTTTCTCCGAAGGGACATAGATAAGATAAGATATGATAAGATAATAAAAGATGAGACGAGACAAGACAAGACAAGACAATCATGAAAGCAGAAATTTGACCATTTGGCCCATCAATTCCTCTCTGCCATTTTTTTTTTCGTTATCCTGTGATTTTCCTCATAACCTTTGAACCCCTTGGCAACCAGGAACACCTCCACCTATGTTTTTAATACACTCAATGACCTGACCTCTGCAGCCTTCTGTGACAATGCGTTTCACAGGTTCATCTCTCTCTCTATTTGAAGACCTTTCTCCTTATCGCCATCTAAAGCGTCTTCCCTTTCCTCGAAGGCTGTGTCCTCAGGTCATCGTTCCCCCCCCTGCCAATGGGAACATCTTCCCAATATCGACTCGATTCAGATCGTTCAGTTTTGTGTAAGTTTCAATTAGATTCCCCCCCCCCCCCCCCATCATTCTAAAGACCAATGACCATTATCCTAGAGTTCTCAAGCTTTCCTCATAAGTTGAACCTTTCCTTCCTGGGATGATTCGCGCGACCCTCCTCTGGAGCCGCTGTTTCCTGAGATCTGGGCCCTAACATTGTTCACAACGCTCTAAGTCTAGTCTGCTCAGAGCTTTGCAAAGCCTCAGAAATATATTCCTGTTTTTAGATTCTCATCCGCTTGTGATGATTGACAGCATTACCTTTAACTTCCTGTCTACCGATTCAACCTTCAAATTAATTTGAAGAAAAACATGGACAAGGACTTCGAAGTCCCTTTGCACTTCAGGTTTTGGAAGTCTATCCCCATTCAGAAAATCACCCAAGCCTCTATACGTGGAACCAGAGTGCGTGACCTCACACTTACCGATGTTGTATGACATCTGTCACTTGTTGGCCCACTCTCCCAACCTGTCAAAATCCATCTTCATCTCCCTGCCTCCTCAGTATTATCTGTCCCGGCACCTATCTCTGCATTATCTTCATGTCGGTGGCTCGCTGCCATTGTCTCAAGAGAACAGACGATAACTGGTGAGGCTGGTCAGTGACGTACATGCCACGTGAGTGAATTTAATGAAAAGGACATCCATCAGCAACACCTTCACATTGAGTTGCAAGTGCCACTTAGATCACTGTGCGTTGTTTTGTGTGTCTTAATGAGGAAGAAAGGACACTGTTATAGGACGCCGAACACCACAGCGCTGGAACAGTGCTTCGGCCCATCTTGTCTTTGCAGACTATGCTCGCTTCGGGTCTGCCACTCTTTATTCCCTGCCATTCATGCCGCTGTCCAAATCCCCCTCAAATGCTATGGCTGCATCACCTTCTGCTACCAGCCCTGGCGATGCCTTCCAAGCAACTCCCACCCTCTGCGTAATAAAGCAACGTATCTTGCACATCTCCTTTAAAAGGCTCTCCCTCTTCGCCGGGACCAATGCCCCTCGTGTTTGACATGATCACTCTGGGACAAAAGTGACTACCAATGCCCCTCCTTTCTCCAGGTGCTGCGGTTTCCTTCCACAATCCAAAAATTCGGGCGAATAGGCCACATTAAAATGCCTCATAGTATTCAGAGATGGCGAGATTAGGTGCATTTGTCAGGGATAATAACAGAACATAGATAGAACAGAGAACATGGAATATTACCCAGCAATACAGGTCCTTCAGACCTCGATGTTACGCCGAACTGTGGAGCGAATCCAAAGCCCATCAACCCTCCACTATTGAATTATCACCCAGATGTTCATCCAATGACTATTTAACTGCCCCTTAAAGTTGGAAAGTCTGCTACCGTTGCAGACAGTGCATTCCACGCCCCTCCTACTCTCTGACGTCTGTCCTAATTTTATTATCCCTCAACTTGTGGGCGGCACGGTGGTTAGCACGGCTGCCTCACAGCACCAGAGACCCGGGTTCAATTCCCGCCTCAGGCGACTGACTGTGTGGAGTTTGCACATTCTCCCCGTGTCTGTGTGGGGTTTCCTCCGGGTGCTCCGGTTTCCTCCCACAGTCCAAAGATGTGCAGGTTAGGGTGAATTGGCCACGCTAAATTGCCCGTAGTGTTAGGTAAGGGGTAAGATGTAGGGGTATGGGTGGGTTGCGCTTCGGCGGGGCGGTGTGGACTTGTTGGGCCGAAGGGCCTGTTTCCACACTGTAAGTGATCTAATCTAATTCAATGCCCCCAATGCTGTCCATCCTAACTATTCCTCTGATCACCTTGTATGTCGCCATTAAGCCATCACTTTACCTCTCGTCCCTAACGGAAACAGCCTCAAGTCCCTTCGCCTTTCCTCATAAGACCTCCCCTTCTTACCAGGCAATATTCTGGGAAATCTCCTATGCATACTTTCCAATGCTTCGATATCCTTCCCATCATGCAGCTGGACATGATCACATCTAGCTACATGATCTCATGGCTACGATCCTCAATCCCTCTACCAATAAAAGCGAAGACACCATATGCCTTAGATTACTTACAGTGTGGAAACAGGCCCTTCGGCCCAACAAGTCCAGACCGACCCACTGAAGCGCAAACCACCCATACCCCTACATTTACCCCTCTCATCTAACACTACGGGCAACTTGACTTGGCCAATTCACCTGACCTGCACATCTTTGGACTGTGGGGGGAAACCGGAGCACCCGGAGGAAACCCACGCAGACACAGTGGGGGAGAACGTGCAAACTCCACACAGTCAGTCGCCTGAGGCGGGAATTGAACCCGGGTCTCAGGCGCTGTGAGGCAGCAGTGCTAACCACTGTGCCACCGTGCCGCCCTTCTTAGCAACCCAATCAACCTGGGTGGCTACTTTCAGAAATCTATGCACACGGACGCCAAGATCTCTCTGCTCATCCACACTTCCAAGAATCTTGACATTAGCCCAGTAACCTGTACTTCTGAAGTGAATCACCTCACACTTTTCTGCAACAAACTCCATTTTCCACTTCTCTGTGTCCCTTTGTAACCTTCAACATCCTTTCAACACTGGCCACAACTCCACCCCGACTTTAATGTCATTCACAAATTTACGAACCAATCCTTCTACACACACCATTATAAACATGACAAAGAGTAGTGGTCACAAAACACATTCTTGCTCTGCCCCACTATAACTGACCACCAGGATGAAAATTTCCTACCAACCACCACCATCTGTCTTCTTACAGCTACTCAATTTATGATCCAAATCACCAAATGACCCTTAAGCCCATACCCTCCGTATTTTCTGCAAAGGTGGGAAATCTTATCGAATGCTTTAATGAAATCCATATACACCACATCAACTGCATTACCCCCATCTACCAGGTTGGTCACCTTCTCAAAGAACTCAACAAGGTTTGTGAGGCACGACCTCCCCTTCAAAAAAAAAAATAACCCCTAATCAAATTATTCCTTTCTAGATAATAAAAAAATTGTATCTGTGATAGACCTTGCCAACACTTTACCCATAACCGAAGTAAGGCCGACTGGTCTGTAAGTACCAGGGTTGCCTCTGCTTCCCTTCTTGAACAAGGGTCGAGAGTGCGTTGCTGGGAAAACACAGCAGGTCAGGCAGCATCCGAGGAGCAGGCGAATTCCAGTTTCGGGCATACCCGCAACGTCGATTCTCCTGCTCCTCGGATGCTTCCTTACCTGCTGTGCATTCCCAGCAACGCACTCTCGAATCTGATCACAATCATTGGCAGTCCTCACTTTCTCCTTCTTGAACCAGGAGGCAACATTTGCTGTCCTCCAGTCTTCTGGCACTATTCCTGTAGCAATGACGACATAATAATCAAAGCCGGAGGCTCTGCAATCCCCTCCTTAGCTTCCCAGAGAATCCTTGGATTAATCCCATCTGGCCCAGGGGACTTAGCTATTTTCACACTTCCCAAAATTGGTAACACCTACTTCATTTGAACCTCAATGCGCCCTAGTGCAATGACCTGTATCTCAATACTCTCCTCGACAACATTATCTTTTTCCTATGTGAATACTGATGAAAAATGTTCATTTAGCGCCTCTCCTATCTCTTCATAGATGAGTCGATGATCCTCATCAAACATCTGTTCTACAACTGTAATCCTGTCCTTGACTAACAATGGGACACCTCCCCCTCTTTGACCATCTTCCCTCTTCTTACTGAAACACACACAACTTCCCACATCCGTTCTTGAATGGCCCTAACCTGACCCAAGTCATTTTTGTATTCCTGACATACCGAGAGACATCTTCCGGGTCATCCTTGACCTGTCAAATACTCCTCATGCCCCTGCTGGCTCTTCTTCGCTCTCTCTTTTGGTGCTTCCTGACTCGTTGTAACTCGCAAGCGCCCTAACTGATGGCGACATCCCATCTTGACATGAGACCCCTTCTACCTCTTGAGAAGACATTCAACTTCTTCAGTAAACCACGGTTCCCTCACTTGACCGCTTCCTCCCTGCGTGACAGGTACATACTAAACAAGGAAACGCCCAACATGTTTATTGGGGCTGCACATTCCCTGCAGTCCCCTTCCCCTTCTTTTGGATCTCGTCGAATCACATCATAATTGGCTTCACCCCGGCCGGACCTCTTACCCTGAAGTATATACCTGTCCTTCTCCATCGCTAAAGTAAATGCAATCGAATTATCACTATCCAGCAGTGATCATCGACATCCATTTTGAACACCTGGTTTGCTTCATTAACCAGTACCAAATCCAATGTGGCCTCGCCTTTTGTTGGCCTATCTACACACTGTGTCGGGAAACCGCCCTGCACGCATTGGACAAAAGCTGACGCATCTAAAGTATTCAAACTATGGCGTTTCCAATCAATATTTGGAGCTAAAGCCCCCAAAACAATTACCCTGTTATTTTCGCTCCTGCTCAGAATCATCGATACAATCTTTCCCTCTACACCTGTCGACTTTTTCAGAGGCCAGTAGACACCTCAGAACAGGGGAACTTCGCTTTTCCAGTTTCGAAACTCAGCCGATCCTACCACAGTGGATGATCCTCATCAAACGTCCGTTCTGCTACCGTAATACTGTCCTTGACTAACAATGCCACACCTTCCCCTCTTGAACCGCCATGTCTGAATCTCATTGAAAAAAAAATCAAAATCCTGGAAACTGCAGCATTAATTCCTGTCCCTGCTCGACCCATGTCTCTGAAATGGCCACAACATTGAAGCCCCAGGTACCAGCCCAAGCTGCAAGTTCACCCACCTTATTCCAAATGCTCCTGGCACTGAAGACATCAACCCACCTTCCTGACTGTTTCTGCACTCCTGCAACCTTGAGACCTTAATCATGACCTCACTACTCTCGACGTCCTCCTGTACACTGGATCGACAATTCAGGTTCCCATCCCCCTGGTGAATTAGTTCAAACCCTCCAGAAGAGCAAATGTCCCCCACAGGATATTGAAATCCCTATGGTTCAGTTGTTTGTAGAGGTCCCACCCACTCCTGACTGTTCCTCAATTATCCAAGTATCCGAAACACCCTTTCCACACCATCCTTGTCGCCACTTGTTCACCTGCTGTCTCCCCCTCTTCCTCTCCTCGTTGCACGGGTAACACACCAAAGATAACGACTCTGGTAGTTTTAGCTCCTTGACCTTTTGCCTTCCATCTCCATCCTATCCCTGACAGCATGTCGTTGGTCCCTTATGTGGACCACGACTTGGGGCTGCTGCTCCTCCTCCCCCTTAGGGATCCCCAAAACAGGATCCAAGGCATCACGGATCCCGGAAGCTGGGAGGCAACACGCCAACCGCGAGTCTCTCTCCTTCTCATAGAATCGCATTTCTGTCCCCCTAACTCCGCAATGATTAATGCTCTACTCCTCTCCCCCCTACCACTTTCCCTTCTGTGTATCAGAGACCGACTCTGTGCCAGAAAACTATACCCCCATGGCTTAGTCCTGGTAAGTCCCAGCATCCAACACTATCCAAAATGGTCTACTTGTGAGACAGGGGAAGGGCCACAGGGGATCCCTGCAAGAACTGCTTCTTCCCACTTTCTAACAGTAACCCAACTATCTTCGTTTCTAGGATAACTACCTTCCTGGCGCTTTTATGGATCACTGTTTCTGGGTCCAGAATGATTCTGGGATTATCCAGTTCCAGCTCCAGTACGCTAACCCCCGTCTCCAAGGAGCTAGAATTGGGTGCGCCTCCTGCAGGTGTACGTAGCTCGGACGTTAATGCTGTCCCTCACCTCAAGCCTCCTTTAGGGGGAAGAATACACTGCCAACACTGCCATCCCTGCTAGCTTCCCTTGCTAAGAAATGACAGAATTAAGAGCTGACCTGATTTCCCTCGAGTGGTGAAAGGATAAAGGAGGCGTTTGGTTGAGAGGCCTGGGAGGTCTCGGGTCTTGGGTGTATCAAACGCCCAACTTACATCCCTGTCGTGAGAAAAAAAAGACCCAGAACCCTCTGCATTCTGGTCAGTTTTTAAATCGGGAATTTACCTGCCCGACAGCTCCCTGGTTTCCTCTCTCGCCGCTCCCAACGCCGAAATAAAGAATAGGGGGAATGGGCCTGGGTGGATTCCTCTTCAGAGGGTCGGAGTGGGATGAATGGTCTGTTTCTGCCCCCTGTAAGGATTCTACTCTTTTTATGCCTCATATGTTTGGCAAAAATCAACGACATTATTGTGCAGTTCCGGCCAGTGAAAATGTGCTTGGATTTTAGCTTCAGTTTTTCTCACCCCTAAATGACCGCACAGAGTCAGTTTGTGCGGCATTTGCAACATCTCTTTTCTATAAATAAATGGCAATTCGATTTGATGAATTTCTGCCCATTTCTCATCTGCCTGAATATGTGATGCTCTCCAATCCTCGTTCAGACATCATTTTTACGATAATAACATCCAGGAATACATTCAGATTCTTTTTCTGTGTATACAATTGTTTTAAGATTTCATCTTTCTGCTGTAACTCAGTTAATTTCTCTAAGCTAAAGACGTCTGATTAGATTAGATTACTTACAGTGTGGAAACAGGCCCTTCGGCCCAACAAGTCCACACCGACCCGTCGAAGCGCAACCCACCCAGACCCATTCCCCTACATTTACCCCTTCACCTAACACTACGGGCAATTTAGCATGGGCCAATTCACCTGACCTGCACATCTTTGGACTGTGGGAGGAAACCAGAGCACCCAGACACGGGGAGAACGAGCAAACTCCACACACAGAGTCGCCCGAGGCGGGAATTGAACCCAGGTCTCTGGCGCTGAGAGGCAGCAGTGCTAACCACTGTGCCACCGTGCCGCCCTGTCTGCTGTGTCATTTATCTCCCATGTTTGTGTCATCCCTTTTATCGAAAAGGGTCTGTGATAATTCACCTTCAATTTCCTTTTCTGTGCTCTTTGACCTTTCCTGTTTCATCTGATTGAGTTGAATTGAATTGTGTTTATTGTCACAGGTACCGAGGCACAGGGAACAGCTATGTCTTGTGAGCACTATCAGCAGGTCACAGATTTGA